>NW_026863555.1:0-349927 GCF_026571515.1 Ruditapes philippinarum
ATTTTGATATATTATTATTTGTTTTTATAGTTTTTTAAAAATTTTTTTTAGATAAAAATTGAATTGATAATGAACATGAATTTTTAAAAAGAAATTTAAACTTATTAAATGTATTTTCGACAAAAATTATCCGATTTCTCAAAAAATTTTATTTAGGGCTTCAACCACATAACCCGAATTTTGAAGATGCTTGCGTTTTAAATTTTTAAAACCTTTGGATACTTGGCCAAAAAAAAAACAGTACATACTAGAAAATTGACGCCAGAAAAAAATGAACCCCCAAATTTTGCGGCTTAAAGTTTTCTTAAATTTATTAAAAAGTGTCAAAATAAGATATTTATTTTTGATAAATTTGTCAAGGAATAGCATGCATTTTGGCCCCAGTGGACAGTATCCAGTTCCTCTTGGTTAAATGGATGAGAAAAATTAACTTCAACAAAACATTTTTAAAAAAAGACAATTTCATCTATTTTTCGGGAAAACCATTTTTTTTTTTGTTCGAATATTTTTGAAATAACATAATATCGTGGTATTTTAAAATTCATTGAATGTTTTGTTTGTTTTACATAATTAAAAGAAAAAAGACAAAAAAGTATCTGTATTTTTGTGAATATCTACCCACATTACCATTTTAGAAAGTACCACTATCTTTTAAGGGGATATCGTAAGCATATCAAACCCAAAACTTTCCCTGTTTTTTTGCAATTTGTCTGGCAAACATCCTCATGTCGATCCATCAATCCCCGACAATATTGCTCTGCTGCAATGAAGCTAGAACAAATGATTCCTAAAAAATAACAAAAAAATGTTCATAAAACTTAAAAATCCCTTTCATTTTAAATCTAGTCTTTGTCAATTTAATCAGAAAAAATTTGGTGCCCATAAAGGGTTAAAATTAAAAAATTGAATTTTCCAAAAAGTTTTTAGCCTTTATTTACAAATTTTGTAAGGGATTTTCCCAAATTTGAAACATTACTTGACAATCACGACAGGTTATTGAAAAATACTAAGTAAATGTCGGAACATTCTCGAAGGGTTTCTGCATTAGCAAATTACCAAGGACAATTTTATTGTTGCGATAAAAAAAGGTAAATCCCCGTAAAATTTGACACACTGTCAAAAGTTCTTTGAAAAAATTTTTTAAATTTTTGAGGCTTTTTAAAATTTTTTACATACACATGTTTTGGAAAATAAAATGCTTTAAAGCAAAGAAACAACCTCTTTTATGTGAAATGGAAAACTTATTATCATCGACCTTTTTAGGGGCACATATAAGTCAACATCTCTAAAAAATACATGAAATCTTAAAGTTTTTTGATTTGGATAAAACTTGCATTCTTTCGAGATGCCCGTATTTTTAGCTTGATTAAGCATCACGCTTTTATGGGCAAATTTTAAAATTATTAATAATGGAGGTTTTTTAAAATTTTGGGCACGTAAATTCTAAATATGTAATTTTTTGTTATTGCTTTCAGTGCTAAAAATTAACACATAAATTGTAAATTTAGTAATAATATTGGGCAATAGTATCATAAAAAACATTTTTTCAGTTTGATAAGGCTGATTTTTTCCCAAAAATTTATCCATTTAAAACAAAAGGGTTATTCGTTTTTAAATCTATACAATGGGTAAATAGGTTTTATTATAATTCAAAAATGAAAATAATTTTTAAGAAAATGAAACCCTGTTATGAGCTCTTGGTAAAATATGTAAGCTTTATACAATGTAAGATATGTCCAAGAAAAAAAGGACACTTTTTTTCTTTATTATAATTTTCAAAAACACTTTTTGTAAAAAAATAAATAATAATTAATAAATTTAGAATAAAGTTTTATTATGAATAAAAATTATGAAACGTCAGACAAGATATTCTATTATTTCTTTCGACAACATAATGCCGCAGCGTTTTGAATAAGTGTTGTTTGGGTTCGAAAATGATCAGATTGTAGAATTTGATAATTTTTTATTCAGATAAATAAAATTATGGCTATTATATTCTTTTTATAGCATTTATATGAACATTCAAGTAAAATTCATTAAAATTTAAATCATTCATTCAGTCACAATATTTTAATAAAAAAGGGAGTTTTGATGTTTGAAAAGATGGATCATATCGTTGCCCGTTAATCGACGTGATTTTAATAATTAATCAAAAATTTGTGTATCATAAAGGATGTAGTAGTTGACTAATCTAAAGTATAAAAATTAATAAAAAATTTCCATTGACATAAGTAAAAAACAGACCACAAAATCCCAACATGCATAAGTTAAAAATTGTTCCGTATTTCTATTTTGTGGAATACATACATATCTATAGAAATGTTTACAGCGAAATGATAAACGTACATTTGGTAAATGTTGCATATTACAACATTTGACTTTCGTAAAGAAAGAAATAGATACAGAGCAAATTTTGGTATTCTTTAAAAAGGCCAAAATGGAATTATCAGATCATTCGATCATTCGAATGAAAAGTACCATCGTGCATTTGTATTTTGATTGATTGTTGTGAAACAACGAAAACATTTTTTTGAATTCACTTCAAGGCAATGGGTGAAATAGTGAGCTGTAGTATAACCTCTATATTGAAGTCTTAGACATTTATTGTCTGGTAACAATTAATATATATTTACGAATTTGTGTTAGTTCCTTACTTTTTTATATGGATGATACAAGAGCCAGCTAAATAGAAGGATCGCAAACGTGCGTCATTTTTAAAATGGCATCAAAAAGCGTATTTACTACACGTTTATTGCTGAACGTGGAAAATGATAAAAGGTAATAAGTTTTATAAGATCATCGAATTACACTATTAATAGTTTTATTATGTCAAAAGCTAAGACGCTGTGTATATGGTAATAAAATCTGAATAAAAAATATGCAAATACAAAAAGGTATTGATAACGTTATTACTTCCTTTACGCATCGCCAGCGGTCAGTAAATAAAATTGTGCTTAAGGGAGTGGAAGGGGCACACCCACGTATGCACGCACATAAAAATAATTTTGAACCTAATTAACAAAATAATTGTTTTATTCTGTTTACAGGTTATTTCTTTATGGAAGAGTTTAATAAAGTATAATAAACATGATAGATGTGCATGAAATGATATCTAAAAAAAAAGTTAAGTAATCTTTGTTCAACACGTAAAGATGACAAAAATGTATAAAATAACGCCTTTCTTTGTAACTACCGTAATTAACTTCCGTTAAAGGGACTTCACTGAGGTTTAATAGCCTAAAAACATAACATTTGAATTTCTTACATAAATAAGCCTGGGCACTTTAAAAAGAAATATATGCAAAAATACTTAAAACATATACTTTTAATTATTAAATGAAAAATCGTATATTTATGCTTTTCTTAGCCCGATTAAACGTTTAAACGCTTTTCATTTTGGGTCATGTTTTTACAATTTGAATAATTATTCTGCTAAATTCTGGAATGATCTGAAATTTTGCACAAAGGTTAGTGGCATAAACCTACATCAAATTGTACATTTACCTGGAAAAAATATTTTCAGTCCCGTCATGTCAAAAAACCTCAGTTGAGTCCCTTTAAGATGCAAAACATTTTTTTGTAAAACAATGTCCCTTGATTCTTATTTCTATTTACTGAATGCAAATATATATTAAATAATACGATTGATCAACACAACATTTACTTTATACGACTCTGTTTTAGTTCAATTGTGTGGGAGGCTATACACTTATTGAAACATTCTCTAAATCATAAAAAGTTATCAAGGATTTTAATTTAAAATTGCATTCGATATAGAAATGTATTAAAAATTTATCCAAGACCGTATTGTCTATACATAACGGGAATTCGTATCTTAGATGACCTAATTTAATATAATTAACTTATTAAAATAAAAGATAATAAGCCTATTTATTAGCTCTAGGTGAAACGATTTACTTACTGAAAGAGCGATTGACCTTTGTAATTGTATTTGTGATTTACCTAATTTCCTATTTATCATAACATTTGAATTTATTTCATTTTTATTTTATTTTAAATATTTGGCTTGCTAAATGCCTGTCGTGATGTTCTATATCTCGCAAATAAACGTATGGATTTAATATCGCATTTGTTAACGAATGACAGTGAACAAAAATATGTTATATGTATCCATATTAACGTGCGAAAGAATAACACTTACAAATATTGAACTTTAAAGGTTTCATCTAAATCAACAACTTTTGTATCTTTGAAAGTACCGTAGATGAATAAATCTTGATTATTTTAGTCTTAAGTTCACTCCTTAATGCTTTTAATGTCACAGTTAGATATTTTACAATAGCTCAGGACGGTATAATCAAATCTTACGTCATTTTGTCTTACACTTACGGTAGCTGTTCCCGGTTGTAAATAAAAAAAGTCTCAACACTTTAATAACATTGAATTAGCCGTTTTTATAATTGAGAATTAATAGTGTTCTCCAAACTCTGTCATTTAGTATTGAAGCAACATTGTATATAGGATACCGTTCTCCTAAAACTGAGACTTTTACAATCTTGTTTGTGTTTTTATGAAGAATTTTGTTTTAATTGTCCTTTATCAAAAACATTAAAAACAGAAACATTTGAAACTTCTTTAGGACGTCTGTCAGACACATTACTAGTACATTGTATTTTTTACCTTAATTAACTTATCTTATTTCAAAAACACTCGGAAGTAAAGCCTGGGCCTGGTCAATGGTAATGTTAAGTCTTCAGAAATTTCAAGGCACAGAGGTAAACTGTAGTCCTCTAATTATTTTTTCTTTTACTAGAATACGTTTATTAAGAAATAGAATGACCGCATAATTTTCAACAGAAACGTGTTATGAAAATTAGACATGATGATGGATCGGAATTACATTATTGCTGAGCTAGGCTAATTTTCTTTAACGTGAACTAGAATTATAACAAAATACCTGATAGTTAGTGGGACAAAAACATGTTTTTTCTCCGACAATTATACCTCGTTTGTGTAAAGATTATCTTTTGTTTTCATAAGTCTTCAATGCTTTGACAAATGCGTTTTTGAATAAAAGTCCAATTCGGTATATACAATTAATTTTACAGTAGGTTAGAATAAATGCTCATTTACAATTTTGTGGTTTTTTTTTTTTGAAGGTAAAAAAGGTAAATTACAATGCTTCACGCTGCAAATTTCATTTACGTTACGATGGTAGATTTATTCATTAACATAATAGTTAAATGTTTTCTTGTTAATGATAACATCACTGGATGTTTGATAAACAAATCATGTTATAAACATATATTGTAACATTTAAGAAAATGTGAACAAATGAATACCGTACAATCTTAGACATAAATGAATCCGTTATTGAAACCGATCACTTTGTCATTTATCTAAATTTATTGCGCACATTTTGTATGAGGAATTGTTATGAAATACAGCAATTTATCACTTGTTGTCACATATTGGCTTCTTGTGAATAAACATCATTAATAGTGCATGCTTCAGTAAAAAAGGACATAATAGCTTCCTTAATAACCTCATCTAAGAATCATCAAATACCTGATCACGTTATGTGAGCAAGACATCATTTTGATTAATGCAAGCTTACAGACTTTTTGTCCCGCCGTGTCGAAGTAAAACATGTTATTTTATGTTTTCGGTACATGACGAGTCTCAACATATAGACAAATGATCCTTGATCATTATTAGGTAAATGATTTGTAAAAAATAGAATCCGCTTATTATTAAACTATATTTAAATATGTGAACATTAATATAAGCACATTTAATTTGCATTTTGGTTATTTTAGTTCTATCATTAATTATCCACAGGGGTGAAATATAATCAAGATAAAATTACACAGATAATTAAGCTACAGCATTGAGTTGAACGTTTGACATTTTCTGCCATACTAGCTTAAAAAATAGAAACGATGACTTAGTGGAGATTGTTAAATACCATTATAAAATGTTTAAACCTAAATTGAGATCTGAATTTATTGAACAAATGAGAACACAAAATACATTCATTCTTGTTTTCATTAAATTAATGCTTGGAGCTATTCAATTGACATGTTTGATGATGATTTTGCTATTCTTCAAATCATTCCCATTTGTTAATTTATAGTGCAACAAATTAGACAAAATCTTTATGTATTACGGTAAGAATCAATTAAATAAGAAATTGCATTGAATAAAATTAGAATAATTCGGTGTCTCCAGAATGTTTTCTACAAACGAATGAATAAATTAAACTGAATTTTATTGTTTATAAGCTTCGGCATCTGATTTTGTCTCAGTAGTTTGCACTTACCAAACTCGTATAAACTTATTAAGTAAACACCCTTTTGTTGTATCGTTTCTTATTATTTTCTAAAATAATGAAACGAATATATAAAATACCATTTAATGATCAAAAGTTGCATGAAGTTGGTATGAAGTTTACATAAAATGATCAAAATTTCATATTTGATTGGGGAAGATTCATGAAGAAATCACGTCATTGAATACGTTAATGAAATTCATTAACCATACGTATTACAATTTTCTTGTTTCGTCAAATTATAATTACTAGTATATAAATATTTTAGTCTTTACCCATGTTTGTTTAAATGAAATTGTTGTTTTTATACAATTAAAATATATTTCTAGATTAACTCGTTTTATTACAACACTTGAATATCTATAGTGACGTTTTTATAAATGCATGATTGTTAAGTAAGGACATATCGTATTTGCATATTATCTGAAAGTCGGGTAAGCAGGTTATTCAAAATTTGCAAATACTTCTGTTCTATCAAATTAATAAGAGATCGCCGATTATCATTTACAGTCGGTTTTAATTTATATTCTTTTTCCTAAAAACAAGTTTTGTGTCTGTGTCCCTTCTTGTCCTTTATTGTCAAAGTAGGTGTTGTCGTCCCCTTTTCTCATGAACTTAAAATACCGTATCCTACTTCCTATAAGTCACAGAAAAGCAACACACACAAAACACACATTTTATCCGGTTTCAACGGAAATTAATCACATTTCCTCTTTTTGTTTGAAACATATGAATGCCTTTATTTGATTGATAATTTAAGTCATAGATGAATCATATATTCTATTTGCGTGTCTCATTTAATGTCCTCATAGTTAAATTCTTTTAATCTACATATATGGGACGACTTGTTAATAGCATACATAATTTTAAAACAGTATATGTAAACAAAATAGTCAAATGTAAATGCATTTTTCTTTTTGAACGATCTATGGCGTACTTCATCACTACATTTAGCACAACATTATTTTGCTTATGTAATAAACATATTTTGTAAATTATGTTAATAAAACAGGGAATACGAAATAAAATGACAATACGTAGGCGAACTTGTTGATATAATTTAAACCGCCTAAATTCAAATACTATTAATATGATAGTAAATATAGCAAACTATAATTATAGCAAGAGGTCTGGAAAACGAAGAAGAATTTCTGCAGATCATAGTTAAATTTCATATTTAATTAGAGCAAATTCTTAAAATATATCAAGACAAATAAAAAGTAATATTGAATTTTCATTTTATTTAGCAATCTAAGTAGACCTACTAACATGAAATACAAATTCCATTGTCTTTAACTAAAAGCAACTTTATTAAGCTGCTTTGGGGGATTTGCCTCGAACAATGCTTGATTATATTAAACAACATACACTCTTGAGAAGCTTGTGGACAAATGAAGTTATTAAAACACTGATTGTTTTCAGATGAGATAATCAAAGGTAATTGTTGCGATCTTAAGACGTTTTTAGCAATAACAATTTCATCAACAGAGAGAGGCATCTAAAACAATTGATGAAAACTGGTATTTATTCTCAAAATCCCTTTAAGGAAATTAGGCAAATAATCATGGAATTCAGTACTCTGTCATATCTTAGAGATGTTCAAAAAAAGGAAATGTAGATCTTTATTCAGTAAAAAAATAACTTATAAAGACTAATTATATAAGTGTTGCTTTATAAAAAAAGCTTTAATCGAAATATATGTTACATTCATACATGTTACATGAGACAATTATTAAAATAAAGATATACGTTTAAATGCTAAGATATAGTACAATTAGTACAATTTTAATTATTCTTAGACTAGAATACCGACTGAGACAAACCCCGTTGTTGCGCCCTTAAAAAGTGTCTATCGTTGTTAAGATTAATCGCGGTCAGTGTCTGAAATATGAGTGTTAAAGCACAATTGATTCTATTTTGTTTGTGAATTTCTTAGGACAGAAGTCTTATTTATTCTTAATAACTTTATAAAATACGTATTTATGAGACAGGTAAAGTACAATTTTCTGCTAATCTCTTAATAGAAATGAACTACCTTTACATACAAGACTTTTATATCATCGCGATGATTTAACATTTAATCACAGCTCGTAATAAATTAACAAGATGTAAAATAAACGAAATAAATATGAATTTTATCTCAATATATATAATTATTATTTCGATTACTTGGATGTTTTTTTTTTTTCATTTTCCACAGACAAATCACTATATTTATAGACTCAAACATACTATATAAATATTTCTCTTTTTTCAAAACTTTTGTGTTTTTAATTTTTAATTTAATATATTTAATTTATATTTGTTTACTTAGTTAGTTTGGTTTTCCTTATTATTGTTTTCAATATTCTTTGTTTTACAAATACGATATCAAACATTAAATAAATAAATAAACTTAAATAAATAAATTAATTAATTAATAAAAAATATATTTTTTTTGAAACAAACTATTTATTCATACAGGTTTATTTGATCAATTGAAATTTGAAAGAACTGAATAAAAAATTTGTCAATGAATGTAACAAAAATATAGTACGCGGAGAAAGCAGAGCCTCTGTGTCTGATATTGAACACCGGTTGTTAAGAAATACTCCATTTAGAAGACAGAACAATATTTGCGTTAATTATTCACCACTCACACTTCCCATAATCATGGCCAAGTTATAAGACTCCTACCGACTTGAACAGATGGGATCACATCTAAAGTATCTGTGGCGATTTAAACTTCATAAACGATTACGCAAGTAGTTGTTTCATTTTCAAAGACAAACATGTTTGAAAATCAGAAAACAATGATGTTAACTACAGCATACAATTTCAGATTTCCTCATGAAATCATCTCCTAGATATATAATTGCTCTCATTGTTTCAAGGCCATATATATTATGTATCGTTTGCTTGTGTTAATACAAAAATGATGACAACATTAATACATGTATCAAGAAGTTAGCATCACTCTTTTAAGTAGAATAATTATTGATATTACTTAATATGAGTTGATCCATAACAGAAGAACTGGAATGTAATGAATAATTATTTTGTTGCTGATGGTGTCATACGTGATATAGGAACAAGAATGAATGAATCTAATTATATCGTTCAGCGAATGATAAAATCTCGTATGTTTTACCAAGTGACAAAGGCGGCAATTTCTTGTTAATGTATGACTTACACTCATGCAAACGAATATGTATCGAGTTTGATAGTCGAGACAGACATAGTTTAACCAAACTAGAATTTATTAAAACAAATTTGTATAATAACAAAAGGTCGGCATGCTTGTTTGTCAAAGTTTGTACTAAGGAACTCCGTTTATTAATAAAATGTTTCGCGTTTTTGGATTTAAAAATATAATATGTTAAAGTATTCTTAGTTGATAAAAATAGTATTTTACTAAAGTAGGGTAATATTATAGTAAACTTGTCGTGTGAGATTATAAGTGATTAACTTCCAAAAAGAATAAAGCATTCGATTACATCATTATTAAGTTTACAAAATAGGTATTAGCTGTTGAAGTGCAGAAATTAGCACAAATACAAACTGTCGCATTTACTGCATGTACATCATTGACTGATAGTTCAGTTTTAATATTTTGGTATGTAGTTATATACGAGACCAAACTTTTGTATATGTTTGTGAAATAAATACTAGAAAGCTTATTTCATGCCAAATATTATAATGTAAATTATTTCGAACATGCATCGCTTTATAATTATCCATTGAAACAATTTACAGGAAATGTTTTTGTCGCGCTTACGGCAACACAATATATTTACATATTTTGAAAGGAGAAGAAAAACAAATTCAATGAATTTTCAAATATTTGGCTATCTTGAAAGATTTAATTATATATTTTGCTCGAATATGTTTCTTTATAAAATAAACACATCAGTATCGAAGGAATTTATTGTATATAACAGGAAAAGGATAGCCATTTGATGAAATAGTTTTATCTTCCTGCACCGATGGCTTTGTTATGTGGTTCTAAAAGTACCGCAGGGAAATTGTCTGGCAAACATAGGATTAGTTAGAAGTCGAATTATTTTACGACCAATTTAAAGGTAATTTCCTCATAGTGTTTTCTTTTTATTTAAATGAACAGACTGACAAATTGAAAATATATTGCTGGAAAATGTATTGCTGGTGTCAAGGTTAATTTCTTATTTCAATATTTTTTATAAAAACGTTGGATGGATCTTGAAATCAATGTTATCCATACTCACCCTTTCGTCTACTGAATTTTTATGAAATCGGCTGGAAATAAACTTTTGTGTCATAAGAAGAAACACATAGGAAAACAAGCTTGTTTTGCATACATATGTAATAAATATATTATGATTAAGGTTGGCTTACCTGAAATCAAATCCAAAGGTATGGGACCAAGTGTTAATGCTATATACCAAGTGATAAGTAGTTGCTGAGAAAACTGTTACAAAAAAGTTCCTACTATTGATCATATTAATGTCCACAATTTTATTAAGTCGGAAAAAAGGAAGTTGATGAGCGACAGACATGAAGTCGTATTCTACGGTATGGGACAACGTGTTTATACTGTATGCCAAAAATCAAGAGGCTCTTATAAATAGTTGCTGAAAACACTGTTACGAAAATTAGATACACGCGAAAAAAAACTGATAAACGATATATATTAATGTAAAGAGATTTATTGTTTTTACTTCAAAATGTTGAACCTAAGCTAAATGCGATCTTGCCTGTTTGTTAACTTCCAGTGACGTTGACATACAACAAAAGGTTGATGCAAACCTGTTCCGATGTGCGTGCCGGTTTGTATTTACCTATATTGATAAAGAAAAATGAATTAATAAGTATGATAAAATAAATTATTTTGATAGATTAGTTAATACACGTGTTCTTGAATCGAACACATATTTAAGAAAGCACATGCACTTAGAAAGAGAAAAACTCAATCTAGTGCAGCATGGTCGCATATTTCACACGCGGCTGCATTCAATCGTGCAGAAACGACTTAAATTTGTAATTAATATTTTTAAAGACTATTATTGTGTGCAGATACAATCCCCCACAGAACATACACAGCAAATTGCTATACAATATTGATAAATGATAAAGAGCGGCGTAGCATCAAAATTCTGGAAGAAAATAAAGCATTTTTATCAATAGTTTATATCTGAATATTACCTCTTGTTGTGTTAATACAATTTTCCTTCGCTGAACATGTTAAAATAAAAGGACACCTTTAGTTTAAATCACATTGCTCATTACAACCATAATGTTAACAAAACACTCTCTCTACACTTTAACATTGTATTATATGTCTTATGAATACTATTTATATTTTTCCAAGTCTAAGTACATGACAGAACTTTGACATCTTTTGATATAATAAACATTTGATATATTATCTATTTGATTATTATAGTTTTTAAAAATATTTCGTTTTAGATAAAAATGAATGATCGATAGTATGAACATGAATTGTTTACAAAAGAAAATTACATTATTATACATGTATTTTCGTACAAAAATTTATCCGATTTCTGACATAAAACTTCTTATTTAGGGCTTCAAGCACATAGTCCGGAATTGAAGATGCTTGCGCTAGTATAATTTGATGAATCGACTTTCGGATACATATAAGATGCCGAAACACAAAACAGTACTATACTAGAAAATTGCACGCCAGAAAAGCAATGAACCACCTCAATTTTGCGGCATTAAAGTTGTTCATAAATTCTATTAAAACATAAGTGTCAAAATAAGATATTTATTATTTGATGAAGAGTTGTCAAGGAATATGACATGCATTGTGGCTCCAGTGGACAGTACTCGCAGATTCACATCTTGGTTAAATGAGATGAGAAAAATCCTAACTTCAACAACAAGCATGTTTAAGACATAAGACGTACATTTCATCTATAATTCAGAAAACCATTTATTTTGTTTTGTTCAGAATAGTTTTGAAATAACACTGAATATCGTGGTATATTAAATTCATTGAATGTATTTGTTTGTTTTACCATAATTATAAAGTAAAAAAAGACAAATAAGTATCTGTAGTTTTGTGAATATCTATCCACATATACCACGTTTATAGTAAAGTACTGCATCTATCTCTGTTAATGGATATCGTAAGCATATCACAACTCATAATCGTTACCTGTTTTTCTTGCAATTTGTCTGGCAAACATCCATCATGTCGATCCATCAATCTCCGACAATATTGCTCTGCTGCAATGTAAGCTAGAACATAATGATTCCTAAAAAATGAACACAAAATGTGTCATAAAACTTACAAAGTCCTCTTTCAGTTTAAATCTAGTCTTTGTCAATGTAATCAGACAATATTTGCGTGCCATAAATGGTTACAATTATAAAATTGAATTCTCCTAAAAGTGATTCATGCCATTATTACACAGTTTCTGTAAGGATTATTACCAATTTGAAACACTTACTTGACAATCACGACAAGGTTATTGAATTATACTAAAGATAAAGTGTCGGAACATTCTCGAAATTGTGTTCCTGCATTAGCAAAATTACTCAAGGACAATGTAATTGCTTGCGATAGCAAAGTGTAAATACCGTAATAATTGACACACTCGTCCAAACTAGTTCTTTGAAATACAGTTTAAACTTTAGAGGCTTTGTCTATAATTGTTTACATATCACATGTTTCTTGACAAATCAAATTGCTTTAAAGCAAAGAAAGCGAACCTACATTATGTGGAAATGGTAGAACTTATTTCATCATCGAGCCTTTTTATGGCAGGCAATATGAAGTACAACATCTCTTAACAAGTTAGCATGGAAATCTGAAAGTTCTTTTGATTTGAGATATAACTTCGCATTCTTTTCAGAGATGACCACGTACGTTTTAGCTTGATCTAAGTCATCTACAGCTTTTTATGTGGCTAATTTAAAATATATTATATATGGAGGTTTATTAACATAATTTCGGCACGTCAATTCTAAATATGTAATTCTTTGTTATATGCTTTCAGTGCTATAAATTAACACATATCAATATGTAGATTTAGTAATAACATTGGGCAATAGTATCATATAAATAACATTTAATTCATGTCTTTGATAAGGCTGATATTTACCGAAAATTTATCCACTCTAAACAAAACGTGTAGTTCGTGCTTAAATCTATTACATGGGTGGAATAGCGTCTTAGTTACATAATTCAGAGTATGAATGTATACATTATTAAGAAAATGCAACCTGTTATGTAGCTCTTGAGTAACATATGTAATGCATTTATACACATGTCAATGATATGTCCAGGAAAAAGGACACTTAATTCTTTACTTATAATATTTCAAAACACTTTTTGTAAAAAAATAAATAAATAAATTAATAAATAGAAAAGTTTTATTATAAATAAACATTATTAAACGTCAGACAAGATATTCTACTATTTCTTTCAAACATAAAGCGAGCGTTTGAAAGTGTTGTTGGTGTTCGAAAAGATCAGATTGTAGAATTTGATAATTTTATTCAGATAATAAATTATGGATTATATTCTATGCATTATATGAACAAGCAAATAAATTTCATTAAATTAAATATTCTTCAGTCATCAATATTTGATAAAAAGAGTTTTGATGTATGAAAAGATGGATCATATCGTTGCCCGTTAATCGACGTGATTTGAATAATTAATCAAAATTTGTGACGGTAGTATCTAAAGAAATATATACAATTAAGAACATCCCAACATGCAATAAGTCAAAATTGTTCCGTATTTCTATTTTGTGAATACATACATATCTATAGAAATGTTGACAGCGAAATGATAAACGTACATGGTAAATGTTGCATATTACACATTTGACTTTCGTAAAGAAAGAAATAGATACAGCAAATTTGTATTCTTTAAAAGGCAAAATGGAATTATCAGATCATTCGATCATTCGATGTAAATGAGCCATCGTGCCTTTGTATTTTTATTGATTGTGTGAACAACGTAAACATTTTTTTGAATTCACTTCAAGGCAAGGGTGAATAGTGAGCTGTAGTATAACCTCTATATTGAAGTCTTAGACATTTATTGTCTGGTAACAATTAATATATATATGCGAATTTGTGTTAGTTCCTTACTTTTTTATATGGATGATATAAGTGCCAGCTTGATAGAACGATCGCAAACGTGCGTCATTTTTAAATGGCATCAGAAAACGTATTTACTAAACGATATTGCTGACGTTGAAAATCATAAAGGTAAAAGTTTATAAGATCATCGATTTGCATTATAGTTTAAATATGTCAAAAGCTGAAACCCTGTGTATATTTAATAAAATTTGAATAAAAATATGCAAATACAAAGGTATTGATAACGTTATAACTTCTTAACTCATGCCAGCGGTCAGTAATAAAATTGTGCTTAAGGGGTCAAGGGCACACCCACGTGCACCAAAATAATGTTGAACCTAATAAACAAAATAATTGCTTCATTCTGTTTACAGCTATTTCTTTATGGAAGAGTTAATAAGTATAATAAACATGATAGATGTGCATGAAATAATAGCACAATAGAAAGTTAAGTAAACTTTGTTCAACACGTAAAGATGACAACACATGTATAAAATAACGCCTTTCTTTGTAACTACCGTAATTAATTTCTATTAAGATGCAAACAAATTCCTGTAAAACAATGATTCTTTTTTTATTTACTGATTGCAAATATATAAATATATATAATAAATAATACGATTGATCAACACAATATTTACTTTATACGACTCTACTTTAGTTCTATTGTGTGGGAGGCTATACGCTTATTGACACATTCTCTAAATCATTATTTAAATTAAAAAAATTATATAAGGATTTGAATTTAAAATTGCATTCGATATAGAAATGTATTTAAAAATTTATCCAAGACCGTATTGTTTATACATAACGGGAATACTTATTAAAGATGACCTAATTCAATATAATTAACTTATTAAAATAAAAGCTCTAGGCGAAACGATTTACTTACTGAAAGAGTCATCGACCTTTGTATTTGTATTTGTGATTAACCTAATTTCCTATTTATCATAACAGTTGACTTTATTTCATTTTTTGCTTTATTTTAAATATTTTGCTTGCTAAATGCATGTCAAGATAATATACATCTCGCCAATAAACGTATGGATTTAATATCGCATTTGTTAACTAATGACAGTGAACATTTTGTATTCAGTTTACTTACAGTTTCGTACAGACAATACTTTTATCGTGTAATAATTAGTGTAATTCGTCTCTTAGGAAATAATTAAGACATCATTATGTATCTTACCACATATAACAAAAAAGACAAATGATTTATAACCAACCGGAATAAAATATTTTTTTCAAACTACTAATAGTTTGTTAAATAAAAACAAGAATTTATATTATCTGTTATGTCTAAACGAACTTCACCGTGAGAAATATAAATGTGGCAATCTATGTATGTAAAGCCCGATTAAGCAACGGTACAATATATCTGCTGAATGTCATTGCGGAAGCAAGGGTATCAGTTTCAGGTGCATGTTATCACACTAATGTCGCCTTTTTGTCTCCGAAATAACGGGAAGACATTGCAATGCATACATTTTCATTCACCTCGTCAAATAAATTCACACAACTTGTATAAACTGAAATGCATTTTGTTCTGTTTATTTCATCAGTTGCTATCCTAATCATTTTAATATGTCATCATGTTACAGAACGTATATTTAGCAATACGCGTATTTAACTACTAGTTTTTTTTCAAAATCAAATCACAGCACAACTCCTTTTGCGAAAACTGTTGAACTGTAGCTTTCATTCTAAAACAAGTGAAATCACCATTTTTCGATGTGATCTTTTCAAAGAGTTGTCACTGTTTTGATTTATCCTCTTATGATAACATATCCAGAATTAATAGTAATTGACAGTATTGGTCAAACGAAAGAAAATGTCAATGACCAGATACCAGGGTTTGACAAGGATTTATGTGCCCTCTGTGTCGTATGTCGTGCACGATTGTTTTTTAGAAGTAAAGAGATATCTAATATCCTGAAATAGAAAGGAAGAGTAGCGAATTATGTTCATTCTCAGATATAAAATAATTTCCCAAAGCAAAGGGAAAGCGACATTCTTTAAATGTTATGGCTGCTGTTAAGTTTCAGTCTTATTTCAAGGTTAACAAAATATTAAAATATTAGACAAAATATTGGATGTCATATTTGTTTTGTCAGTTACAGAAACAATTTTCTATTTTCTCTTTTTCTTGAAAAGGACATTTGTTTTGCAGAAGAAACTGTTCTGTTTAAGGGTAGGTTTTCATGCATTAGTGAAATTAAAAAAAAAAACTTAAACAGAAGAAAAACAATAAATAAAGTATACATATAGATATATTTGTTTGTTTGTTTTTTATTTTACGCCTTTTCCCAACAGTATTTCAGTCATTTAGGTTGGTAGTTTCCTAACCATCCTGGAGAGTTACACCATTACTAGACTACCTTCCTCCGCGCTAAACTACCAAAGCATCTCCCGGGGATCGAACCCACGCCAGAGGTATGTGGATTAGAAGTCATCGACTCTAACCCCTCGACCACGGAGGCGGTTTACATATAGATATAAACAACAGCAGAAAAAAGACAGCTTAAACATGAAACGTACCGCACATGAAAATTGTTGTTTTTCTTTTGCACAAAAAGACGATACATATTACCTTAAGGCAAAATAAGCTTTTATTTCTGTTTTGTTCCTAAACCTTTCAACTTTTAAGTAATTTGTTAAATTTTGAAATAATAGTAGCCTTGTAAAATTTTATCTACGCAATTCTTCATATTTATTTTGTACATCTGGAAGATAACACGATCAAGCAGGTTGTTCTTCTTAATACCTGTCACGTTTAAATTACGCTAATTTCAGACGTTTGCACATTTAAACCCAATAATGAAAAGATTGACTAAAATTTTGTCTGTCAGAGTTCCGAAAGATGTTAAGGACAATTCTTTTAGAAGCTATAGAAATTTAAAAATCAGGACTGACTGTTCAGACGATAAACAGAATGTGTTACTCTAATGGTTTATACTCAAATAAAATATTTGTTTGTTTCATTTTACGCCTTTTCCCAACAGTATTTCAGTAATATATGCGGGTAGTTTCCTAACCATCGTTCCTGGAGAGTTACACCAGTACTTGACTACCTTCCTCTGCGCTAAACTACCAAAGCATCTCCCGGGGATTGAACCCACGCCAAAGAGGTAACTGGATAAGAAGTCATCCATGACCACGGAATTATATTATTAATATATATTTTTTAAACTTTATAAACCCACTCTGTCATTTTTTGATAAACCGGTAAAGAAAGAAAAATGGACAATGACATTTCTTTTTGTGGTGTCAAAACTTTTAAGATTGCATGAACTTGATTAGATAAGCTTGTAATATAGAAGTACAGACACGCATTTGACAAGTTGTCAGGCGTGACGAAACGGTCATTAGATGAGCATAAATATTCTCAATGTACTGTCTATAAACTACTTATTTCAAACAACAAGATTGTAGTCGATAACATGGGGAAAAAGTTATGTGTATCTTATTAGTCTGCGTTTGAATTATTTTATATATTGCTTTTAGTCATCGCATGCAAATAATTGAAAATAATCATGTAATCAAGGTGATTCATAAATATATATTATTAAACATAATTAGATTTATATTTGATTGATGTGCTACAAGGTTTGAAGAAATAAGCCTTTAGAATAATGATACTAAACCACGACGATAAAAATAGGAAGAATGACAAATGTGGTGTAGCAAACAACAAGACATATTTGTCGGCTTTACACTACGATTTGCGGTCTAAATCGCTTTCTTTCGGAATCGCGATGTAAAGGCATTCAACCTTTAAATAAAATCTGAACAGAGCGGTAATAAATAGAATCCTATTAAAAATAAGATACAACTATAACTAGTTACTTTGTCAGTTCTTACGTTGGACATGACATACACCTTGCGAGATATAACAGCTGTACAAAAATACAGGGCAATGTTCAAGGCATTTGGGTGAATAAGTTACTGAAAGTTAACTGAAAGTTAACTAGTTGTACTCATAACTTTCTGCTTTCTACTTTTGTTACCTTAAAATACATAATATATCTATCGGATAGCAGAAAACTTTTATAGATCATAATCACTTAATATGCCAGGTTTTCATCTGAAAATATTGACAGTGTTTTAGGCAATTATCAGTAACTGGTTTGTTAAATATCTGTTTATCTGATGTAATACTTCAACTGAAAATAAAAAAGTGAGCAAAATCAAATCGTTTTATCATATAATGAAGGTTTATACTAATTTTAAATAACACTACATATTTGATGAGATAGAAAAACACATTTTCATGTAAATAGTTAAATAGTTTGATATTTTATGCATGATACATCTTGAAATTAAATAACATTCAAAATATTTATTTTACATTATTTACTTTGGAAAATGTTTGAACATTTCATTCATTATTAATATTTTAACCAAGAATATGTCAATGTGGAAATTATATATTAACATAAACTCCTTCAAAGTCGAGTAAAATAGTAATGCCGTTTGTTTATGTGGTTATAAATAGTACAAACGGAGTAACAACTTGTTTGATAGATTGCTATGTTCTTGATTTGTAATAATATATCGAGGAATAACAACTATTGACAGTCAAGATATAAAATGCCGATGTCCAGACGTCAGTGTGAGTTACTGGCGAATATTAATGTGTTTAAGATAGTGTCTTTGGCATGGAAATCAATGATTTGTCATTTTGACACAAATTTATATTCTGCGGCATAGAAAAATACAAATTGAATATGAATCGAAGAATTATAAAAGTAGATTTCTTTGTCTGTATTATTAAATTTAGAAAAACATATATTTTTATTTTTTGCGTGTCCTTGTGTATATTATACAAAAACACACATTTAATACTGCAGACACAGAAATGCAGAGAGATAGAAAATGTGTCTTAATAGAAATAAAAAAAAATAATTGTCTAAAGAATTGACTTCCTTTTTTTGGCGACGAATACATATTTATTTCATTTTACATAGAGATGTCAACCCTTTGATATTCCAAGTAAGATGGAGATATCATGTTGGTAAAGAATGTGTTGTAATTGAAAGTTATTAACCTAAACTAAAGCATTGTAAACGAACTGTTAAATCACCATGGCGTCTGTCAGACACTTAATTAGCATTTCAAACCTTCATTGACAATATAGTGCTTCCTGTCAAAAACACCCGCAAGTTCTGTCTGGCCCATGAAAGTGTTAAGTCATCTTAAGCTAAATGACGCAAAACTAAACAGAAACCATTTCAAAACTACACTCGAAATACAATGACCGCTACATTTCCGACAAAGTCTTGTACATAAATGAAAATCAGACAAGATTAAGTGATTGTTATTAGATTATTGCTTAGCTGGACAAATTGTGTACCCCATGTTTTCAAACAACAAGAGGAACTAACATGTCTTTTTTTTAAATTTCAATAATCATTTTTTTGTGTTTGATTCTAGCAATCCAACTTCTATTGTTTTATGATTTACTGGAAAAAAAAACGTTAATAAGATAAGATACAAAACGAAAAATGTACAGCAATAGTTTAAAAATATTCATCTGGATAGTTTACCATTTTTATATGCAATAAAGTAGATCAAAATTAATTTCTAAAATCCAGTGCATACTTCATGTCGTTCTATGTTTGTTTTGTTGTTGTTTTTTTTATCTTCTTACTTTTTGTTGTTTTTCTTTTTTTGAATTTAAGAAATCTTGAATGAAAATTGTCCAAGACTTTCAATATCTAAATGATACACGTATTTCATAAAAAAACTCGTATATTGAATGCACTTTATTTAAATTGAAAATATTTTTTGTCACTCGGGATCAAAGAAATAAATTTACCATTCATATTATCTAAAGAATAAAATATCCATGTTTCTTTTCATTTCTAATCATAGGTTTTGCATTTTTAACAAATGAGTTTTTGGAAACTGCCTTTTCAAGAAATAGAGTTAGATATTGATTCGGATATTTTGGAGAAACTTTGAATAATATAGTTATGTAATGTATGCCTTTGTGCTTTTACCCTGCTTTGTACTGCGCATTTTATGTTGTTAAATGTTGTAAATTCAATAGCATTGATCTACTTTATCTTTGAACTAAATAATAGGAAAGACATTTCTTGCATAGCAGACTGGCGTTTCCGTGAGTTTTACCCATGCCGGAAATTTCATCAGAAGCCAGACGAGTCGCGTGCCAAACAAGAACGTCATTTTAGCGCACTTTATGAATGAACCGCATTAAAATGACGTGGTTTTAGAAGGAAAATATCAAACTCCTCACAGTGATTACCTCCCTTGTCAGAATTGTAATCACTGCCTTCACAGACGTCACATGATGATGAAAGTCAAATGACGTAACGTCGAAATTCAAATATAAATATCGACCGTTACATAGAAAATCTAAGTTAAACGTCATTTTTCTCTTTCTGTTTTATTTTTAACTTTTCGCATCTACGTCCGCTATATTTTATCAAAAAAATATCAAAAGTATACACAACAATGAAAAATAAATAAAAAAGCTAAAAAATATAAAATATCAAAATATTGATAATTAAATGTTTGTGATGGCAGAGATCTCTGTACTGATAAGGGGAGATCACTGGGAAGGAGATTGGGGAATTACGTGCTAAGGATGACGTCATTTCGCCGTTGTTATTTAAGTTGTAAGTTCATACGCTACTGTTAGAAAATAGTTATGGATGAAATGACTTTAATTTCCATGAACATACATCATATTGAGGTAAACCATTTTAAATATGAAACAATATGGCAGAATATGCAAGAAAAAATATCTGATTAATCTATTATTAGTCATACTGTATAAAAATGTGTTTGCGATCAATCACTCATGTAACAATATTAATTAAGTTATGTTTAGGTAGATCAAGATTGCAGTCATGAAGTTTGGAATAACTTTGCTTTGTTATGAACCATGAGCGTTTAACTTTGTCAGATGAATGTAAATGTAAGAATATACAAAAATTATAACGTTATTCCTCTTCTTGACCTTATTCCGTAATGACATAACATCATATAGCGTCATTATAATGTAAACTTAAGTGAAATCATGATATTAATCATGATGAGATTGAATCTTGGTCTTGGCAGGCATTGCGCTGAAATCGTACACCTTCAGTCATCGATCGATGGTAATTGAATGTCCAAATCTACCGAGATATGATTCTATCAAGACAGTTCAAGTCACTGTTTAAAATAATTGCGAAAATCACTCTGTTTCAACAGGATATTGTCACATGCAATACAGCAGGGCATACTTTGTTGTGTTTGTTGTACTGCTTGATCTTTCTAAGACCCATTGTTTTATGTTTACGACTGCACACAATTCGCTTTTCGTTAAATGGCACTAACGTCCGTGATTCAACAATTTCCAATGTTACATTCTGCTTCAGCCGGATCTAATGGATGTGGACATTAGTTTGAACATTCCTGTTTTGTCCATTTTTCAATATTGCTTGGGATTTTAAATTTCAACAGGACGAATAATATAACAAAAATGATTGGCTCGCCAAAAGTCCATGAATTTTGAATATCATCAAACAAGATAATAAAAAAGTTGCCTGATTCTACCATCGGACATCAATTAACTAATACAAGCCTTAATGCATGAGCGGAATTACATTCCACGGACAAATAAAACAAACTTGTTTTATGCGCATACGATACTGTGTAGTATTTAATGCTCAAGATGGCAATACGCGGTATACGTCTAACGTTCCAACCACTTATAATCAACTATGTCAGCAGTTTTCCGTAAGCGTAGAGCAATAACATTATATTGAGGAATTCACATCGAAATACTTTTGGAATAACAAACGAATTACACTTAATCACAGTGCTTCAATATATACTCGAAAATTAGGACAGAAGTTCAAATAAGTATTGTATAAGTTTATGATGTCTAAAAACAGAAATCTATAGACATACATTATACTTCTTAAACGATTAAGGTGACGTTGAGGTTGAATTTGGCTTATTTAAATTCTAACATTAATCACCAACATGGGTGTCATCAAGAAAAATTGGACACTACACAGACAATTAAGCTACCAGCACTGAGTTTTAACGTTGGACATTTGCCCTCATACTAATTGTTAATAAAGAAACGTTGACTTTGTTTAAATAGTTAAATTCCATTACAAAGTTTGTAAACTAAATTCAAAAATGAATTTTATTGAACAAACTACGTTCTCATTTTCATCAATGCTTGGATGTATTCGCATGATCAGCTTTGAGCGTGATTGGGCTATTCTTTGAATCATTCTCATTTGTTTATTATTTTCAACAAATATGTCAACACTTAAATGTATCTGGTACGGAAATAATAAAAGAAACTGCATTTATCAATCTCATTAAAATCATATCCTAACTGTCGCTTCACTACCCTACGCTCGTAGCGAAGAGTAACGGAGCAAAAACGATGATCTGATTTTAATGAGATTGCTGCATTTATAGAATTTAAACAAGATCTACATTACATTTTTATTTTATTATTATTATTATTATTATTATTATTATTATTATTATTATTATTATTATTATTATAAGCAATACTGATGCGGATTCAAATTCGTAACAAAATATTGATCATACATTTTGAAATAGTTAAGGATTTTGTTTTCAGAATAATTCCCACAAATGACGGAATTACAAAAATATTTAAATATGCTACATTGAACCACGTAAGGTCTTAGTTATATGAACTGTAAAATTAATTGAATATATTGTCTTCTGGATTTGTCTCCATTTTGGCACTTACCACATTCGTATAAACTTATAGTAGTATACAACCTTAAGTAGTGTTGTTTCCACTTAACCTATATAAAACAGGTCAACATTTTAATATTTAATAACGACAAAATTTAAATAACCATTTAATCGGTAGGAAAGCTTATTATTAAAATGACCACATATTTAATTTAGATATTACAACACATGAAAAAATTACTGGAAGCAAATAGAGCCACAAAAAGTAAATCTAGTGACATGATACTCGTTATTTATTCATTTATTTGTTTGTAACAGCAATAATAGTTCATCTTAAGCGGAATCCTTCTACTTTTAGTGCATGTTCAATAATTCTAAACCTTTGAAGCTAGCCGTTCATGAGAAGTAAATTGTCTACGTCGAATAAAACAATTGATAAACTTAAACTTGTTACCTTTGATGTTATCTACTCATATTTTCGAAATAATGCGGTATAAGACATTTGGAAAATGCCGGGCTTGTTTGCAACTAGTAAACTGATACAAATACAAGGACTTTCCATTCACTTTTTACTGAAGAGATAAATATGCGTAAAGAATGTTTTGAAAAATTACTTTCTTAAATTGATGAGACGTGTTTTAAAGAAAATACTACATAACAAGTAAAATCATATCAATACAAATACATAATCATAATATCTTTAGAAATATTTTAACATTGTAAACTATTAAGAATTATCAGATTCTTTGCTATTTGAAATATCTCATTAATGTTAAATGAACATATTGATATGTGTAGACAATGAAAACTATGCATAATTTTTCAACAATCAGTGTTTTAAAACATGCGTTACATTTAAAGTTATTGCTTATTGTAAAAAAAGGCAATTGGAAGGAAAAAGAAAATATCAATATTTTTGTTCCGTTCTTGTAAACTAAAATCCAAATTCATTCCATTATTAAGAGATTTAATATTTATTTATATTAATATTTAGGAAACGGGATATTTTTCCTAAGCCAGAAGGCACAATTGTAACTACGAAATGCAATGATACTGCTATGTTATGAGTATTGAAGAAGCAATTTATATTTAAAACGTTCACATGATAATTGGAATGAGTGCAATATCGTATGTAAGGACAAGTCAATGAAATGTTACACTGATGTGTAAATCATAAAACAGTAGTTTAAATCACTTGCGATCCGCACATTATTAGTTTATCGATAAGAATGATGATGAAATTTCAGTGATTGTTATATTTTATTTGACATCAAATAAAACTGGAAAAAGAAAGGGAGATAAACAGGTAAACCATGATCAAATAGAATATAGTTGCACATGGTTTCTCTCATAACAGCAAAATGGACATAGTATTAATATTTGGTTGGACATATATAAGGAAAGGACGAACCATTTTATGCCTCGGTGTATTTTTATCAGGAACATTTAATGATACATAATGGTAAAACATCTCTGACTGACTAAATCCATTTTCGTTTGGAGGAAGTTTTCTTTACATCATGCATTTGAAGTTGCCGTGAATTATATTGAACTCCTCACTCTTTGTGCTCTTTTTGCAAGAAACAATAACGAGTGCCAAACATGATTGATTGCCATGCGTTGCACTGCAGCATGATTCATGTTAATTTGTAAATTAGCATTTATGAAAATGTAAATTCGTATTGTTTAAGTGAAACATTGCCATATCATTGAATACATAAGAAAATATTTTGAATAAAGTAAATCAATCACACGTTCTTAAATCCTTTTAATTCGGTTTATTATAATGATATACACTTTCTTGTCCTTTTTAAGAACAACAAAGATTTTAGATTTTATACAACAAAATGTATCTCTAGACAGAAAGTATATTGTACTCAATAAAACATTTGTAAAATCAGTTGAAATGTTTCCTTTTTCAATGCAAAAATTTTAATATTTGAAATCTAAGAGTATAATCAACATGTAGGATGGAAAATGTTGAACGATTTATTTAAGGCACTGTTTGCGGTGATGCGTGTTTCGTGCAATTTGATACTTTTTCTGAAAAATGTATTCCAGATGTGCGCGTAAAGATTTGATCGTTTACAAAACAAATTTGGTCAAGTTATCCTCAACTTCTTTTTTAATTGTTCATTTAATGGCGTCAGTAATTGTTCGGCTAACAATGCAGACTCAGGTATTGTATTCTATATTTGATAACATGCTAATATGAACATGACTAACAAAGCTTAAGTTGCAACACAAACATTTAAATGCTATTTCAATGTTGCTAAATCTCAGCAACTGTGGATATCTTTTTTTTTCGCAAGTTGCAAATTCAATGACTTACAGTTGTAGCTTTCATGCCTCTTGTAATGAATTCGATGGTATTAAAAATCAATTCTGCACTCATAGTTTGAGACTGTTTTTTTTGCGTTATCAGACCATTTGTTCAATTAACATTAGCACATCCTTTTAAGTATCTACAAATTTATTGAATATACGTGGTTGTCATAATGGACACTAGTCTTTTGATGAAAAAATATTATTTCAAATTGATTTAAAGATTATATGTGCAACTGCTGTCTGTAAGTTGCAACCATATAATGATTAAAGACAGCAATATTTAATGATTTAAACTACAATAAGAAACGATCTAAAGATCTTATTATCTGTTGAACATACTCTTGATATGCACTTATAATTGAGTGTAAATGCGTATATGATGTATATTTAACAGTGTTATTAAATGATTTACTATAACTCGTTCTTTTGGATATCTTTATTAACATATAAATATATGGCCGTTAAGTAAGGAATCTCTTATTTGCATATTTTTTTAGAAAAATTATAAGCAGAAAATTTACTATTTGCAAATAGTTCCGTTCAAATATATAATTTAGCGAGCCTATCATTATCTACATTAAATTTTGCTTTTAATCTATATTTCTTTTACTGCTTCTGAAAATGTAAACTCGTTTTGTTTATGATTTTCTTCTTGCAAATTGTTGTCAACGGTATGCGTTGTACAATGCCTTGTTCCTACTTATTATAATTCCAGCATTTATTTTATTTCGTGTAATTTGCTTTAATAAATGAATTAAATCAAAGCTATTTTATCAAAATAATGATACACCCTCTCTTTACTCTTCTGTGGATATTTATCTTTTTAGCTCACCTGAGCACAACGTGCCCATGGTGAGCTATTGTGATCCCCCACAGTCCGTCATCCGTCGTCGTGCGTCGTTCGTCGTCAACAATTTCTTTAAACAACATCTCCTCAGAAACCAATGACTGCACAGCAACCAAACTTTACAGGAATGATCCTTGGGTGGTCTCCTGCAAAAGTTGTTCAAATGGTTTCGGTCTGTTGCATATGTAGGTCACGGGTCCAGAAAAGAAGTTAAAAATGCAATATTAAAAAGTACAAGGCCTGGAGCTTTGATATTTCGTATATGATATCACCTATAGGTCCTCTACAAAAGTTGTTCACATTATAGCCCTTGTGTCAAAATTGGCCCCGCCCCAGGGGGTCATAAATTTTCCTTATATGTATATGGTAAAAACTTAAAAATTCTTCTTGTTTAAAGGTACCAGGCTTTGAGCTAAGATATTTAGTAAAAATATAAGCTTTAGGTCCTCTAAAAAAATTGTTCAAATTATAACTCTGCGGTCAAAATTGGCCCCGCCCAAGGGGTCACAGGTTTTCCTTATATGTAAATATTAAAAACTTAAAAATTCTTCTTGTTTGAAGGTACAAGGCTTAGAGCATAGATATTTGGTATATAATATTATCTATAAGCACTCTACCAAAGCTGTCCAAATTATAGCGCTGGGGTCAAAATTTGCCCGCCCCGGGGGACATAGGTTTTCTTTATATGTATATAATAAAAACTTAAACATGTTTCTTGTCTGAAGGTAAAAGACTAAGAGCTTAGATATTTGGTATGTAATATCACCTATAGATCCTCTACCAAAGTTGTTCAAATAATAGCCTTTGGGTGAATATTGGCCTCGCCCAGGGGTCATAGGTTTTCCTTATATGTATATAATAGTACTAGGCTTAGAGCTTAGATATTTGGTATATAATATTATCTTTAGGTCCTCTATCAAAGTTGTTCAAATTAAAGCCCTGGGGTCAAAATTGCCCCGCCCCAGGGGTCATAGATTTTCTTTATATGTATATATTAAAAACTTAAAAATTTTTGTTTGAAGGTACAAGGCTTAGAGCTTAGATAATAGGTATATAATATTATTTATAGGTCCCCTACCAAAGTTGTTCAAATTATAGCCTTGGAGTCAAAATTGGCCCCGCCCCGGGGGTCATAGGTTTTCCTTATATGTATATAATAGTACAATGTTTAGAGCTTAGATATTTGGTATATATTATCATCTTTAGGTCCTCTACCAAAAGTGTTCAAATTGAAGCCCTAGGGTAAAAATTGGCCCCGCCCCATCGGTCAAAGGTTTTCCTTATATGTATATATTAAAAACTTGAAAATATTTCTTGTTTGAAGGTACAAGGCTTACAGCTTAGATAATTGGTATATAATATTAGCTATTGGTCCTCTACCAAAATTGTTCAAATTATAACCATGGGGTCAATATTGGGCCTGCCGCAGGGGTCATATGTTTTCCTTATATGTATATAGTAAAAACTTAGACATTCTTTTTGTTTGAAGGTACAATGCTTAGAGCTTAGATATTTGGTATGTTATATCAACTATAGGTCCTCTACCAAAGTTGTTCAAATTATAGCCCTGGGGTCAAAATTGGCCCCGCCTCAGGGGGTCATAGGTTTTCTTTATATGTATA
This sequence comes from Ruditapes philippinarum, assembly GCF_026571515.1. Classification (NCBI taxonomy): domain Eukaryota; kingdom Metazoa; phylum Mollusca; class Bivalvia; order Venerida; family Veneridae; genus Ruditapes; species Ruditapes philippinarum. Next base: position 27,875 of record NW_026863555.1, read on the forward strand.
TAGTTAAAACTTAAAAAATCTTCTTGTTTGAAGGTACAAGGCTTAGAGCTTAAATATTTGGTATATAATATTATTTATAGGTCCTTAACCAAAGCTGTTCAAATTATAGCCCTATTTACCTCTGAATTGACAAAGGCTTAAGGTTAGATATTTGGCACGAGGCATTGTTTAGTGGAACTCTACTAAGATTGTTCAAATTATAGCCCTAGGGTCAACATTGAATTTAAGACCTAGTAACTTCACTTTTGCATATCAGTTGCATTTAGTACTTAGGTGAGCGCATTGGGGTCAATGGCCCCCTTGTTTTCTTTTCAGCCGATTGGATGGTGCATTTTAATTTTACCGTGATTGGTGTTCTTTGAGGTTTGCCAGTGTAACGACCATAAAGGTCATACCGTATAAGTACTTTTTTTCTGCGGGAACTTTATTTCTGCTATTTCTGCGGTTTAAAACGACACCGCAGATTAAAAAAACGCAAAAAATTAAGCCTTTCGCTATGTCTACATGTATGTTGGAATATGTCAACTACCTGTATTGTTTAATTATATTACCATGTACCGTTATCAGCTTATGTAGATGGGAATAATTTTTCTTTATGTACCCGTCATGAGTGAAATATTAGAAAAAAAAAGTTACTTGTTTAAAAAAATGTCATGTTTGTATGATTTTCGCTCATCCTAAGCTTGATTTATTTTAAAAATAAAACTATTTCAGTTTGACGGGTGCAATAAACATACCCTTTTGTATTTGTACAAGATATTGTGTCTACGTGCGATATTACCATTGTTTATTTTTCACACTTTTGACATATTTATACACATACAGTATTACAATTAATTGTTGTCATTGCACGTTGTTGATTTTTGTTTATTAACGTTTTGTTTATTGCGTTCATTGAACGCCGCATTTCCTTATTGATCTTGTTTATCATATTTTATTTACCGATACATGGTGATCACGATGAACACACATTATAAGTTATTTGCATGTTTACCGGAAGTTATGTACATGTTACATCAACATATCTTGTCTGTTTGTATCGGTTAATTTTGTAAAAATATCTAATTAAAACGCAGAAATAAAAAACATCAATGCGAGAATGATGACACCGCAGAAATAAGATACGCAGAAATTTAAAACCCATTATTTTAACCAAAATCGCAGAATTTTAAGCCCGCAGAAATAAGTACTTATACAGTACATATAATTAATGAAGTTAATGTATATGCTGCATGCTAGCCTGTCATAAATTTACAACCTCATAATACACTTAAATCGATTTGCATTATTATATAATTATCCAGTATTACTAATAAAATAATCGTTTCTTATCAGAATGAACATAACCATTTCATCCGGATTATACGGAAAGTAATCACGTTACCTTTTGAAATTAGTCATGCCATCATTTAAATAAATATTTAATCATAGATGTATCAATAATTTTACTTGTTTGTCTCTTGAAATGATATAAAAGTTGAATAAATTACATATCTTTGAGCCATATGTTAATTGCATTGATTTAAAGAGTAATGTTACAAATGTAAATAGAAAGCAATACCTTAATGTGCATTTGTCTCTTTTTGCACGATCTGTGGCGTACATCATCAATACACTTAAGTTTATATGTGCTTATTTGATTGACACATTTTGTTATCAAGTTGGTTAAACAGCGAATACAAAATATATATTTTTTTATTATCGATATTATAGCACACTGATAGGTAAGTGAAATTTAAAGCTGATATAACATTTATCACTAAGTGGCAATAGTATGACTTAAAGTAGCAAAAATATCATTTGAGCAAGATATCAAGGTGACGTAGAATAATTAATGTGCAACATAGTTACATTATAAAATTAGGATCTATCCAGGATATACCTATTTAAATGAAACTGAATAAGAAAATGATGAATTTCTATAAAGCAATCTAAACGGCCAACTAGCATCAAAAATGTTATTATCTTTACCTCAAGGGCAAACGGTTATAAGCTGCTTGAAAGGCATTTGCCACATACAATGCTTGAATACAATAATTAGCATACACTCTTGAGATGCTTCTGGGTAAATGAAGATATGAAAACATTGATGGTTTTCAGATGAGGTAATCAAAGGTAATTGTTGCGATCTTATGAAGTATTTAGCAATAACAATTTAATTAACAGAGGGATACATTAAAAGAATGATGAAAATGATGAAATTATGAGGCAAATAATTACTGTATTTGATCCACTGATACCTCTACGAGATGTTCACAAAATTTGATGCATATCTTCATGCAATCTGCATATTAAAATCAATAAGTAAATACATAAATCACTTTATATTAATAAAGATTAAGATACGATTTTAAATTCAATCAAAATGTATACGCACATTCGTGCATGTAATATAATATAAATAATACATTTATATGCTATTATATCGAATGATTTTAATTAATTCTTAAAATAGCAAACCGACATGGACAAATGAGCTGTTGCACTATTTTAAGATGATTTCTTGAAAAGTGTCTAATTTAGAAACTTATAGAATTTTTTCTCTTATTTGTTGAATTTCCAAAATAAAAACAACACTTTGTACTTTTGCATTAATACGTAATAATGAGACACGTTAAAGTACAATGTCTGCTAACCACCTATTAATCAATGCGACGATTTGACATTTAAGTAAAGCTTGCAATTAATTTAGATGAAAAAATAAAATGAATATTATGAATGTCATATTAATAAAAATATATAGTTTTTATAAATACTAGTTTATTTCTCAATCTTAATGGAATGAACTATAAAAAATGGAAGTCTCTGAAACCCATATTTTATGTTTATCTACGAATATAACTCATTATCAGAAAGGTTTTTCTTTGTTCATTTTTATTACTTTAATTGCTTTTATATTTTTCTCGATATCTGTTTATTTTGTTATGTTTATTTTCCTTTCAATAAATACATAAACTAGATAAATGAACAAATAAATAATTTATTAAGTCAATTTACCAATAAAACAATTAAGTAATCAAGAAATATGGAATCAACGAATAAGTTAATGTTTCCCCGCCAAAAAAAACCCCACAAAAAACAATAAGACTTAAAATAATATAATAAAAAAGTAAGAAAATAAAATAAGCCAGAAACAAGACCAATTCCGGAAACATGACTTCTCAAACAACTGCCATTCTCTATATGTTGCCGTCATTGACTAAATATAATAACTGTTATTTATATATGAATGCACATATGACAGAACTAATAGATTTGAATTGAAAATAAGTCACATAATGAACAAAATGTGCAGAACGCGTAGAAAAGAAGAGCATATGTGCCTGATCTTAAACGCCAGTTCTTAAGAAATACTCCGTAAACAAGACAAAACATATTTGCTATCAATATCCACCACGCACTCTTTGAATATTCATGGACCGTGATATTAGGCGCCAAGCAGATTAGATCAAATCAAAAGTAGAAGTGGCCATTTTAACATAACAAATAATACGCAATAGTAGTTTCATTTTCAGAAGCAAACAAGTATTTCAGAAGCAGATAACAGTGGTATTCTAATAAAGCTACATCATATTTTTTTGCATACAAAAATATGCTAGATATTATCGCTCTCATGGATAGTGTCTAGGAATATATGTCTTCCGGTTACCTTGATAAACAAAAGGGCACACATATGAGACTATTAATATCTAGAATTAAGCATGGCATTTAATGAGATATAGTTATAATTATTGATAATGATAATTGTGAATTGGTATATAAGAAAAGATCTGTAATACCATAAATAATAATTTGTTATTGCTTTTCAGATCATACGTGAAAACAAACCACATAAAAATATATGGATGTTGTTGGTAAGTGTAAGATTTATGATTTGATATGACGTACCTATGAAATGCATATCATAACTTGTTGTAGAACAACACATTATTGTGCATCATGTACATGCCAATATTAAATCACTATCATTAAATTATATCTTTAGAAAATGCATTTGAAAACATAATGTTATCAATATTTTAAACACTTTGTATTAATCCACTTTAAACTATGTGAAACAATTGTTTTTTATGATAAAGAATATTAATAAGCACAAGAGGATATAGTGAAAGGAACTAACAGGAAGGATTGTTAATTTCAAACAAATCTATAGATATGAACAATAATCAAATAAATGAAAAAATATCAATGTTCAATGAATTTTACGTCAGTTTGTCCGGACATGTCAATCATCAATTTGATAAATGGAACAAGATTATGCGAGTCTAATATTTGTTTACAGAGAATGAAGATATCTCTTATGTCGTACCCAATGACAAAGATAACAATTTCCTGTTTATGTATGACTTACATTTATGCCAGCGAATTTGTTTCAAGTTTGATAGTCGAGACACACATCAAACGAAGGACAGATCATTGTTATACTGCTAACCAACTCAGAATTGTATAATTTCAAGTGGTTTGTATGCTTGTTTGACACATTGGCTATTTGATAACTTTGATCAGACAACACTTTTACGATACTTATGAACAAATGACCTGATTACATCGTTAATGATTCTTTAGATGAGGATAAGCTGAAGGTTATTGTTGCCATTTTACAAAGTATGAAAGCGGGCTCAAATATTTGAAAATGACCGATGAAGCCCCAATTGCTCTTCAAAATTTGTCATGTAAGTAATCCGTTAGTCTAATATTCAGACAATCATTGACTTCTCCCTGCTCAGCATTTGTTAATTCTTAGTAACATTTAGCGTTTGAAAACGATTTTGACATATGTCTCAGCTTGTGTCTGATTTTGATTTAATTTCCACGCACATGATAAGGACCTATTAACCATCAGATCTAAATAAAATGTTTAGACTCAAAAACGTATACACGTCCCATCGGTATCTTTTTAAACCAATTGAAACATTTAAATTTTAAATACTTACCGGTACTTTCCGGTGTCAAACTACGGAATATTGAAGTATCTTTTAGAATATAAACCAATGTTCATCACTGTGTGACATTTATATCATGGTTATTATTTTATTGATATCGATTTCTTTCAGATATGCTTTTCTTTGGTTTTTCTTTGCTTTTCTTTTGATTTTTTCTTGCTTATTCGAAAGTAGATTAAGATGAAATAAGTTCAACTTTTCTTTAACATATTTTTATATACATCTGATTCAAACGTTTATCCATTAGTCATTCATATTTTATTCCACACAGTCAAGATTGTAAACTTTTGTTATGTTTTGTTTTTGTGTAAAGAATATCTTAAGTTTAAGGTAGTACACCCCTAATGCACTGTATCCACTTTGAAGAGTATTCAAATAGGCTTAAATCACTGTAAAGTGTATTGAAACTGAGGGGGCGTGGGTTCAAGCCCCAGAATGGGCAATTTTTTTTCTTTCTTTTTTTTCTTTTTAACATTTTTTATTAATCTCTCAGACCCCCTTTGGAAGAAAAAAGTGTTTTATTTTAATTATATAATTATTGTAGGTATTTATTTACTAAATAATGCCAAATTTAATAGCAAATATGATACCAGATATTTTCAAAGTTTAATAAAATAAAAACTAAACGGTAAAAGTATTTTATATTTTGCAAGACCAACCAATATACATTAAAGAAAATTTAGGCAAACTTTGAAAATAGCCCCTCATTTTGGAAAATTTTAGGGATATTTTAAATAAGGCTTTTTACATAGGGAAATTGTCAAATTAGTGTTAAAAGTGGGTGGGGTAGGGTTACATTTTTATACATATTAAAAACATTTCGTTTAAAAACAATCATTTTGCTTGTTTAATTTGTTACCTATATGTCATTGTTTATTTCTTAACAATGAGCAAAAGGAAAACATTTTTCATAATGATGATATTATAGATTATTTAGAGTTTCCTCATTTCTGAAAAAATCCCTTCTAATGGCAAAGTTTTAGTTCATAAAAATGTCCATAACTCATAAACCACACGGTAAATTTTGTTTAAATTTTGCAAACAGGTGACATTTAAGGCATATAACTGTCCTATGTTGTCAAATTTACAATTCCTTATAGTGCCCATTAGGGGTGTACTACCTTAATAATGCAACTTTTGAAATGATTTTTAAAACATTATCAAATATACTTATGATACTTTAAATGAATACCACACAGATTCTGAACACTGCTTTTACATACATTATGTTCAGTATCAAAATGCTTTAAGTATTATCTTATAATTAATTAGTGTTACATTCATACTGAATTATCTCAATATTATTTTCTTATTTGAGTAAGCTTAAACAATATCATCACAATAATTATTTTCATAATACTTATATACTTTAATTTAGATTGATATAAATAACATAGTGTTAATGTTTGTTCGTCTGGTACATATATTTATTTCATATCGATATTGTATACCGAATTTGTACAGCCTATGCAATTTCAGTGTTCTAATACAATATAACTGTTCAGATAGGTCTAACATGTACCAAATACCTGTTAGGATACCTGTTTGCAATTTTCTCTATTGATAAAGATAACAGTCTAAGAATTGATGGCTAATTTCTCATGTATTCATCATAAATCATGTTCCATCACAAATCCTACATTCCGACGTTCGGGACAACTCTAATCTAAAACCACTATAGACAACTGGAAAATATCAAAAAGGTAGTCACAGACAAGTCCTACACAACATGATTATAACATTTATTAGTTTGTTTTTTAGCAAATTGCCATCTTTAGTTTAAATCACATCGTTCAGAGTGACCCTTATGCTACTATAATACTATTTCTACCCTTCAATTGTATGTAGTCAAATTTTCTGTGAATATTATTTGTATTGTTTTATGTCTAGGAACATGATAAAGCCACTTTTGATATAACAAGAATTTGATTATTTTGATTATTTATAGTTTTAACATATCTAGTTTTGATACTAAAGCATAGAACACAGGAATATGAACATGAGTTATTGGGCAGAAGCAAATAACGTTATGTCTTTAACAGTACTGGCTAACATTATAAAGCAATCATTTTATAATCATATGTATTCCGTGTAGTTCCATCTATGATTCAGAAAACACGCTTTGTCCAAAATAGTTTTGAAATGACACGGTATGCTGTTATCAACATAATTATAATAAATTAAATACAAAACGACACATATGTATCGGTAGTTTTGCAAATACCTATCTGCATGTACCAAATATAACAAGTAATTAATAAAATACAATCTCAATTTACCCCTGCTACTGGACATCATAAATATGTCAGAAAAATTTTCGTTACCTGTTTTCCTGGTGACGTGTCTGACCCATCATATCGATCCATCAATCTCTGACGATTTTGTCTTGCTGCAATGTAAGCTAGAAATAATAAATTCTTAAAATTTTAATGATGAACACAAAATGTGTTGAACTCATACTCTGTCACTTCAAATCTAGTCTTTATCAAATTGAATGTAATCAGATAATATACCAGTGTCATTACTTGCTACAATTTTAAAATCGAATTCTCCGAAAACTAATTCATGTCATTACTACAAACTTTCCGTAAGGATCATGACCAATTTGAAACACTAACTTGGCAATCACGACAATGTTATTGAAAAATGCTGAAGATAACATGCAAGAACTGTCTCGAACTTGTTTTCCTGCATTAGCAACATGACATAAAGGACAAAGTACATGCAGTGTAAAAATACCATAATAATTGACACACTTGTCTGATTACGTTCTTTAAAATACATTTGAAAGTTTAATGGCTTTATCTTATGTGGTTTACGTATCACATAGTCTTTGTTAATTTTGAAGATTGAAAAGACCGCTCAAGTTTAAAGCCGTAACAAAATAAATCTCACACAGACATGCCATTGCTATTGTCAACTACCCATAAACTTTAACACAAACATAACTCTCTCTTCTTGTGTGTAAACCAGGTCAACCAGTGAATATGTATCTATGTTAAGTCAGTCAGTCAGTCAGTTTTCATAAATTTGTAAAAAATACAAAGATCTAAAACAGATCATAAGCATTGATTAAGGAGACTGACAAGAGAACGCAAACTCGATGGAAAACACAGTTATCATTGTTGTATATCACCCTGAATCAATAGAACAATTTAATACAAGATGACATGACCGAAGGTAAATTTCATATTATTATGGACATATAAAAATGTATATCCTTTTTTGATCAACTGTAACTTACTTCGTTTTGATCTTTCCCATTTATGCATTTATCTTCGGTAAAGAGACAGTGATGTTCATACCTTTTGATTTAATTGCAATTTCAGCTTTAGCAGTTTAAGTTATTTCTTAACGAATAAAAGTTTGCTTTAAAGAAATTTAAACGAACCTGAATTATGTGTAGATTGTAGAACTTATTTCACGTCGAACCTTATTTAATGTCAGGCAATACGAAGTGCAACATTTCTTACACAGATAGTATGGCAATCTACAAGTTCTTTTGATTTATAATATTACTTTACACTCTTTTCAGAGATTATCACATATATTTTAGCTTGATCTAATTCATCTACAGATTTTTATGTCGCTACTATAAAAGATAGTTTAAACCTTTAAATTAATGGTTATTTAAAGGTTTTCGGCACGTCAATTTTGAATATGTTATTCCTTGTGATATACATTCAATAGATTAATCAAGTGCTATATATTAACAAATATTAATATGAAAACTGGGTAATAAAATTGGGCAATAGTATTATATTAATTATAGTTGTTTCATGTCTTTGAAAGTATATGCAGCCTAATAAGGAGCTCTTGTGTAGGATATGTAATGAATTTTTACACAAATAAAACATGTTCAGGAAAAGGGTCACTAAATCCTTCAGTTTTTCTACTTCAACACGCTTTTTGTATTAACATAAATGAATAAATAAATGGATAATGGTTTTATTATGAATTTGAAATTAATCAACGTCAGATAAGATATTCTACTATTTCTTTCGAACATAATGCGAGCGTTTGAAAGGGTCAATTAGTGGATTTATTGATATTCGAAAAGATCATATTTTAGAATTTAATATTTTTTTATTCAGATACAAAATATGGTAATGACACGTTATTCAATAATATTCTATTTTGTAACTGAACAAGTAGAATTCGATTAAACATTCATCAATATCTAATATCAAATTCAGAAAAGGTTTTGATGTGTAAAAAGATTTATCATATCGTTGCTTGTTAAAAGACGTGATTTGAATAATTAATCATTTTTTTACGGTAGTATCTAAAGAAGTTTATATAATGAAGAACATCCAGAAATGCAATAAGCCTCATTTGTTCCGCATTTCTATTTTGAGAATACACATCTATAGATATTATAAAAGCAAAACGGTAAATGTACATGGTACATGTTGCATATTATACATTTGACTTTCGTCAAGAAATAGATACAACTAATTTGTATTGTTTAAAAGGCAAAAAGGAATCCTCAGATCATTCACTGTCGATGAGCCATCATGCCTCTATGATTTTATTGCTTTTGTGGACAACAAAAGCATTTATTGAATTGATTTCAAGACATTTCTTAATGAATAAAGGATGAAAATGAGCTGTAGTATAACCTCCAAATTGAAGTCTTAGACATTTACTGTTTCGATACAAAAAATATTTACGATTTTGTGTGAGTTTCTTACTTTTTATATGGATGATATAAGTATCAGCTTGATCGTAAAGGTGCGTCATTTTTGAAATGGCATCAAAACACATATTTACTAAACTTTTTTGCTGACGTTGAAAAAAAATAAAGGTAAATATCAGCGGATTACATTATGATTTTATCATTTCAAAAGCTAATTCCGAGAGTCTTTGTCAGTGAATAAAAATATGCCAATAAAAAAGAATTTGTAACATTATTGATACCTTTCTCATGTCGGCGATCAGTAATAAAATTACAACTACAACTACAAATATTTTATTGCATTAAAACAACATGTTCCATAGCAATACAATTTTCTTTTATACAAAGACATGGTTTACAGAAGAGCACAATAATATAATATATATGTATCTGCATTAAAGATGACTAGTTATTTCGCAAGTTTGCATAGTATATATATTTTGCTAAATTATTAATAATTGCTTTTGATTTTGCACATATGAGATTAACAAATTTCTGTTTAGTTGGCCACGTATAATAATATCTCTTTATATATTTTGATCTTAAGTCCTGGAATTTAGAACATATTAATACAAAATGATACTCATTTTCTATAAGACCGGCATTACAATTACTACACAATCTTTCATTTCTTGGTATATTTCTATGCCGTCCACGTTCAATAGCCAAATTATGAGAAGATGAACGAAATTTGGATAAAGCTACCCTAAATTTCGGTTCAACGATAAAATCCAAATAGTTTTCAAATTCGAATGAATGTTTAAATAAACAATATGTATCTAATCTAGACGAGTTATTAATTGAGGAATACCAACTTTGATAGAATATGTCTAAAATTCGTTGTTTAATAATACTAAAATCGATATCTATAGTAAACTGATTTTCCCACATATAAAACAAGCCAGTCTGCTCTAAAATAGTCTTAACATTATATGCCCAGTTTTACCACTATAAGTTACACCATTGTCGGCATCTGTTTTTTAACATAATAAAAATTTTATACAGTATAGTTCTTTCATTAAGTTTAAGAATTTTAACCAGTATTTGATCAATATTAGTTTTCTATGAATGGACATTGGTGTACGACCAAGTTCACCATATAATACATCTACATTGGTTGATTGTTTTACACATAGCAATCTTCTACAAAACTTTGTATGTATAATTTCTATGTTCGGACCAGCATGATGCCCCCCACACTTCTGCAGCATAATTTAATGTTGGTAAAACAATACTATCAAATAAACTTATCATTTGGGAAACTGGAAGTTCCAACTGGTTACATACAATAAATAAATTATGTAGTGAATATTGACGCATGTTGCGCAATATATTTTTGAGTTCTGTTTCCAGTTTCCATTTTTAAAACGAAATACACACCTAAATATTTAAAAGATTCTACAATTTCAATTCTTGTGTTATAACAAAAAGAAATCATAAGATGTATGTCTACCATTTTCAAAAATCATTACTTTTGTTTTAGACACATTTGATTTCAGATTCCACATATTGCAATAATGTTCTATATCATTCAAGATAGATTGTAATGAATTGATCATGTGTGAAAACTAACAGCGTCGTCTGCAAATAACAACAAAAATACCTGTATATCATCAATGTTAACAATACCAGAATGTTCCTATTTATATTATTTAATATATCATTGAGAAAAAATAAACACAATATGCTACTTGCTGGATCTCCCTGTTTCACTCCAATCTTAGAATTTTTTAGATCAGAATGCATGTTTTTATATCTTACAAAAGATTTAACAATACCATACATTGTCTTGATTGCAGTAACAAATTTTGTACTTATATTTTCATTCAGTAACTTTCTCCATAATAAAACTCTATCAATACGGTCAAACATTTTCTCCCAATCTAGAAATGCTACATAGAGTTTCTTCTTACTCGACAAAGTCTTTGTTATTATAGCATGTAGAACAAAAATACAGTCAATAGTTGACTTATTCCTTTGAAAACCATATTGATTATCAATAAATTTTTCATGTTTATCAGCCCATTTAATAAGTCTATCAACTAATAATTTTGAGTAATATTTTGGACAAAATATTATTTAGGGTAATTCCGCGAAAAGTTTTTTGCTTCATGGAGCCCACCTTTAAAAATTTGGTACTATAATACCTTCTCCCAGCATTCAGGAAATACGCCATCATTAAAAATATTTTTTATTATAAAAGCGTGGTGAGAAATGGACCAAATTATATCAATTGAATTTTAAAATACTTCTGCAATCAGATGGTCAGTACCTGGGCATTTAGAATTGTTTTTGCGAAAATATTGCATTTTTTATCTCCATCGATGTAAATTCAACATCTAAATCATTATCATATATACGTAATCATTATGTACATCACTATTTCATGATCATACAGTGGTGTAGAACCGTACAAACTATTAAAATGTATATACATATCATCAATACTTATGTTACTATTTTCTATAGCAGGTTGCCTGTATTGTGTTCTCACATTTCTCCAAAAAGACTTTGGGTTACATTTTGCTAATTTTGACACTCTTTTCCCCTCTGTCTTTTTTAATAAACTTTACATCTAAGTTTTATATTCTTATATACCTTTCTTTATTTATGAAAATGCTTTTATTCTCGTTCGTTCTATTTCTCAAAAATACATTTCTTGCTCTATTTAATGCTTTTCTGGCCTCATAGCATTCTTTATCAAAAACCATTTTTTCTTAGTTTTTTAAATTTGTTTCTCGATTTAGTATTTTTGCATATGCCAAATACTTTAAATGCATTATCTTGCATGTATGTCGTAAAAGATTTTATTGTTTCATTTACAGAAAACATTATTCAAATTATTGCTTATCTGTGTAAGCCGTTCTATATCGACTGATAAATAATTTCGGAATATATCAACTTTTGAGTCATCCCACGCTAAAAATAGTTCATGGGTTGAACTTGGGTCACGTGGATTTTGTTGTGGGCGTATTCTCTCAATACAAAAATGAAGAGCATTGTGATCAGATAAATCATTTGGTTTACATATTTCAAATTCTTTAATATATTGAAAATCTTCATTACTTAATAAGAGATAATCAACTACGCTCATTCCATTATGACCAATAAATGTGTATTCACCTATAGATTTATCAAGGTGTAAACGACCGTTTGCTATTAATAGATTTGTCGCCTTACAAAAATCAATTAAGCGTATCCCATGTGCGTCAAGCACGTGGTCTTTGTTTACCCTTGTACAATTGTAATCATTCGCTAATAATAATAAATTACTATCTAAATAACGATCAAATTCAATAAAATCTAATGCTTCTGCCGTGCGACTATTCATGTCACCTGTAACAAGGACTTTTCCTAACATTTTATACTTTTCTATATCTATTTCTAATTGATTAAACATATCAATATCAAATCTGTTCAATACTTGTGAGTCACGTGGAGGGATATAATGTGCAACAAAGATAAACGTCTGTATCACAAGTAATAATAGATTTACAAATGTTTAACCAGCATATATACCACTTTGATTTTTGCTAATTATAGTAATTTTGTCTTTCAAACTACATTTATAATAAATAGAAATCCCACCAGAGTGTCACCCTTTTCTAGAATTTATAGATTTGTTACCATATAAGTGTTCAGTACAATAGCCATCGATATTTAAATTATAATAGGAGTTTTTTGACAGCCACGTTTCTGTTAATAAAATAATGTCATTTTCCTTTATTATTTCTATAAAGTCAGGATCACAAAGTTTTCGAACCAGTCCATTTATATTCCAAGATAAAATGTGTAATTGCTCTTCTTGACACCTCTAAGAAGCGCTATGACTGGAACCACATGTGTTCTCTGCGTAATTTCTCCCCAACGAATCGGACATATTTTCCTTTCTTTTTTTCACTCTGGTAGACTGTACTAAGTTCTTTCCTCGCATCTCGCCACTCTTTGAGTATCTGTACTCCAACACCATATCTATGTTGCTTAAGGACATCCTTCATATGGAAAGCTGTATTCCTTACTAATTCTCTGTGACTATACTTGTGAAATTTCACAACAATCGGTCTTGGATTTTCGGGTTTGGTTAGTGTACCAAGGCGATGGGCTCTATCAAACTCTATCTCAGTACTGATGTTTAGTGTATTTTTAATAAATTCTTTTACAATAGAGGCACATGAATTAAGGTCTGTTGCTGTATCATATGTTTGTGGCGGAACATTAATATTTTGGTCAGTGTTACTTGTAGAGGAACTTGTTAATAACATGGCTGCTTCCGGTGATGTGGTATGTACTTCCGGTAAGCCATAAAATATTAGATTGTCCTTCATATTTCTAAATTCGTTGTCCAAGATGCGTGTTCTAAGTTCTTCCTGGGTTTTACTTAATGTTTTGATTTTAGAATTTAACGTGTCACATGATTTTTGCATGGTCTTTACACTATCTTTAGTTGATAGATTATCATACTTTTCACTGATAAATGTACTGTTGTTTTCTACATCGCAAACTCGCGACTCTATACTTTTTACCTTAATATCTAGATCATTGAGCTTCAAGCACATTGAGTTTACTACTTTTTCAATATTGTCAATTTTATCAAGTCGGGGGTCGATCTTATCAAGACGGGAGTTCATAGTTTCCATCATAGCTATAGCCCATGGTGGAGTTTGATTTGTACCTTGATTCATCATTGGTGTACCTGGCGGTAGTGGACCAAGATATTGTTGATTATACTGATATGGAGGTGACTGCAATAATTGGCCAGTAAATGATTGTTGAAAAGTTCCATTAGTACTCATTTCACTATATATTTTACTTACTGTTGGTGTATCGTATACAAATATGTCACTATGTTGTTTCTTTCGTTTGTTTTGATTGTTTACGTCATAACTATCTCTGTTAGTTAACACAGGTAAACTGGTAGGTAAACTGGCAAAACCGGTTTGTCCATTGTCTACACGCTCTGTGTTATGTGTACATGTCTGTTCTAACAAAGGCGAAATCTCTTTACGTTTATTTTTTCTATTTTCCTTTCTATTTTGTTGCTTTCCTTTCGGCGGCATGTGAAACAACACAATATCTTACTAATCCATCAAAAATTTAGTCCATACAACTTTTAATTTGCATTTTATTCCACAAAAATTACTGACTGTAAAACCCATGTCTTCATACTTTAAGATCACGTGACATATAAAATATGCTTAAGGACCAGTTACGGGCACACGTACCGCCTCCGTGGTCGAGGGGTTAGAGTCGATGACTTCTAATCCAGTTACCTCTCTGGCGTGGGTTCGATCCCCGGGAGATGCTTTGGTAGTTTAGCGCGGAGGAAGGTAGTCTAGTACTGGTGTAACTCTCCAGGAACGATGGTTAGGAAACTACCCGCCTATATGACTGAAATAATGTTGGGAAAAGGCGTAAAATGAAACAAACAAACAAACAAACAAACGTACGCACGCACCAAAAATAACTTTTAAACTAATTAAGAAAATAGTTATTTCATTCTGGACATAGGTATTTCTTAATGGAAGAGTTTATGTATATTATAATTATCCTGCTAAATGTGTATGAAATGAAAGCCAAAAAAAAGAAAGTATAGTTATCTTTGTTCAACACCTTTTCAACATTTCATTGTTTGCAATACAATTGATCAACATAACATTTAGCGTAAACGAATTTATTTTACTTCAATTCTGTTGGGAGCTCTGCGCTTATTGAAACAAAACCGTATTGTCTAAATAAAACGAAAATACTTCTTTTAGATGGTATAATTCAATATATAATTAACTTACTAAAATAAAATATAATAACCCTATTTATTGTTTATAGGGCAAACGATTTACTTTCTGAAAGAGCAATTGAATTATGCACTTTTAGTGATTTACCTAATTTTCTACCCTTAATTACAGTTAATTATAACATTTACACTTTACGTCATTTTTATTTTATTTTTAAGATTTTGCTAAATGCATGCAAAGATGTCATAGATGTTGGCATATATATCTCGGCAATAAACGTATGAATATAACAACATTGTTAACACAAAACAGTAATCAACAATAAGAAACAACAATTTATTAACATGCAAAAGAGAAACACTTACAAATTGAACTTAAAGGGTTTCATCTAAATCAACATCTATTGTATAACATAATAGTGTCATAATAGATGACGTATTTACCAAGTTTTCTGTTTTTGTAAAAAGTATATGAATTATCGCTGTTTATTACTGTGTGTAGCCGTTGTATTTTGTGTTTTGTATATAATGTATGTGTTTTTCTATTTCTGTAAATATGATTATAATTATTACGCATGCTACAAATACGTGTCATATTGTATGTAAATGTCGATGAGCTGTTAATGTGCTTAAGACTAATAAAATATATGTTATGTTATGTTATGTTATGTTATGTATATTTGAAAGTCCCGTAGATGAGTAAATCTTGATTATGTTAGTCTTAAGTTCTTCCCGTAAGGCTTTGACTGTCACAGTTAGATATTTTACAATAACTCAAGGCGGTATAATTAAATCTAACGTCATTTAGTCGTACACTTTAGGTAGCTTTTCTCGGTTGTAAATAAAAAAAGTCTCAACACTTTAATAACATTGAATTAGCCTTTGTTATAATTGAGATTTAACAAACTTTGCATTTCAGTATTGAAGCAACATTGTTCATAGGACACCGTTCCCCTAAAACTGAGATTGTTACAATTTTTTTAATGAAGAAATTTGTTTTAATTATCCCATATCATATACATTACAAAAGTATAGAGAACATTCATTAATTTCTATTAATATACAGTTACACCCACAATTATAATAATTTGTATATTTGTACCTTGAAAATGTTCATTAACTGTTTGAGAATAACGGTTGAATATAATCGCACTTGCTGTTTCTAGATGATAACCGGATCGTCTTATCTGGCAATAATATTGACTATGAGATGATTATATAAATAGTTCTGTTATTTGTTTATAAATCATTGGAGGTAATATGATTTATCTTTGTTTCATCAGCAATCTTTAACGGTTAAGTCCATTACGTCATGCTATGATAATACGACTGTTATGACTGTCAATATTAAAAAAAAGCAAACAGTTGGGTAATCATTTATAACAAATATCGCAATGCCTTAAGTTTTATATCACAAGATAATTTCGACTTGATGTTTTGCTATTAAAACAATTGTTTTGTTCGATGCAATATGTATTGCCTTTTTAACAAATTCATTCTTTGTTAATATATTAAAGATACTCATTCTTATCAATTGTGTGAATATTAAAAGAAGTTTCACTGGAGGAACATTTGTATTCTAATGACTTACAATTTCTTGCAAACAATATTTTCATCGTCACGTACTCATACAAGTATAAAATGATTATAATATGTGTAATCCGTCTCTTAGGAAATAATCAAGACATCATTATGTAGTTTACGACAAATAACAAAAAGCGACAAGTAATCTATAATCTACCGAAATAAAATATCATTTCAAACTAGTGTCTTAACTGAAAACAAATATTTATATTATTTTTTATGTTTAAATGCACTTTACTGTGAGATATATCAATTTGGCAATCTATGTAAATATAGCTCGATTTAGCAACGGTACAATAAATCTGCTAAGTGTCAGCGCGGAAGCAAAGGTAGCAGTTACAATGGCATGTTATCACACTATTGTCGTCTTTTCGGCTCCGAAATAACGAAAATAGTCAAAATAAATTGCCATGCATACAGTTGTCAATCACCACGTCGAATAAAGTCAATACGGGATCATGACATAATTCATATGATTTTACAAAAACTGAAATGCATTTTTTCTGTTAATTTCAGCAGTTGCTATCTTAATCATTTTTATATGTTATCAAGTTACAGAACGTATATTTTAAATTAGCAAAAAAGGATATTTAACTTCTAAATTGTTTCATTATCAAATCACAACACAACTCCTTTTGCGAAAATTGTTGAACTGTAGCTTTCATTCTTCAACAAGTGCAATTACCATTTTTCGATATCATCTTTTCAAAAAGCTGTCAATTTATTGATTTATGTGTCTGTGAAAACATATCGAGAATTAAATAGTAAATGACAGAATTGGTCAAACGAAAGAAAATGTCAATGACCAGACGCCAGTGTTTGACAAAGATGTATGTGCTTTCAATGTCGTGCGTCGTGTAAGATTGTTTTTAGAACTCTCCTAAAATGGAAAGGAAGAGCAGCGAACTAAGTTCATTCTCAAATATGTAATAATCGAACCAAAATAAAGTGAAAGCGACATGCATTGAATTTTATGGTTGTTGTTGAGTTTTAGTTTAATTTCAAGGTCAGCAAAATATTAAAATGTTTGAGAAAATATTAGATTTCATATTTTTTTGTCAGTTTCAGAAACAATTTTTATATTTTCTCTTTTTCTTGATAATGACAATTGGTTTTATGCAGAAGAACTGCTCTGCATTAATGAGATACACACAAAAAACAACAACAACAAAAGGAAACCAAATGAATACATAAAATATACAAATAGATATAAACAACAACTGTAAAAGGCGACTTAAACATGAAAAGTACTGCACATTCAATTTGTTTTTGGACAAAAAGACTATACATAATATCTAAATGCAAAATAAGCATTTGTTTCTGTTTGTTTTGTTCTTTAGCCCTATTCAATCTTTAAGTTGTCTGTCGAAAAAAATAGTAGTCTTGTAAAATTTTGTCTTTGCATTTCTTTACAATTATTTTTAACATGTTTGAAGATTACACGATCAAGCAGGTTGTTTTTCTTAATACTTGTCATGATCAAATAACGCTTATTCCAGACGTTTGCACATTTTGCCCAAAAAAGAAAAGATTGACTATTTTGACTGTCAGAGTTCCGAAAGACAATTCGTTTAGTAACTATAGAAATGATAAAATCAGGACTGACTGTTCAGTCGGTGAAAACCAGGAGTGTGTTTCTCAAAAGGTGTATATTTAAATTAAGAAAAAAGTTATCTCAAACTGTGATTGTATCGCTCAATAAAATCACTGTTTGGAGTTCGGATGCGAGGAATTATATCACGAGGGCGTAGCCAGCACCATCCAACGACAAACAATGATTTTATCAAGTGATAAAATCACCGATTTGGATATATTATCTCGATTCTAACACGACATCATCAAATAAATGCTGCCGTACATGATTTTAAGCTAAATTGGGCCTGATTTATTTCCGTTCTAATTTTCGACGCGTAACATGTTTAGTGTTTACGTCACGTGTATAATGATAACCTCACTTGTCTAAATAACTATATAAGATTTTATATATTTCGTTCTAATCCATTTCAACATTGTATATATTGAATTATTGTATATTGTGTACTGTGTACTGTGTATGATAATGAATAAAATATGTTTAAATTAACTTAAACTAAATATAAAACGTCAAACAGTGATTTTATTGCATAATTACACACACTTTTCGGTTGTTCTAGGTTCAATAGAGAAAAATTCAGGTCGTGTTAGATTAAGAATAGTACTCTTTTTATTAGAAATTTGTTAATAAACCGTTAAAGAACGTAAAACGAAAGATGCCATTTCCTTTTGTGATGTCAAAAGGTTAAAGAGTGCATGAACTTGATAAAATAAGATTGTACTATAGAAGTGCAGACACTCATTTGACAAACTGTCAGGCTTAACGGTATGGTCATTAAATGAGCATAAATATTCTCAATGCTCTGTCTCTTAACTAATTATTGTCAAACAACGAGATTGTCGTCGATGCCATGGTAAATAAAAAGTAGTAATCTAATTAGTCTGCGTTTGAAGTATTTATATATTGCGTTTAGTAATCGCATATAAAAAATTAACAAAATAATGTAATTATGGTGAATTGAGAGAAATGTTTCTTACAGAATAGTGAGTTGATAAAAGTTCACTTCAAACAAATATTGTGGATGACTCTACGAATTTGTCAACTAGAGGTGACTTTATATGTATAAATATCAGAATATCAGTCTCAATTTTCTTCTTTTCTTATCAGTAACTTTGTTTATGTTTGGTGAATTAATTTTTATAAGCAGAGTTTTTTTTTAAGTTTGTTTTTGCAAATTTATATTTATATCTTGTTTTTTAATACATGTATATTTATAAATGATTCATACATAAATATTAACATAATTAGATAATGTTTTATCGATGTGATACAAGGGGCCACAACCATTAGAATAATGATAATAAACCAGGACGATAAAATAGGAAGTCTGGCAACAAGTGTGATTTAGCAAACAGCAAGACATATATGATTTAAAAAGCGACTGGTTTTAACTAATTAGATTTGTGCTCTAAATTTCTTTCTTTCGGAATCGCGATACAAAAACGAACGGGCTAAAATATATCTAAACAGCGCGTTTTTGAATAGAATTTGATTACGAATAACATAATGTTGTACGTAACTGGTTATTTTTTCAGTTCGTAGATACAGTGAAATACGTTGGACATGATCTATTCTTTGTGAGACATAACTGCTGTACAAAAATACAAGGTAATGTTCGAGTCATTTCGCTGACTAAAATAATTGAAAGTTTTAACTAGTTGTAAACATAACTTTTAATCACTGTTTTCTAATTTACTTAAACAAATAAATGTTGATAAATATATTTATCGCAAAGCTGAAAACTTTTATAGATCATAATCACTTAATACGCCAGGTTTTCATCGGAAAATGTTGGCAGTTTTAGGCAATTATCAGTAACTGGATTGTAATATATGTGTTTACGTCAAACAAGCAAGCAAGCGTTATGAAAATATTTTCCTTTATTTTAAAACGGTTGTCGACAGTTGTCTATATAATACTTCAACTAAAAAAGCAATAGCAAATCGTTTAAGCATATAATAAGGGTACATACTAATTTTAGGTAACACTACATATGAGATGAGATAGAAAAACACATTTTAATGTGTATTTTATACTTTGATGTTTTATGCATGATACATCTGGAAGTTTAATTATTTTCAAAATATTTATCAGTTCTGGCGATATTTAAACATGGAACATATTAGAATTATTCTTTCATTATAAATTAAGGTTTTAACCAAAATATGTTTATGCGGAAATTATATATAAACATAAAATCCTTCAAGGTAGAGTGAAATAGTAATGCCGTTTGTTTTTGTGATTACAAAATTGTACAGACGATATAACCACTGATTTTATAGATAGTTTTCTTGTTTTGTAATAATATATCAAGAAATAACAACTATTGACAGTATATATTATAAAATGCCGATGACAAGACGTCATTGTGAGTGACTGACGAAGATGAATGTGTTTAAGATAGTGTCTTTGGCATGGAAATCAATGACTTGTCATTTTGACGCAAATTTATATTCTGCGGCATAAAAGTTGCAAATTGAATGTAGAATAAAAGAATTATTAAAGTAACTTCCTTTTTCTGTATTCTTTTATTTTGAAAAAAAATGTATTTTTGCGTGTCCTTGTGTATACAAAGCAAAACACACCTTAAATACTGCAGACACAGAAAGGCACAGCGATAGAAAATGTTTCTAAATAGGAATACAGTACTTTTTTGTCTAAATAATTGACTTCTATTTTTGGCGACGGCAGCATTGCGGAGAACTTGACAATTTTATTTTGCTGATCAATTCCTAGATGGATGCTAAAATTATTGCAAAATCTTTATTATTTTGTTATGTCAACCATTTCCTTATCGGCTTGATTCTTTATAATTAATTTACAAATTATGTTGATTTTTCGCAAAAATTACGCTGGTAAAAAAGTAAATAAAGACAATATAACAGCAAGAAATCATTGTACAGATGCAAATGTGTAATTACGTTTTTAGTTGTAAAATAATTTAACTGTGATAAAACAAAATGCTATACAAATGTAATAAATAAATATATTTAAGAAAAAAATGATTTTTCCCGAAGAAAGATTCAGTAAAAAATACCAGTCCTTTGGAGACATTTCATAATTTATTTTATTTTAAATAGAGATGTTCACCTTTTATAATTCCTTGTAAGTTGGAGATATCATGTTTGTTAAGAATGTGTTGCAATTTAAAGTTATATTCCTAACCTAATTAAACTGTTTAGTCACCATGGCCTCTATCAGACACGTTATTAGCACTTCAAAAATTCAATGCCAACAGAGTGCTTCCTGTCGAAAACGTACGGACGTTTTGTCTGGTCCGTGATAATGTAAAGTCATCTTAAGCTCTTTGACACAAAAGTAAACTGAAGTATTCTAAAACCTACGCTGGAAGACATTAATTAAGAAATACTAATTATATCTGTCATATTTTGCGGTTCGGATAGGAATATCCGTCCCGAGGTGACTCGCCCATTGGGCGGTAACGAGGCTTGCCGATTAACCGCCCATGGGCGGGTGACCGAGGGACGAATATTCCGATCTGAACCGCACACATATGTCAGATATTTTTTCGTGCATATTCTACCATATTCCATTATATTTTATATTTTTTATCTTTACTTTCAATGGAAATTTATATGATTACAATCGTAACTACTCTCTTACAACAGCGTACGAATTACATAATGGTAAAATGACGAATTACATAATGGTAAAATGACGTCATTTTAAGCTTGCCATTGTACAGCACGCGACTCATCTGGCACCCCATGCCAGATGAAATTTCCGGCATGAGTAAAACTCACGGAAACGCCAGTATGATATGAAGAAAATGATGTAATTATGCATTTTCCACAAAGACTTGTAATGAAAATCAGACAAAATTGAGTAATTATTATTAGATTTTATATCACGTGTTTTCAAACATCAAGGGGAATTAACTGTTTTATTTTAAATAATTATCTTTGTGTTTGATTCTAGCAATTAAACTTCGACTGTTTTCATTTATTTACTAAAACAAAACCGCCAATAAGATAAGAAAGAAAACGACAAATGTACAGCAATATTTTCGTCTCAAAAATGCTTCAATATGGCAGACAATTGAATCAAAATGCAAATACTTTATATTTTATAACAATACTTTAGTTATCGACATTCGATAAACAAAAGGTAAAAATTTCATGTAAGCGAGACCTATTTTGTATTATATATACATACTTGAGTCAAAGAGAATTTTCGCTTAACTGTAAGCTGCAAAGTGATGTTATTGAAATGTTAAATTTTCATGCTATACTTTCAACATAGTTTACAAAAAATTCATCTGGTTAGTTTACCATTTTCATAACCATGTAAAATAAATCAATACATGTATTATTTTGTAAAGACCAGTGAATACTTCATGTTTTTTTTTAATTTAAGAAATCTTAAAAAAGAATGCTCCAACATGTTTTAATATTGGAATGATATTTCTTAAAACACCTCAGTTTATTAAAATTAAGAATATTTTTGTCACTCAGGGTCATAGAAATGATTTACTATTCGTAATATCTTGAGAAAAAAAAATCATGTATTTATCTATTTCATATCATTTCTATTCATACGTTTTGGAAACAGCCTTTTTTCAGAATATTGTTAGATATTGATTCGGACATTTAAGAGTATCTGTGAAAAGTATGGTTATGCTTGCTTTTGTGCTTTTAACATGCTTCGCATGGGAAATTTTATGTTGTTTTATGTTGTAAATTCAATAGCATTGCTTTTTTTTCTAGAAAATTTGTTGAACTGAAACACTTGAAAGACATGCTATACAGTATTAAAAGGAGTTTGCAATCTATCAGTTAGGTAACACTATTAACTAATTTAAGTTACGTTTGAACAAGCCGAAAACGCCCTCTAAGGCGTATGCATATTTTTTTCAAAATCATTTTAAAATACTTGTTGTCCTGAAATAGTTTCAAAACAGCTAGTCATTGAACTTTACCTGAGCATTTTTTTTCATTTTTTTTCAAGTACATTATTTTTATTGTGAGTTAGTATTTTGTATGGAAGTCAAAATATATCGTTGAGTAAATTTTGCAGCCTTTTTCACAAACTATTTAATATTCAACGCCATTTCCTGCCGGAATTGGCCATACATTACTTTAAATGACCATTTATAGCACAATATTTGGCTCCACGTCGGTAACATACCAGAGTATTTCCGGCATACACACCAACGCAAGCGGACACACGGTCCGGTCACACTATGCAAGCCATAAATATTAGCCTGTTTCTGGATTATTTTTCATCTTTAATAGCCTATATTTCGGTTATTCTGGCCTGCCGGAATGGCCAGTTTTCGAGGTGATTTGAAACTACATAATTGAAAAACCGAATGGTCTTTTGCACAGGTTTAACTGTATCTTCTCTGGCTCGACTATTCAACTGGAAGAGGATTGCGGCTAGCCGGGGTCTCTGGAACAGCCTGACTAGATAAAATATGTGTTCCGGCTGGCTAGCTAACTGCACGATGATGTTTTGCTAATCAATTTCTCAAGGGTTGGTGATTTTAATTCACTTCTTATAGCTCTGAGCAAAGCGAAGATTCTCTATAAATGGAACGACTATAATGGTAAATGACCATTAAGTAAGTCATCATAACGATTAAATAAATTTCATTTCCTTTTTATTTGCAAACCAATTACTCATTTTTATCATCTTAATATAATTGAGAAATTATATAATGTAGTGTAATTTGTGCAAAACCTCAACTGGAAACTGAATGGACGTTAACGTCTTCATGACGTTTGTCAGACACATTACTAGTATATAACCTTAATTAACAATTAAGCAATTTCTTTCAAAATCATTCGGAAGTTCAGTCTGGCACATGATAATGTACAATCTTCTGAAATCTCAAAAACTCCGAAATATAGCGAAGTCTTCTTAATTTTTAATAGAATACGTATCATAATTGGATAATTTTTCAGAGAGACTTGTAATGAAAATTAGACATACTGATGGAGTCGGTATAAGGTAATTGCTAAGCTAAGCCAATTTTCTAAACCGTCTTGTAAAATGACAATATAACTGATGACTAAAGTAATTCAAAACATGTCTGTCTCTACCAATCAAATATGCTTGAGTAAAGATTTTGTTTTATTTTCATTTGTTCTTCATGTTTT
Organism: Ruditapes philippinarum; assembly: GCF_026571515.1. Classification (NCBI taxonomy): domain Eukaryota; kingdom Metazoa; phylum Mollusca; class Bivalvia; order Venerida; family Veneridae; genus Ruditapes; species Ruditapes philippinarum. The sequence continues at coordinate 52,527 of NW_026863555.1, forward strand.
GACAAAAATTTAAAGCGTCTTTGAAAAAAATGTCCAATTTAATATTTATAATGAATTGGAATAAATGGTCAATCATACTTTGTGCTTTTGTTGTGAATCAAAAGAAGGCAGCTTGCAATGCTTCGCCTTGTCATTTTCATTTACAATGCAATGGTAGATTTAATTCATAAAAATAAGATTAAAATTGTTTTTCTGTTGATGGTAACATTATTGTAAAATTAAAGAAAGGCTATCATGTTTAAATCTTATATTTTAACATTTAAGAACATGTGAACAAATGAATACCGTACAATCTAACACATAATGAATCCGATATTAAAGCCGATCTCTTTCTCATTTATCTAATATTATTTCAGCTCATTTTGTATGAGGAATGATTAAGAAATACAGCAATTTATCACTTGTTGTCACATATTGACTGCTTGTGAATAAACATCATTAATAGTTCATGCTTCAGAAAACAGACACACTAACTTCCTTAATAACCTCATCTTAGAATCATTCAATGCGTAATCACATCATATGAGCAGGACATAATTTTGATTATATATAATACAAGTTAAGTCATATCAATACAAGTAAATACTAATATCTTTACATAACATATGTATCATATTTGACATCAAATAAAACTGAAAATGAGAAAGGGAGATGAACATGAGTAACCCATGATCAAACAGAATATAATTGTACACGGCCTCTCTCGTAACAGCAAAATGGACATGGTATAAATATTTGGTTGGCGGCATACAAGGAAAGGACGAATAATTTTATATCTTGGTGTATTTTGATCAGGAACATTTCATAATATCGTTAATGGTAATTAATGATAGAACAACTCTGACTGACTAAATCCATTTTCGGTAGAGGAAATTTTCTATACATCATGCATTTGAAGTTGCCATAAATTATATGGAAATCCACACTCATTGTGTTCTTTTTGCATGAAAAAATAACGAGTGCCAAACATGATTGATTGCCTTGCGTTGCACTGCAGCATGATTCATGTTTGCAAATTAGCATTTATGAAAATGTAAATTAGTATTGTTAAAATAAAACACTGGATCATTGCCATATCATTGAATACATGAGAAAAAATGTTTGAATGGAATAAATCAATCACACGTACTGAAATAGTTTTTCTTCCGGTAAATTATGATTATATAATTTTTCTAGTCTTTTTTTGTTTCATGACAAAGATGTTGGTTTTTGTACAATACAATATAATTGTAGAGAAAGTCTATTGTACTCAGTTAAGATCAGCAATAATGTTTTCATTTTAACAATTGAAACATTTTAAATCGAAATCTATAAACATCATGTAAGACGAAAAATATTGAACAATTTATTTTAGGCACTGTTTGCTGTGATACGTGCGTCGAGAAATTTGACATGTTTTTATATAGAGGATATTTGTATATGTGCGTAAAGATTGGAATATTTACAAACAAATTTGCTCATGTTTTACTGAACTGATTTTTTAATTGTTATTTTTGTGACGGCGAGAGTAATTGTTCGCAAAAAAATAAAGCTTTTGTAGTTTATGTTTTATAAAAGCAAATGTGAACATAAAAACGCGCTAAAGTTACAACACAAAGATTTAAATGCTTTGAAACATATCAATATTGAGATAAAGTCTCAGCAACTGTTGCTAATTCAATGACTTAGAGTTGTGTTTTTTATGCTTCTTGTAATGAATTGGATGGTATTAAACATCATTTCTGCAATCAAAGTTTAAGTCTGTATTGTGCGTTATGAGTCCATTTGTGTAATTTACATAAATCTAGCACATCTTTTTAAGCATTAAAAACTTTATTGAATATTAGGTATTTAAAACGTTATTGAATATACGTGGTTGTCGTAATGGACACTAGTCTTTTAATTTAAAAAGCACCTTTATTACAAATTGATTAAAAGATTATATGTGCAACTGTTTAAATTATGTGAGAGACTCAATACTTAATAATTTAAACTTCAATAAGAAACGAATTTTATTTTCAAAACTCATCTATGATGATCTATTATCTGCTATTACATATTCTTTATATGTGATTACAAATAAATGTAAATGCGTATATGATGTGTGTATAACATAATTACTAAATGATTTACTACAACTCGTTCTTTTGAATATCTTTATTGACTTATAAATGTTTGGCCGTTAAGTAAGCAAACTCTTATTTGCATAGTTTCTTAAAAAAGGTGAGCAGGAAATTTATCATTTGCATATAATTCCGTTGATTTTAATAATATGGCCTATCATTAACTACATCAAATTTTGCTTTTAATCTGTATTCCTTTTGCTTCTGAGAATTTCAAACACGTTTTATTTATGGGTCCCTTCTTGTCATGTGTTGCCCGCTCTTTTTCTGTAAATATTTAAAAATCTTTCGTTTTTGCCGATTGTATGGTGCATTTTGAATTTTATATGCTGCATGCATTTTGATCGCTACATTTGTTAGGCTTTCATAAATAAATTTGCGTTTTTCATAAAATGATTTAGATTTTCTAATAAATTTGTTGTTTCCTGTCAGATTGAACATATACTATTTCATCCGTTTTTCATCACGATTATACGGAAACTAATCACATTACCTTTTTGAAACTTATACATGTCCTTTTAAAATAATTATTTAATCATACATGCTCGAATTATATTATTTGTTTGTCTCTTGAAATGTTATTATAGTTGAATAAGTTACATATCTTTGGACCATATGATAATTGCATGGGTTTAAAACTGTAATGTTACAGATGTAAGTAAAAAAGCCACACGTTAATGTGCATTTTTCTTTTTGCAAGCTTTGTGGCATACATCGTCAATACATTTATGATTATATTTGATTATTTGATTTACACATGTTGTTTTAAAGTTGACAAAGCGGCCAATATGAAATATCATTTTCTATTATCGATATGATACCACACTTATAGATAAGTGAAATTTAAGCTGATGAAACAGTATCACTAAGTGGCAATTATATGAGCACAATATCAAGGTTGAATTTCTTTTAAGCAATCTAAAAGACCAACTGGCGATCGGTTATGAGCTGTTTCAAAGGCATTTTCCACATGCAATGCTTGAATACAATAATTGGTATGCTTCCGGAAAAATGAAGATATGAAAACATTAATGGCTCTCAGATGAGGTAAGCAAAGGTAATTGTTGCCACCTAATGAAGGTTTTTGCAAAAATACGTTTTAATGAGCAAGTTAAAGTACAATTTCTACAAATATCCTTTATATAGGCGCGACGATTTGACATTTAAGCAGCTTGTAATTAATTTAGATGGATAAAATATAGAATATTATGAATGTCATATTAATAAAAAGATGTAGTTTTTATAAACACTTGTTTATTTTTTCAATCATTACAATGATAGAATGAAATATAAAAAATGTAAGTCTCGGAAAACTTTATAATATGAATATAACTCATTTATAATTTATCAAAAATGTTTTTGTTTTTTTACGCTAATTTTTATTACTTTGTCAAGCAACTACACTTTTGATGTGTTGCTGTCATTGACTAAATCTAAATACTGCAGACATATGCACATCTGATATGGATATTCAACTTAAAGATGTGACTTCAATTTAGTCACAGAATGATCAAAATATGCTGAAAGCTGAGAAAAGCAGAGCCTTTGTGTCTGGTATTAAATGCCGGTTGTTAAGAAATACTCAACATACAATATAGAAAAAATGCTATCAATATTCACCACACACTTCTTCAATAATCACGGAACGAGAGATAAGACGCCTTATAGATGAGATCAAATCCAAAGTAACAGTGGCCATTTTAACATAAAAAAGTATTTCGGTATTTCATAGTTAGTAGTTTCATTGTCGGAATCAAAGATGTGTTTGAATAGCAGATAACAGCCGGGATTCTTAATTAACTAATTTCAACTAAAATAATATTTTATTTCACATAAGAGTATCTGCTAGATATATTTATGCTCTCATTGATGATATATTTATTGCGTTTACATTGACTAACAAAAGGGCACACACATTAGACCACTAATATCTAGTATTAAGCATGACATCTTATAAGAAAATAAATTTAGAGCTAACCACGTTATAATATTTATAAATACAACATAACAGAAGATCTGTGATTCAATAAGTAATTATTTTTTATTGCATTCAATATCATTTGTAAAAACAAGTCATGGTGTTGATAAATGTTAGATACATGATCTATATCGTATCTACTGCAGATGATAAATAGTTCAAGAACAACATGTTTTATGCATCACATGACCGACTGTTCATACGAAATAACTATAGAATAATAGAACATACAACAGATTTTGTTTGTTTTTATCAATATTTGAAAGACTTTTAGGAAATGAGTGGGCAGTCCACTTTAACTTCGTGCAAAAATTTAGTTACTGTAATGATAAGAAATATAAGTAAGAGAATGATACTTTTATGTTAAAAGCATCTTACAGGAACGAATTATATCAATTAAAAAAGAATATATAGGTATGAAAAACAATAATTGAATATTCATTGAAGAAAGTGCCATTTAATTGACAAAGAAAAAGTGAAAACAAAAATAATATATTGTATTGCTTGCACACTGTTTTGTCATTTGTTTATAATAATTGAAAGAAAAAACTCGAAGAAAAAATTGGCAATAAGCATGTCATGTTAAGAACGTAACAAATGATCAAAACATACAAAAGAACATATCTCATCATTGCTATTATTTAACATACAGGTGCTATCATTGTTGCCGCTTTCAGTTTTAATAACTTAAACACTACGGCATGAATATTAATATGTGTCTTTGTGTCTTTAATATTTTTATTAATTCTATGTCTAATGTCTTTAACGTCGTCAGTTTGTTCGGAACCTATACCAGTTTCTATGAGTGTATTCTAACATCAGTCGAATGATAACATCTCTTATGTCGTACCCATGGACAAAGAAAGCAATTTCCTGTTTATGTATGACTTACACTCATGCGAGCAAAAGTGTATCGAGTTTGATAGTCGGGACACAGATAGACCAAAGGACAGGAATTTATATTACATCTAACCAGCTGAGAAATAATTAATGAAATCTGTTTAATTCCAAGTGGTTGGTATTGTTGTTTGTCTGTCTATTTAGAAAGATATATTCTTTTATATAAATAATTTCAACTAATAAAATCACATAAAAAAGTATTATGTTTAGGAAGATTTATCTTTAGGAGTTTTAAGATATAATATGCTTTAACAGTCATATTGTTTGATAAAAATAGTATAGTTTAGACAAGGTTAGCTTTTAAAAAAGCTAGTAGCGACTCGCTTCGTAATTTCTTTCCAGGGACGTGTTTAAATGTAAAAATGACAGTTCTGTTAGCTGAAAAAACTTCAGCGAACATCAAAATAAAAGTTACATATAAAGTTAAGGAAGCCAGTTCTCTCACTTTAACAAAGAGGAATATGAGTATATATGAAGATGCATGTAAACAGATAGAGTGAAGTCCCTATGTCTATGCACATTTACTATATGGCCTGTTGACCTTGACCAGAAAAAAATAGATAAATAGAATTCATAAAAATGTCTCTTTATACGAAGTTAAGTTGTAATATGTTATTTAGTATTGGAATAAGTGACAGATACAAGTCCTAAAGTAAACACAAGTTGTCAATCAATTCAGCCAGAAAAGCCGGGATCCTATTAAAAAAATAGGATCCCGGAAATTGACCAGTTCAAGAATATAGTTTTTAGAAAAGCCGGGATCATATTAAAAAATAAAGAGATCCCAGGAATTGGACAGTTCAAAAATATTGTTTTCAGAAAAGCTGGGATCGTATTAAAACATATAGGGATCCCGGGATTTGACCAATTCAAGAATATAGTCTTTGATTTTTCCAATTAATTAGGCATATAATTATAAGTATTGAGATTTTGTTAATAAATAGCTCTAAATATATCTGTATCCTAAGTTAAATCAATTTAACTTTCATTACATACAATAAAAAAACTTAACATTTAATGGCCTTTCATTACGACAATAATCAACACAAATATAGTTTTTTTAGTTTTTTCCTCTATTATCTTATACGATCCCGGATCCCGGGCGTCCCGGATCCCGGCCAGTAAATACATGCACTTAATACCAGAAAGGATGAAATGACCGGAAAAAAGGAAAAGAAAAAAATGCACAGAACCAGATGTCGTTTATGTTAATTAACCAAACGAAAACTTACTACAGTGTAAACAGGACTGGTGAAATCGCTAAATCAAAAGTCAGTGTAAATATGATTTACTGAAAAGAATCCATGAAAACAAACATTTTAATCATCATTATATCTTTGCGCTCAAAACAATACTTGCTGCTTTTTAAAAATGGCGTGAAAATTGAAGGTTTTTTGACGCTATATAAGATCAAATTTGATTGGCTAAATAATTTTGGATCCTAGCCCTGATAGATAAATTTTGTAGAAAGCTGGAAGCTAAGCTTCGATTAAATTTTTGGATGGATTCGGAGTTTTAGGTTGTTTCTCAGTAAAATCCTAACGTAATACCGGCTCGCCGTGGCGAGCCGGCATAAGATGATTGATATTTTACTTAACTTGTCTACTGAGATTAATGAGATATTTAACCTTACTTCAAACTTACCACACTAATTATTATCTATTTAAGTACAAAACGAAACGCACAATTAAGGTGGATAATAATATTTACGTCATTGACTGATAGTTCAGTTGTTTATGTACTCATTTGGGAGACCAAATTTACCAGTTTGATTAAAATAAAAGTCTAGGAATGAGTTATAAGTTTTTCAGTATTCACTATAATTATAATGCATAATTATTCATTGTGAATAATTATTATAAAATTAATTATTTTGATACATTAGATAAAACACATGTTATCGAATCAAACATATATTTTTAACAGCAAGAACTTAGACAAAGAAAATTTGATCTAGTGCAGCATGGCCTTATACTTCTCACGTGGCTGCATGTAATCATGAAAAAAAGATTTTTGTAATAACACCTTTTTGATAGACAAGTATAGTTTGCAAATATAATCCCCTTCAGAACATTCAAAGGAAATTGTTATACAATATTGATAAACTATATACAGCGGTGTTGCACCTAATCTAGAAGACAATTAAACAATTTTCTCAATAGCTTATTCCTAAGAATTACTTCCTGTGGTGTTAATATCATCTTCTTCGCTGAAATAATAGGACTGGTCATCTTTAGTTTAGATCACATTGCTCATACCAAACCTCTTCTCTTAAACATTTTGTATTTTGTTTCTTATGGATAATATTTGTATTTTTCTAAGTACATAATAAAACCAGTTATGATATAAATATTTCGTTTTATTAAATTGGATAAAAAGGAATGAAAATACAGGCATATAACCATGACATTTTGCCAAATCAGATTAAGATTCTTTTTCGTGAACAAAATTCATCCAATTACTGAAAATCAAGTCTTCTTTTAGAGTTTCAAGCATATAGTCCAAAATTGAAGTTGCTTGTGAGTATATTCTGATGAAACGGCGTTTGGATACATATATTCTGCCTAGACAATAATCAGTACAATACTCAAACATTGCATGTCAGAAATAGCAATGAACCACCTTAATTGTGCGGCATTTAAGTTATTCATAAATTCAAATTTAAAAACCTCAGTGTCAAAATAACATATTTATTATTTGAAACTACAAAAAAAACAATAACAAACAAACAAAAAAGAAAAGAAAACAAATCAAAAATTGAAAAACAAAACATCTTTTTTTAAATAGGAGCTGAATCATTCATGATATTGTTGAATGGCGCGCTGTTACAAAAAAAGGCACAATATTCGAAATTGAGACTTTATCAATGTTTTTCCGCCTAAATCATGTATTTGATAAAGAGTTGGCAAGGAATATGACATGCATTGTGGCTCCAGAGGGCACGACTTCCTAATACATATCGATGAGAAAGATCCCCACTTAAAAGGCAATCATTTTAAATACATACATTCCATCTATAATTCAGTAAACTCGTATTTAAATAACACAAAGTACCGCATTTTATTGAAACTCAATTTTGTTGTCAATGTTTCCTGTTATTACCATACTTTTAATAATACAAATAGACAAATATGTACCTGTAGATTTGTGAATATCTATCTACATGATTAAGTACCAAGTAAGTAATACAGGATACTGGAAATCATGTCGGAACACTTAATTGTAACCAACCTGTTTTCCTGGTAAGGTGTCTGGCCAGCACCAGTCATGTCGATCTTCGACAATACTGCCCTGCTGTAATGAAAGCTGGAAATAGTAATGCTGAAAAAATAAACACAAAATGTGTGATAAAGCTATCAAATTCTTTTTCTGTCAGTTCGTATCTAGTTTGTGTCAGTGTAATCAGACAATATATGAGTGTCATTACTTGCTATAATTACGATATTCAAGATCTCTTAAAAGTATTTCGTGCCATTACTACATAGTTACCATGAGCATCATGATCAATTTGAAGCGTTTACCTGGCAATCACGACATTGTTATTGAATTATACTGAAAATAGATTATCAGAACATTTCCGACATTTTCCACTGTATAAGCAAATTTACCTAAGGGCAATGTAATTGTTTGCGATAGCAGTGTAGAAACAGTAATAATTGACACACTAGTCAGACATTGTCCTTCAAGATATATTTAAAAGTTTTTTTTTTTAACTTAGTATGTTATTGTTTGCATGTCACTTTTGAAGTTGGTTTATGTTATTCTTGTTGTTGTTTTAAGCACTCCAGGTTAACTTACGTTTCGCATTTTCATTTCACTGCTGTGTAAACTGCTTGCAGACAATATTACAAAACGTGTCTTGTTTGTGTGTAAACCAGATCAGCCAGTGAGCAAGTATGATACAGGTTACACAATTCTATAGCCATACTTTTAATGTGTATATAAAACGGTTAACACTGGATAGGTAAGTTGCAAACTATCAGAATTACTAGAAAAGGTTGACAAGGTAAAGCAAAGTCCAAGGAACGCAGTTACCATTGTAATATATATTCCAGGATATACTTGACAATACAAGACCTCCATTAAAGCACAGTTAATCATAAGCATATTTTGTATATGCTTTTTTCCGAAAAACTGTTGATTGTTTAATATTTTACTATTATTTTACTGATATCGAATAGTAAATGTAGTTGCTTTCATAGCACTGAAAATGAACCTGAATTAAGTACAAATTGCAGTACATCATCGAGCCTTTTAACGGGATGGAATAAAAACCGCATCATTTCTCACAAAGTTATCGTCGCAATTTACTTTTTTATTTGAAATATCATTTAATACTCTTGTCTTAGATGATCACATATGCTTTCCGTTTGATCTAATTCATCTACAGCTTTATGTGGCAAAAGATACTTGAAGCCATTTAACGGAGGCTTATCTAATTGTTTTCGGCACGTCAATTCATTCTAAATTCGGAGTGTTTTGTGATCATGATTCTGAAGATTGCATTGACAAGATTATTGAAGTGCTATAAAAACAAAAAAACAATATTTAGATGTGAGTAATCGGAAATGACAATCGGAAATGACAATAGTATCATTAATCAACATGTGTTTTGAAGTCATGATTTTGACAAGGGTAATAACCGATGGGGCACCCCTTCATTCAAAACAAAGCGTGCAATTCGTAAAGTTTAGTGTCATGCGTAGCATTGTGTCTGAGTTAATGAATTCCGTTCACGAATGCTTACCACAAGAAGAAAGAGTTATTAGTTATCCTGTTTGATACCAATCCTTTTAAAATGTGTCCGTAAACGCATTTCATTTGCATATTTGAAATCAAAACAATTTAACATATTAAACATATACTTTGATTATTCACTCAGTACAATCATATCATAAATCTTTGGAAAATGATTAAGTTTATATTTAAAGAAAGCTTTGCCTGTTTAGAAAAGTGGCTTGTAAAAGACCATTTATTTACCTTATATGCCAGACAGCTTTTAATCAGTTTGTTGCTGGGTCATATGTGGGTTGCGTTCATTGAACGCCGCCTTTCCTTGTTGATCTTGTTTATCATATTTGATGTATTGACTGTTCTTGTAAGACTGGGCATACAATAAGGCTAAGTGTATGTCATGTACAATGTTTACAGGACAACTATATATGTATCTGAAATGTGTGTGCAAAATATAATGCTACAGATAAAAATGTGTTTTGAGAGAACGTACAAACCTATCAACACATGCTCGTTTCTTCTGAAGACATGTCAAAGACCTGTCATTGTTGACATTTGCCTGACACTTTCGAAAAAAATCCTTGATTTTAGTAGTCTAAGAACGTGTTGGAAAATATCATCGGAAAGATACTTTATTTTTGTATTTATACAATTAAGCACTTATTTTAAAAAATAAAAAGATGTCAATTTGTCATACATACATGTATAGGTATGTTAACGATAGAAGGTACATATGTTGGGAACACTTTGTCACAACCAGTTTGACATTGATAAACAAATGGTGTGTCACATAGCGGGTCTTTTATATTATTTTTGTTGTTAGAACAACCATTCAACATCCCGCTATCTGACGAGTAATACATGGATGTTACACAGAATGAATTTCTGGTGTATAAACTGTATTAAAACTGTATTAAGATACGAAGTAAACCTACTAATAACCAAGTTGGCGTTTTGTGTCGAATCTACATGTATTAATAAAATCCTAAATATACTCGTTGTTATTAGTTTTGCGTTGATGGTTATTGATGGTTAGATCATTAAAACGTCTTTAAAGCGCAGCTAATACCAATATTAAATAGTGTCTAATCTAAAAGCTTTATTTATTTCTTATTATAAGAGCTCATCAACAAAACATCATTATCTTTATTTGCTAGCGTGTTTTGTTATTATACTGATTTGTACAAAGGCCTTGTCTTCATATTTTATGTGATTCCTATGTTTCTATTTGAAAATATTTGTATGTCTATTTTGTTATACTATTTGAAATGTTTTCAATACATTCGCTATTGCCTTCGTAAGTGTTAATGTATAGTGTCACATAACTGTTTGAAGGCCGTTTAAAATTCCCGTGGAAAACCTGAATATAAGTAGAGTTTTCATTCAATGAATAACGAACTGAAATCCTGGAATCTTATTTGTCATTCTCAAATAAGTAAAATTATGTTAAGGATCTTCCTGAAATGGTATGTTCATGTCCTTTTTTATTTATTCTAAAGGAGTAACGGGCATGAAATTTCTTCTTAAGTTTCTCAGATTTTAAAGTTCTGTTTAACTATGTTTTCACTCCACTGCTTTAAAAATCACATTTTGAGTTATTAATTTGACCAAAGTAACGAGACCAACAGTAACGTAATTTGACCAAAGTAACGAGACCAACAGTAACGTTGACGATAATGTAAAGTCATACGCATAACAACACACACATGACAAACGAACTTATTCGGTATTCTCAGTTATTAATCTCAAATAATTGATTAATATGTTATATTGATATAAGTTTTCAATGTTCATATATCTTTGTTTTTTTTTATTTACATGTCTACCAACGATAAATTAATTTGTCCATTGAAATTGTATTTAAAATTTAATGTTAGATATTAACACAGCAACTGTGATGTTACTTACTGCTTATACGAACTTTTAATTTGCACAAGTAATTATAATTGCCATTATTACATCAATAAACATTAATTTTCAATTTTTCATGAATACAAAAATCCGAAAAATAATTTCGAAGTGCAGTTTTACATCGGCAAATTATTCTGTTCTTTTTAAAGACAATGTTTGATTGTTTATGGTTGTTTTGAATTGTAACATCACTTGCACAATGAAAATGATCAAGTTAGTGAAAATGATTGTTTAACTTTTGTTGCGTTCATTGAACGCGCCTTTCCTTGTTGATCTTGTTTGTCAAACTTTTAAAAAAAGATGTTTACATGCTCAGCAACAGGTCAATTTATGTTCCAATATATTTTAACAAAAGAATGCTGTCATACTTTCGAGTCCATTAATACAGTTATATATTTTTGTTAAAAAAAAACTTCATATAAATTATGGTAGCTGCCAAAACAGACGTATAAAGAAATAAATAGCAAATCATCTGTTATACATTTATAATATAAAGTGCACGAAACAATTTGCTCAAGTTTTTCTGTTCCATTTAAAAAAAACATGACATATAGCCAAAAGAACTTTTTTTGCAAAATGGAAATAAGGTCAACTTTGAGGCCTGCATATTTGCAGGTACGCTTACAAATAATTAGCTTTAAAAATTTTGTAAATCGAATTTCCAATAAAACTGCGTAATTGTTTGTGTAAACATACCTCTCTCGCTCTTTATTATATAGTCAAGTAATCAATCTATATTTTGTTTTTATTTGAAGGTAGCAATTCATTTCTAGCAATAAATGATATTTGCATCGAGAAAAAAGTACGGACACTGAGAATAAATTAATGGTTTAATGGACTTTACAATACCGTCCATGAACAGGCTCAATCAAACCGAGCCTGCAACATTTTCAAATTTGCAGTGTTCGACTTACTTTAAGGATTCTGTTTTTTCTCTATTTTAACATATTCTGATTTCAATACTAGTGATGAACAGACTGAGAAAGGAGTTGTTTTAAAGCATCGTGGTCACAAAAACAACATTGTATTCGCAATAAAATCATCTGCTGTTGTTTGAAATGAAACAATATTACATTTAGTATATGTTATATTAGATCTTTGATATACAATCTTAAACATTACATTATAGTATCAGAGACAAACCATTGAAGTATCATTCTGGTATTCTTTTCACATTCTAACCCAGATTATATGCTTTAGCTATGAGACAAATGAAATAAATGAGTTTGAGAAGCGCGGAATAGTATATTATCAAATACTGAACTTTTTCATAGAATACTATGATTAAAGTCCGAGCACGATAAACAGAAGTTTCGTCATATTTATGTATGTATAGTACGGAGCAGTCCATTCTAAAACTATATATGTAAACGAAATGTTGTACGTCCTTATTGATTGTACTTTTCACTGATACTTGTAAAAGTGAGGATTAAAGTAACAGTGCAATCGGTAGAGCACTAACCTATGAAGGAACCTACATGACAGAAGGCTAACGGGCTTAATTTTTTGTTGTTGTTTGAATTGTCCTCCAGTATAATTCATAAAAGAAACTAACAATATAATAATGAGGGTTTTTTTCAAATTTTTTTTCGATTATTTATCATTGTACTTTTTAATCAAAGTATCTTCATCTCATTTATCCCCTTTCTCATTTTCATCATTATTCTTTTTTTTCCTATTTCTTATTATAGATGTTAAATATTTTAACATAGATAGAGAAATACAAATTACCTTTAAAGCTGCAAGCCTCCAGATGAGTCAAAAATGTTATCCATTTCGGTATTGGAAAATTAATGAATAATTGTTATACGTATAATACATGTAATCAGATTTGCATTATGATGATAATGAAGTTTTGCATTCGGTAATGCAAACTATAATTCCTTTGATGTATTTGAATTAGTGTTACAAAAGTATACTAAACAAAAAAGTTACTACAGTACGTCCGGCTTCACTACACTTAAATTTCTATATAGAGTTAAACTTAATATGTTGTCGTTATATTGAAGGGTCGTTTGAGGTCATAAGTAAAGTAAAGCTCTAAAGTAAAGACATTTAAATCCTTTAGAACTGGTTTAACTAATCATATGTTATCATGTTTCGGATATGGTTGGTGTTGTACATTATGTAATTATAAAATGCGTTGCACACCAAATACGATAGCCAGTGTTGTAACAAATAAAGCCTCAAACAAATGAATGAGTAATTGATGTATAAATAATAAAATTCACAATCGCATCAGTATATATATCCGTTTTGCGAATTAGAATATCTTTAATTTGAAAACTAGATTTATAAGCTTTCTTCGCAATTCAATGCACAATAATTATATTGATTTTAAATCAAGTGCCAGGCAGTCTGAATCTTGTAGAAACATGTACAATATATACATGTTCAATATATTTGAAACAGACTTGTGGAACAATTAAAATATCAGAATTCAATCTTCTACAAGTAAATATATGATATTTATTCTTATGAGTAAGTCTCGATACATATTGTACTAACACGTTATAAACACTTATCAATTCTTGTCAAACTTGTGTTAGTGTTTGAACATTATCAACATGAAAAAATTCTTCGCATTGACCATTACATAAAGTAGTTATAAGCGATATAATTTACAAATATCTATTAGAAATGATGAATTCGCTTATAGTATTCCAATATCCTGGTATTACACCACGTGTTTATTGTTTATAGAAACATTTTTATTGTTAAATGGAGTTTTAGCCATAAACTTGATAAACTTTGATAATAAAACCATTATTTATTGGACAATGAGGGACATAAACATATAACTTTGAACTGTGTGACATAAGTACAATCTTACCACCATTTCTTGAAGATGAGATAAAAATATATTATGTCCAATAGACAGTTCTGATTTAGAATACGTTTCGAAGAAAACAAATCAGTTCTTATATCTAAAGTGCTCAGACAAAAGACTCAAATGCTACAGGTAATAAGTTTACGTTTTAACATTTGCCAGTTACTTTCTCAATTTAGTTTCAAATTAGCATGTAGCATTGATTAAAAGGAGGAAAAAAACCTAGCAGACGGTTAAGAAAACGAAAAATTAAAGAGTATATCAGTGCAAATATTCTTAGTAGTATATGTATCTGCATATGTTTATTTAGGAATTTATGTAGATTATAATGATTTTCTTTAATACGCATTTTTGAAAAGTTTTCTCATATCATTATTTTTCTAAATGGTTATGATTATAAAGGTATTGAAAATTTAACCAAATGTTGATGAAATCATGGTTTCACCTTCTTTTTTACTTTGTATTTATTTTCCCGTCAATAAGTGTGTTTATGTCCAAAATAATGACAAATTAAATATTTGTTTCCGAAACTCCCTTATTACAGTATTTCTTGAAAAATTGTGTCATATTTATTTGAAAAAGTTGATCGTATACTATCCTTCCGTTTCTGTAGTACCATTAAAATGAAATGAAAAGATAAAGCTTACCTGTTAGTTTTCATATTTTGGCAACATGACGTTTATTTTGATATAAATAGAAAAAGATTTGAAAATTTAATTTTTCTACATATACATTTTTCACAAATCAAATATACTCTCAAGTTTGCGAAATAGAAATAAAGTATATGGAAATATGTTTCCATATTCGGATTATGTGAAATGTATATTAGCAGATACAACATTGTTTCAATAGATTTATTAAGGACTTCAAGACGTTTACATTTCAAAATAAGTACATAACAACAAACAAAGCAAACACGGAGTTCAACTAAACCATTAATGTTTACATAATATTTAACGTTGTTTGTTTTCAGAAAAAAATTCAAACATAACATAATGTATTGCTATTACAATCAAATACAAGTGCACGATTGTACAAACAAATTTAACTGCTTAAATAAATAAGAATGTTTGGAGATATAGAAAACAACTAGACGTACTACATATGTCAAATAATTTTGAATTTATTTAAAAAATCATTTCGTATCGCTGTACACATATGTTTCAATATCAATCTTAATAGTAGCAAATAAATACATTATTGGATAAATAATTAAATTAAATTATAAATGTCTTCATTCGTCCTAATAGTTAGAACTGAAATCCGTAGCAAGATTGGCCTAAACTGAAGGGTAATTGACATTTTGATTCACGCGCAATACTTATCTTGCAGAAATACTAATGCTAAAAGTACCTAATGATTCGATGTCCATGTACGTGCAAATACACATACAACAAATTAAAGGTACAAACAAAAATTTACATAAAGATTTCTGATGTAAAAGGAAAACTCAACGCAATAATTAGAATCAAGAAATTCAGATGTCTTATGATATCAACTATAATTGATAAATGTAAAATCACGTAATTGATATATTTTAAATGGGACACAATCTCAAACTTGGAACGTATGAAAATGTTTACAAACACACACATTTGATGAGACGTTTCAGTGGCAAATGGCCTAAACTTTTGAGCAATCGTCACAAAAGTTTCAAGGTTGTCTAAAAACTTAGATTTGACTAATTATAGAAATGCTTGTGCCCCACCTCT
Organism: Ruditapes philippinarum; assembly: GCF_026571515.1. Lineage (NCBI taxonomy): Eukaryota > Metazoa > Mollusca > Bivalvia > Venerida > Veneridae > Ruditapes > Ruditapes philippinarum. The sequence goes on from NW_026863555.1 coordinate 68,694, forward strand.
CCTTTTGCTCAAATGAAATTATTTCCATGTAAAACTATTAACAAGAAAATGAATACATATTGAGTGTATGTATCTTTTAATTTATATACATGTATCATATATGCCGAAATGAACACTCCCTGCATATAATCTGAATGTTATCGATATATTAGCTTTAAACGGTTACTGTTGAAACTAATAATATCACAATTATTTGTTATCATTGGTAATTACACATTCTATTTTATTTGCTTCTTCGTCAAAATAGTTGTCTAGGCATTCATTCTGTCTATTCATAATTGGTTCTATTTTAAATTTTTTTCTGTTAGCCGTCAAACTTTCTACTCATATCTACTTGTTTTCATCTATAGTAGCTATTTCTATGGGTGGGTTCTGAAAAGTGTTAGTTAATATTATTTTTATGACAAAGTGTTCGAATTAAACGTCGATTAAAAACTAAAAAATACCTTTTCATCATTGTCATATCACGTATTTCAATAAAAAAAAATGAAAACAAATAACAGTTTGAACAAAACCGTAAAGTTTTTTAACCTTAATCGGTATTTAATTCTTAGGTTACGAATCCGATGCGTCTGCTACACGACCACGTCGTCAAGAATAATACTGCACTTGTTTTATGCAATCGATATATTAGAAGATTCAACTAATACGTTTCACAGCAATTGAATGAAAAGTTATTGAATGCATTTCTTTATATTTAAATAACACGACGGTCTTGATAGGTTATCAGAATATTCTCATACTTTGTGATCTACTGTACTACAATATGTTGTATCTGTCTGTGTAACAGGATCCATGGTGGTGTTCATGGTACCATGATTTGCGGAAGTTCGCATGCTGCTACGGTGCATCAACTTGTGTTGGTTCCAGCGTCTACGTAATACCTGAGTGACCTGAAACATATCAATATACATTCTTGATGTCACGAAATTTGTTCATGCTGTCAGCTCAATCAGGGCTTCATGCTATCAGCTCAATCTGGGCGATATTGACAGTGTACATGAATATTTACCTTCGTAAGCGTTTTTATTGCTTAAATGCACATTGAAGCTCATAAATCAGTACATGCTTTTTTTCTTCTTTTTTGTAGAAAAGAAAAAAATGTAACTCATAATTTTGTAATGATGGGTTTAGAAATTATTAAATGCTCATTATCCTAATAAAATAGCGCTTAACGCATAGAAGTAACATAATGTAAATATCATTATATCTAACCTTCATACAAAATAACTTATCTCTTTTATGTACGAAGAAGGCATGGAAGGCCAAACCATCATTTTGAATGCTGTATTGATTGTATTAACTTAACAATAAAGTATAAAAAAAAACTTGCAACTTTGAGACATATTTTTTCATAATTGATAAAACTGCTATAAGTTATATGTTTTATAAGAACATACACATAGAAGATGTGTTTCATAAAAAATGAAGTGATATAAAATATATGTTTCATCTATCAAATGTATTGTCCAACAGAACGGAAGAACTATAAAATATATGTTTCATAAGCAATTGAAAACTGTAAAATATAAATTTCATAAGAAAGGAAGAGCTCTAAAATATATGTTTAATAAGAAGAGAAGAGCAATAAAATATATGTTAAATAAGAATGGAAGAACTATAAAATATAAGTTTCATACGAAAGGAATATTTTTTAAATATTTGTTTCATAAGGCGGAAAGAGCTATCTAAAACATATTTCATAGGAAGAACGAATGTACATATACCACTTTTATCAAACATACCTCACTATTACAAAAGCAGTACAGCAATAAAACAAATGCACCCTGGTAATATACCTATAAAAAGCTCTGAAGCCATTATGCAACTCATGTCAGCCTTATCTATAGAATAAATGCGTACTCATTTCTGAGGCATAATGTGCCATTAAGTTACATCAAGTATTTTTTATATCAATGATAAAGTGATGACTAAACAACAATTACCTTGTTTGATCAGCATTGAGCATTTGTCTAAGCTTCGTGATTAACAACCTCACTATGTTAATCAAAAAGAGTACATTCACCTGAAAAGCATTTATAAGATTTGTTGAACAAAAATTGTATAAACATGCAATCAACAAAATTATTCTAAATTGTTTTAACTTACTTATGACACTAATGCAATTAAGTTTGTTATACAAATTCAACTGCTTGGACAATAAAGGGAAAACATAATAATGCAAACTTATACACAATCATTTCAGTGACGGCATTTTTTCTTGTTAAAACATACTTATGTCACAGGGTGAGAAAAATGTGCAGCCTGACCGGGACTCGAACCCGGGACCCTCGGAATACAGTACCGCGGCTCTACCGACTGAGCTATCCGGCCGCTTACACATCTTCTCCCCTAAATAGTGAACAGTTCTGAACCGTGACATACTCCCCTGCTATATTGAAATTCGTCCTCGAATTCCACAGAGTTACAGAGCAATGTGAATTAAACTCTGAGCTATATTCATACAAATTCAACTGCTTGGACAAAGGAAAAACATAATAATGCAAAATCTATATACAATCATTTCAGTGACAGCATTTATTTTCTTGTTAAAACATACTTACCCCTATGAAAAGGACGATGGGTCCATCAACAATCCATTGCAGTGAGATCTCATCTAACCAGAAACTTGAAAAAACGCAAGGAGACATCCATATTCTATTATTGTATTGATATTATGTGAAGGTAAAAGTAATTAAATATACACATTGTTTGCCGAATATTTAAGACAATTGCAGCCATTAATGATAACAAACGGCGCTAGTTTTACATTACATGCTCCAGGCCTCGCCTGTTTGCGTCTATGATTTCTCTAATTTTTATAAACAAAATTCAAATACGTCTGGATTATTAGAAAATGTTTCCTTATTTGTCAAAGACACGCAAATATTCCAGCAATATCTTATAATTAAATGTTATTAAATAAATCCTACTAAATTTCATTTGTAATATATCATATTAATATAGATTTAAAAAGCGGACATTATTGCACTTATTGTCCACCATATTTCGTTTTTATTTTCACAGATATTTCTGCGATTTATGAAATTCAAATCTTAATTATTGAAAAATCGTGACAATCTTGTTGCATTACACACGAGGTTTCCATTTTACCTTATGTTACTCAGATAAAGGAACGGATAAATATTTATTATTAGTCATAAATAATACGATTGATTCTTTTGATTTTCTCTTTATATATATGTTACCAATTAAACACTTGGTAGTAATATCATAATGTAGAAATATTTAACTTCATTGCAATATGCCTTTTCTTCAACAATTACCTGCATATATACTTTATTGTACAAAATATATAATATATGATGTTCGTCACTCATTTTGTGGTGATAATAAATACAAGAGAACATCTTTCAACATACTCAAAACCAAATACCTTTATTAACTAGTAAATTTAAAACATAGTGAAACAATAAAAAGGGCAATGAAAAATATTAAACATATAAAAGACAAGGAATATTGTTTTGAACATGATGGCAAATCGCTATAATCATAAAACCAGCTAATCAAATTAAGCAACAGCTATTAGCTATTTCTATGCCTTTTTTACTTAAATATCCAAACCAATCTTTGCGGACTGGGTCCATCCCACAAGATAAAACAGAGACAGATAATTGACGTGAAACATAATTCTGCGACACTTGACATTAAATAACATCATCAATGACATGATTAAATCGGTGATTATTTTAGATGATATTAAAACGGAAGCAATTGTGGGCTTCTCATTTTGTATGAAGTTATTATATTTTACATTACCGAAAGCGAGTACTTAACAGGAAATGATCAAAAGTCTTGATCTAGTTTTAGATGACTGTGAAAAAAGTTTAAATTGGGCCATTTTCTCTTAAGATCAGTTGAGCTTCAAAGTTTATTTAACTTGGGTAGTGTAGGCAGCTATTCCGGCTTTCATTGACAACTTGATAGTAATCACCAGTTCAGCTGCTAGTGACCATTCTAAGATACTCAAAAAATTTTACTAACTTCAGATGAATTGAATCTTTCAATTTACTTCTGTATTACTGCTAAATTTCGTAACAAATGACTTGCTAGAACTGAATATATATAGTATGATCTTTATTATCAATGTTAGCAAAATTTAGCACTCCAATGTCTGCTGTCAATATTTTGCACGAAAACATATTTCATGAAGAGTGGTTGAAATCTCAAGTAAAAACATACAGGATCTTTAACAGGAAATGATCAAAAGTCTTGATCTAGTTTTAGATGACTGTGAAAAAAGTTTAAATTGGGCCATTTTCTCTTAAGATCTGTTGAGCTTCAAAGTTTATTTAACTTGGGTAGGGTAGGCAGCTATACCGGCTTTGATTGACAACTTGATAGTAATCACCAGTTCAGCTGCTAGTGACCATTCTAAGAAACTTAAAAAATACTAACTCAGATAGAGTTGGTAGAACTGAAATATATGATATTATGATTCTTTATTATATACATTACGCACAATTTTAGCACTTCTCATGTCGCTGTTGTTCAATATTTTGCCGAAAACAATCTCCATACAATTATATATTGTATTTTAAAAAGATACAAATCGTTCAATTAATATTTTACAAAATATTTAATAAAAGAAGCATAAAATATGCTTTTTTATAAATGGTTCATAATTTTATATCAAAAGAAACAGTTCACATTTATAAAAGCTATATCTAATATGCACATCTGGAGTTTTCGAAATTGAGGATCATTGATACATTCAAATCTGCATCGTGTGTCTTCTTGTTGGCAATTATATTGTGATAATAACGGGCAATTTTACTTTGCTTTAACTTTATATAAAAAAAGAAATAAACATACCCCATCCTAAAGCGTAACACGAAAAAATCAGATTTGTTCAAGAGCTTAAGACATAAACCATTATTGTATTCTAATACAACCCTTCGCAAAACATCCATAGAAAATTACAGACAATTAAATATTGACAAAATCAGAATTATTCCAGAGCTTAAGGAATAAACCATTATTGTATTCAAATACAACCCTTCGCAAAACATCCATAGAAAATTACAGACCATAAAGTATTGACAAAGGGTATGAAGCGGTTGGCACCATATCTGAAAACAATCAAACAATTTTCATTTCGTATTAGCTCATTTCGTATAATAACTTCCTGTGTTGTTTATAGTATTTCTATCTTTCCTAACATCTAAATAAACTTTCGTGTAATTTCCATGTTAGATGAATACAAGAATAACAATTAGTTAATTTTAAGAACATTAATTAAAAGATTCAGCTTAAGCGAACAATGTTTGTGAAAACATTGACTTTTCAAACTATATCTTACTCACCGGATTACTTACAATGACGTCATCATTTAGAGCTGCTAGTACATAGTACAATATCCAAGAAACTCCCGTAAATATATATGATAAGAATAGATTTTTATGAATCGTTATCCGGTCACACCGTAGCTGCCTGAAAAAATATACAAAAAGAAAAAACAACATTAGTTTACTAATCATTTTAACATTGAAACTCTTCCGGGTTATTCAGTAAACGACGTCTATTTCTTTTCAATATTTTACTGAAGTGTATCGTCACAAGTTTGTTAAGAGTCTCAACTTGTAAATCATTAACGGTATTGTTGTTCAATCGTTACCTCATTTTTATTTCACTTCACTATTAGTTTTCGTGTGAAAAGATTACTTTATTTGCGGCAATATGCTGCCATCGAAAACTACCAAGAACATCAAATGGTAGATACAAATGACTACTTGTAACTAGAAATATACACTTTTTATTGTTCTACTCATATTCTGATATTGTTAAGACGGATTACTTTTATTGGTCTAGTTTGTTTGGTTCTGTCATAGGATAATGGAAGAGGAAAGATCAGTTCTTACAAAATGCAAATCAACACCAGCGGTCAAGACCGCCTCACCTTGATGGAGCTAGAGCTGTATAGACAGTTATTCTTACCCATTTGGTCACCTCTTATAATTTCGCAAGGATAAACGGTTTTACCGAAACATTTAATGCAACCCCTGAGCCACAAGGCTTTACTTTGATATGGTAATCTTATTAATAATCTTATAAATTTGTACGTCTTTCCTTTTCCTACATTTTGGGCAATAGGTCATTTATGAATACTATTTATAAATAGCGCTATAAACGTATGCAATGATTCTTAAGGAATAGAATATGTAGCAAACATAAATGCCACTATAAGATGACACATCAACATGTATGGTATAAACATCAATTTTTTACCTGAATCGGAAGAAGATACAGAGTGATACTTTAAGCATGACTAATGACAAGGAAAGTCCGCCAATAAATATGTAAATGTATTTCCTGTCGTCGGCAATCTTAAAAGCAAAATAAAGATCAGACTAAGTTATCATATATTTATACCTAAGACTATGATATATCACTTTCTTCATTGATGTAGAAATTATTCAACTTCTGGAAAAAAACATAGAATACTAATTGTATTTTATATGGAAATTCTATCAATCGTTTGATATCAATTATGATATAAGAACACAGACCAAAAACATAAAGCAGACTATCATATTGATATTTGAACAGCAAAAAAGGACATCCTTTAATGTATATTCCCAATCGTATAAATGATAAAATAAATCAAAATGTCTTATATCTTGATGTATCTTATTATATAAGATAATGAAAGATGCTAACACAAACAACCTGACAACCATATTATTGCTAAATCCTCAGAGAGAAAAACAATATGCAAACAATATATCTCATACGAATGTATATGTTGTCATTTTCCAACATTTTGATCTTACCTCTTCAGTTTGTCTACATTCAGTATAATTTGCCCATCGTTTGTTGTTTGTAACATTGACAAACCATGTCCCAGTGCAGTGCAATCTCGATAAGCAAAACCTGAAATTAGGTGTTTTATTGTTTGTACTATTACACAAGCATCTCATACAACATACATACAACTTGAATTATACCTTTGATAATGCAAACTAACAGTTATGAAATGTTTCAAATGACACTAAACATATGTTGTATTTTTAAAAGTCGTAAATTCATGTTATATTTAATCAGTCTGTGTGATTATCTATCAATTACGCCAAAGAGTATGATCACCTTTTTACCTTTGCTATTGAATAAAATGGGTATATAAGGGCACTGAATCTTACCCTGTTTCCGTGTCTGGCTAGCACCCACCGTACCAATCTACCATTCTACCACAATATGGTCCATCTGTAAAAGGTAATTAAATATTTTAGATTAAGACAAAATATGATTCAAATATCTGCTGGTTAATCAGACACACTCTTTGTTTGTATTACTTGCGTAGTAATAAGATAAAATCACAAACTGCTTAAAGTCGTTCATGTCCCGACTACAAAAGTTTCTTCCAAAACGACAATCGTTGAAACATTCTAAAAATATCTTTGTGCATTAGAAATATTAACTAAGGACTAAATAGTTGTCTATAAAATAATTGTGCAATAAAATGAACCCTTAAAATTGTCTTTTTAAAGGACAGTACAATGTTTTATCGCATTGTATTAAAGGTACAATCTGTCAGAAATGTTTAGTTTAAACTTATTTTATTGCAGCACTTTATTTCATGTAAAATATTAATATACAAATGATAAGCATATAGCAAAATGCAAATGGGTTGGGCAACAAGTTTTATCAACATTAGAGTAAGCCCTTCCCAAAAGTCTTTCTTATTGTTGACCACTTAATAACTAAACAGTAAGAGAAAGAATCCTCAACGATAAACAAGGTGCATATACTGCAGCTTCCGCAATATTCTGTTACATTGGATATAGCAAATATGAATAAAAAAGCCAAAGACGTCTTTTAATTTATCACTAGCGCAACATTCACAAACATCAATTGTTATAAATCTAGAGTTTAAATAAAATGACATAAAATTTATACCATATCAAATGTACCAAAAATTAATTTTACCAATAAATTATATGGGTTTATAACATATAAAAATATCAAATACGTACATAGTTTAGCTTTTAAACAATATTGTCATAGCATATTGGGACAATCCACATTATAATGCACTTATGTGTGTTGGAAAGGCATTGCGAGTGATGTCTTACTCAGTGACTAAATGTCTGCTTACACTTCATTATCATTTTATATATTCCATTATGTGGTCGCTATGTTTATCATAAGATCCAATTTATCAACTCAATCTACTTAGTAATGTGATGTTTATGTACCTAATGATATCAGACACTACTAACACAGACTCATTGCATTATACCTTGACACTTTATTTCTAAATACGGCATTGCTTCTGATAACGGTGCCGAAAATACTTCAATACATTTATCTATTCAAATGCATACATAAAATGGACAATACTATCCTATATCACCTTTCTTATATACAACTTGTGTTAAAATTGTCTATGACAAGGGTAATATTATTACATAAACATTCAGTCAAGAACTAAAAGTTTGAACATTTACAATGTCTAATATTGCGTTTTAGCAACATCATACAGTTATGGCAAGTATCATGTCCACAAAAAAGAGAAGATAAAAATTGTAATAACCATCATCACGCAACCAACTGTTTTATAAAATTGATGACAGATCAATTAACGATGCAAAAAGAAGGCCTTCATTTTTACAATACTGAAGAGCGTTTGCACATATTTAACAAGTATATTTCAAATCTAAACACTCACATCAATATATAACAATAGTAGAAGGAAAGCAGTCTTTTTTACTGATTTCGTCTTTCTTGTTTAGTAATGATATATCGGAAGTAACAACTATTGACAGTAAGGATCATACAAAATAAGATGCCGATTAACAGATGTCACTAGATGACGAAGATTGACGAGTCTTAGATAGTGTCTTTGGTACAGACATCAATAATTAGTTTTATATTTAGTTTCGGTAATAGCAATATAAAAACAGAAACTGAATAAATATGAATTGCCTTTTTCTTTTATCAAAACATATTTTAATATACTTAACTAGTATCTGTTTACGTACCAGTGCATATAATACTATGTACATAGATATCTAAAAAGTTTAAAATCTAACATTTTTGTAAAATTATAATCTTTACAAAATATGTCTAATTATCATTTCGAAAATATAATTTGCCTGCACAAATACTTTGAAACTTACTGTATCCTTATTTTATTGAATTAATGGACATTTACGTCTTCCTTTTTTTCATTAACACATGTTATCAGATTAACCTTTTCGACACTTTCCAATTTTGGAGGTACTTCATAGGATATATGTCATATACTCTCATTACAGTCATGAGCATGGCAAAACTTTCATACTGCAAGTAATGTTGATGGTAGATATAGTTATTACAGTTAGGCTGGTTATGTTCTTTTGCTTCAAAGATGCAATGTTTAAATTAGAGGGTTTTGTTATTTAGTTTAAGGATTTTAAAATTGATACCCTTTCACAATATCTGAAATTGTTTGAAAAATGGAAATAAACTGGCGCTTTATTATACATTATATGTTTTAAATTTAGTTCAATAAGTTCAATGATAATTCCGATATTGCTAGGAGGGGCAAAGTAGAGACGCAGAGGACATAATGGCAGAGGACATAATGTTTACATTTCAAAAATAAATTATTAATTAATATAATAGAATCACACGACTAATGCGTAACCTAAAAATATAACTATGGACAAATGAAATACACTTATTAGACGAGACCACACAAAAAAGTGCATAACGATCGAAAATAATTTCAAAAATGTTATGAAGAAATTAATCATTGAAAACTGTCTGTTTCGTGTGACAGCATTGATATATTCTTGACATTTTATACTTTGTGGTCAATTTCTTTTACAACATGATTGGCAAACAAAGTTTTGCCGATCAATTTAACCAAGCTTTTTTTTCCCTTATCGCTCTGAGTTAAACGACGATTCCCGATAAATGCAAAATACTTTAGTAAATGACCATAAGGTAACTCATCATAATGATTAGATAGTGATATACAAACTTATATAATGTAAAATTCTTTGACATTTGCAGGTTGAATACTACATGATTGACTTTATTCCCTTTTTCATTTGCAAACCAATTAATAATGTTTATCATCCTAATATAATGTAAAAATGATATGATGTAGTGTAATAATTGAAAGTTGTATTTGTGCAAAACCTCAACTGAAAAATGAATAGACGTAACAGCTTCAGGATGTCTGTCAGACACATGACTAGCATGTTAACTATTATACATGTACAGCATTTCCTTTCAAGAACATTCGGAAATTTAGTCTGGCACATGATAATGTTCTATCTTCTGAAATCTCAAAGACACAGAACTATACTGAAGTCTTCTTAATTTAATAGAATACGTTCATTTAGAGATAGCATAATTGGATAATCTTTCAGAGAGACTTGTAATAAAAATGAGACATAATGATGGAGTCGGTAAAAGGTACTTGCTAATCTAATCTAATTTTCTATACCGTCTCGTAAAGTAACAAAGGAACTGATAATTAAGGTAATTCAAAACATATCTGTTTCTAGCAATCAAAAGTCGCTTAAGTAAAGATTTTGTTTTATTCGAATTAGTTTTTTTTCTTGTTTTGACAAAAATTAGAAAGATTTTTTTAAAAAAAAGTCCAATTCAATATTTATCAGACACTTTACAGTTGGTTAGAATAAATGGTCATTCATACTTTGTGCTTTTGTTGTGAATCAAACGAAGGCCAATTTCAATGCTTCGCACTGCCATTTTCATTTACAATGCGATGGTAGATTTATTCATTAAAATAAGAGTATAATGTTTTTTTTTTCTGTTGATGTTGATATTATTGTAAAATTGAAGAAATGCAATTATGTTTAAATCTTATATTGTAACATTTAAGAAAATGTGAACAAATGAATACCGTACAATCTAACACATAATGAATCCGTTATTGAAACCGATCTCTTTCTCATTTATCTAATGTTTTTGCAGCTTATTTTGAATGATTAAGAAATACAGAAATTTATCACTTGTTGTCACATATTGACTGCTTGTGAATAAACATCATTAATAGTTCATGCTTCAGAAAAAAAGACATAATAGCTTCCTTAATAACATCATCTTTGAATCATTCAATACCTTATCATGTCATATGAGTAGGACATCATTTTGATTATGCTTACAGGCTTTGTGTCTCACTGTGTCGAATTGAAACATGTTATCTGATGTTTTCGTTACATAACGGTATTGCATATTCTTTCTTTAAATCTTAATTTTGACTCTCAAAATATAAACAAATGATCATCAATAATTATTTGGGCATGAGTTTGTATAAAAAAGTTGAACCATATTTAAATAAATTCATGTGTATATAAATATAAACACATTCTAAAGTATATCCTCTTAGGAAGAGGTTGTTGCAATTAAGTCAGTTGAAGAAGAATAGATTGAAAATTTTACTAGTCAAAGGAGCGGAATTACATTCCACGGGCAAAATACAACAAACTTGCTTCTATGCGCAGACGATAACAGGTAGTGTCTAATGCTCAAGATGGCAATACCCGGTATTAGTCTAAGATCCAAACTACATATAATCAACTATGTCATCAGTTTTCCGTGAAAGTAGAGCAAGAACATTATACAGAGAAATTCACATTGATATACTTTTGGAATAATAAAAGAATTACACCTAATCACAGTGCAATAATCTTTTTTGTTCAGTGCATACTCGTACATGTTTATGTTAGCACAACGTTAGGACAGAAGTTCGAATAAGACTTGTATAAGTTATGATGTCTAAATACAGAAATCTATAGACATACGTTATATTGCTAAAAAGCTAAAGGTTACGTTGAATTTGCATTTTTGCTTATTTAAGTTCTAACATTAATCACCCACAGGGGTGTCATCAAGATAAAATTGGAAACAACACAGACAATTTAGCTACCAGTATTGAGTTTTAACTTTAACATTTGCCCTCATACTAATTATTTAAAAAAAGAACGTTGACTTAGTTTACATTGTTAAATTCCATAACAAAGTTTGTAACCTAAATTCTAAAATGTTATTAAACAAAATAGTTTTCGCTTTCATCAATGCTTGGATGTAATACGTGATTAAGTTTGAGGATGATTGGGCTATTCTTTAAATCATTTTCTTTTGTTGATTTATTTTGCAACAAATGTATCAATATTATAATGTACTAGGTACGAAAAAATCAATAAAAAGGAAATTGCATTAAAAAATGAAATCAGATGTACATTATTATTATAATTATTAGTATTATCATTATTATTATTTTCTTCAATACAGATGCGGATTGAAATTTGTAGCAAACTATATACATTTTGAATAAGTTTTTTTTCAAAAGGTTTCCCAAAAATGAAGGACTTACAACAAGTTTTTTAATATGCTCAATTGGAACACGTAAGGTCTTAGATATACATGAACTGTAAATTGGATTGAATGCATTGTTTGTAAGCTTCAGCAATTGAATTTGTCACAGTGTTGGCACTTACCATACTCGTATAAACTTAATAAGTATACACCCTTCTGCGGTGTCGTTTTTTCTTATCCTATCCAAAATATGTCAACATTTTAATAACGAAAATTGAATATTAACAACCATTTGATTGGCTGGAAAGCTTACATAAAATGACCACAGATTTAACAAGAGAAAATGCCTTGAAGCAAGTAGAGCCACATCAAGAAAATTCAGTGACATGATACTCGTTTTATTACATCTATTATAATTCATCTTGAGGTGTATCCTTCTACTTGTAGTACGTGTTCAATAAATAAAAAAGCTTTGAGGCTAGCCGTACATAATATTTCAATGTAAATTGTCTATGTTGAATAAAACAATTGATAAACTTAAACGTGTTAACTTTGATGTAATCTACTCGTATTATCAGAAATTTGCGGGACAAGACGTTTGCAAATTGCCGGGCTTGTTTTAGTACAAGTACCGGGACTATCCATTCACTTTCAACTGAGATGAATATGTGTAAGGAATATTGTGAAACATTACTTTCTTAAATCGTAATGAGACGTGCTTCAAAGAAAATAACAACATTACAAGTTAAGTCATATCAATACAAGTACATAATAATATCTTCACATAACATATGTATCAAATTTGACATCAAATAAAACTGGAAGTAAGAAAGGGAGATAAACAGGTAAACCAAAATCAAACAGAATATAATTGTACACGGCTTCTCTCGTAACAGCAAAATGGACATGGTATAAATATTTGGTTTGGAACATACTCGTATAAGGGAAGGACGAATAATTTCATATCTTGGTGTATTTTTATAAGGAACATTTCAAAATATCGTTAAGTGTTTGTTTGTTTGTTTGTTTCATTTTACGCCTTTTCCCAACAGTATTTCAGTCATATAGGCGGGTAGTTTCCTAACCATCGTTCCTGAAGAGTTACACCAGTACTAGACTACCTTCCTCCCTGCTAAACTGCCAAAGCATCTCTCGGGGATCGAACCAACGCCAGAGAAGTAACTGGATTAGAAGTCATCGACTCTAACCCCTCGACCACGGAGGCGGTTCATCGTTGATTGTAATTAATGACTGACTAAATCCATTTTCGGTAGGAGGGAATTTTCTAATATCATGCATTTGAAGTTGCCGTGAATTATATAGAAATACACACTGTGCCCTTTTTGCATGAAACAATAACGAGTGCCAAACATGATTGATTGCGTTGCGTTTCACTGCAGCATGATTGTAAATTAGCAATTATTAAAATGTAAATTCGTATTGTTAAAATAAAACTCTGGATCATTGCCATATCATTGAATACGAGAGAAAAAATGTTTGAATGAAATTGTTCTTTTGAATATGTTTATTGACTTATAAATGTTTGGACGTTAAGTAAGGAAACTCTTATTTGCATAGTTTCGGAAAAAATAGTGAGCAGGAAATCTATTATTTTCATTAAATAATTTATATGACCTATCATTTTCTACATTAAATTTTGCTTTTGATCTTTATTCCTTTTGCTTCTGAGAATTTCAAACACGTTTTATTTCTGGGTCCCTTCTTGTAAATTGTCGCCCCTTCTTTGTTCTTCTGTGGACAATTCATAAATTTTCTTTTCTGTCGATCAAATGGTGCATTTTTAATTTTACCATGATTTGTGTTCTTTCAAGTTTGTGAGAGTAACTATTATAAAGGACACAAATATAGTTTATGACGTCAATGTATATGATGCATGCATTTTGATCCCTACATTTGTCATAAATTTTCTGAGAATTTCAAACACGTTTTATTTCTGGGTCCCTTCTTGTAATCTGTCGCCTTTTCTTTGTTGTTCTGTGGACATTAAAAAATTTCTATTCTGTCGATCAAATGGTGCATTTTTAATTTTACCATGATTGGAGTTCTTTAAAGTTTGTCAGAGTAACTATTATAAAGGACATAAATATAGTTTATGACGTCAATGTTTATGATGCAGGCATTTTGATCCCTGCATTTGTTAGCCTGTCATAAATTTGCAAACACTTAATACACTTGAATCAATTTGCTTTTTCATATAATTTTTCAGTTTTTCTAATAAATTTATCCGTTCTTATCAGATTGAACATATATTATAGCATAAAGTCGGCTATTTTTCCCTCTCTTGCCCATGTTATAACAGGACCAAAAAACATGTGTTAACATAGTCACGCGCTCTTGTTATAGCCCGGTTTTAATACAATACATACAGGGCCAAGTAAACAAACAAAAAATGACTATTTGGCCTGTTTGCCAAAGTGTTATATTGAAATTATTGATTCGAGGGCCTCAATCGCATAACGGCGAGCAGCATTCAAGTAACAATGCAAAGTAATTCGGCGTATAGACATCGCCGCTAATCTTGGTTGTCGCCCTTTCTAAGAAACGGACAGTTGTCAATGTAAACAAATAAATGTCATTCAGTTTACACCTCAAATTAACTAACAAAACAAGATAACACAAAATAAATATGAGAAAATGTTGTTTTATTGATGTTTATATTGATAAATAATGTTTATATTTCTTTGAGAGAATAATGTTTAACACATTTTGCTATAAATTTGATAAAACAGCGAATACAAAATATCATTTTTTATTATCGATATGATACCAGACTTATAAGATATGAGAAATTTAAGCTGATAAAACATTGTTACTAAGTGGCAATTTTATGAGCAAAATATCAAGGTTGAATTTCTATCAAGCAATCTCAAAAACCAACTAGCATCAAAAAAGTTATTCTTTTTACCCTCAGGGCAAACGGTTATAAGCTGGTTCAAAGGCATTTTCCACATACATTGCTTGAATATGCAATAATGGGAATGCTTCGGGAAAAATGAAAATATGAAAACATTGATGGTTTTCAGATGAGGTAATCAAGGTAATTGATGCCACCTTATGAAGTGTTTAGCAATAACAATTTCATTAACCGGGGGAAACATTAAACAAAAACTGATGAAAACTAAGTTTATTCGAAATTTGAGGATTAAATCCGCTTACACCTCTATGACATTTCCTCAAAATTTGATGTAGATCATCACGCAGTTTTCGTAAAATAAAATAAAATAGATAGACAAATAAATGCATAAATCAATAAATAAATCAATAAATAAAAAAACAATAAAAATAATACGTTTAAATGCCTTAATATAGAATGATTTTAAATCATCCTTAAAAGAGCAAACCAAATTGGACAAACGGGATGTTGCGCTATTAAAATTTTAATTGTTATGAAATAATTTGGGAAAAGTATTTGAAAAAATGTACTTGTATTTGAGTTTCCAGAGTAAAAAATTACCCTTTAATGAGCAAATTAAAGTACAATGTCTACTTACCCCCTTTATATAAGTGCGACGATTTGACATTTAAGCACAGCTTGTAATTAATTTAGCTCGCAAAAATAAACAGAATATTATGAATGTCATATGAAAAGCTGCACGCCTCCAGATGAGCCAAAATATTTCAAGACAATTAAAATTGAGAAAAAAAATACAAATATTTTAAAAAAGGTAAAACATTCAAGATTCATGCTAAAGTTTACATGTTATTTCCGATTTAAGACCGATTTTGCAGCATTTTATCACCACATGTCTACTGCGTTACTAACGCAGTAAGGGCTTTTTTGCATATTTTGGTCTCTTTTTGGTTTATGCATGGATTGTAAGTGCCGATTGCAATATGTAAATAACTTTTTTTGTTCACCTCACAATATTTAACTTTCAAATACATTATCAAAATTTTCATGAAAATTAACATAAATCTGGAGGCGTGCTGCTTTAATAAAAAGATGTAGTTTTTATAAACACTTGTTTATTTTCTTCAATCATCACAATGATAGAATGAAATAATAAAAATATGTAAGTCTCGGAAAACTATATTTTATGAATATAACTCATTATCAGAAATGTTTGTTGTTGTTTTTTTGTTCATTTATATTACTTTGTCTTTATATTATTTTACGTTATCTTTTTTATTTTGTTATTTTGTTTTCCTTTACCATTATTTTAATTGTCTTTTATCTTAATAATCTACCATACATTTGACAAAATAATAAATAAATAAATACATTTATAAGCTTGTAAATCAAAAACCCAATACATTAATTAATCAATCAAAAATATCAAATCAACAAATTATTAAAAATGTCTCCCACGCGAAATAATAATTAGAAAAAATAATCATGAAATTATAAAACAAAATTCAAAATAGAATAAGACAGAAGCAAGAAAACTCCCGGAACTATATGACATGTCAAGCAACTACACTTTTGATGTGTTGCCGTCATTGACTAAATTTAAATACTGCATACATGTATGCACATCTGATATATGGATATTCTACTTATAGATGTGACTTGAAATTAGTCACATAATGATAAAAATATGCAGAACGCGGAGAAAAGCAGAGCCTATATGTCTGATATTAAACGCCGGTTGTTAAGAAATACTCCATATACAATATAAAAATTATAGACTATTATAGTTTGCAGATGCAATCCCCCGCAGAACATTCAAAGAAAATTGTTTTACAATATTGATAACTGATATACAGCGGCGTTGAACCTAATCTGGAAGACAATTTAACAATTTTCTCAAAAGTTTAGTCCTGGAAATTCCTTGCTGTGGTGTTTATACTATTTTCTTTTTTGAAATAATAGGTCACATCTTATTTAAATATCATTGCTCGAATCTGACCATCAACACGTTAACATTGTATTATGTTTCTTATGGATACTATTTGCATTATTCTAAGTCAAGTACACAATAAAACCACTTTTTGATATGATAATTATTTCGATGAATCCATGTTCTGATACACATAACCTGCCTAGACACTAATCAGTAAAATACCAGAACATTACACGCCAGTAAAAGCAATGAACCACATAAATTTTGCGACATTAAAGCTATTCATAAATTATATTTTTTTCAAACATCTGTGGCAAAATTTATATTATTTGAAATTCCTAAAAAAACAACAACAAACAAACAACAAAAATGAAAAAACAGCATCGACAAAGAAAACAATGTCTAATTTATTGAATTGGAGCTGATGAATCATTGATGATAATGTTGAATTGCAGCTGGTTATAAAGAAGGCACACTATACCAAACTGAGACTTTATCAATGTTTTTCCCCAAAAGCATTTATTTGATGAAGAGTTGGCAAGGAATATGACATGCATTATGCTCCAGAGGACCGACTCCTTAGTACATATCTTGCTGAAATGAGATGAAAAAAATCCTCACTTCAACAGTCAGCATTTTTAAAACATACATTCCCTCGTGACCTCTTTTCCTGGCAACGTGTATGGCCAGCACCAACCATATCGATACATTGATCTCTGGCAATATTGTACTGCATTAATTAAAGCCAGAAATGATGATGTTTGAATGATGAGATTAAACTTATCAACGTCAATCTCTGTCAGTTCAAATTTAGTCTTTGTCAGTGTAATCAGACAATATTTAAGTGTCATTACTTGCTATAATTACGATATCTAAAATTTCTTGAAAGTAATTCGTGTCATTACTACATAGTTTCCGTAAGAATCATGATCAATTTGAAACGTTTACATAGCAATCACGACAAAGTTATTGAATTATGACAGAACATTTTCGAAATTTTCTACTGTATTAGCAAATTTACCCAAGGACAATGTAATTGTTTGCGATAGCACACTGTAAAAAAGTTATAATGACACACGCGTCAGATAATGTCCTTGAAGATATGTTTAAAAGATTTGGACTTTAGTCTATTATTGTTTGCATGTCACATCTGAGGTGTTTATGATCATTGTTATTATTATTATTTATTTTTTTGCTGTTGTTTTCAATTTTTCATCACTCCGGGTTAAATTACTTTTCGCATTTACTTTTCATTGCTGTGTAAATTGCTAACAAACAATATCACAAACAGAAGTTATCTTCTTGTATGTAAACCAAAACAGCCAGTGACCATGTATGATTCAAGTTTAGAAATCGTAAATCCTGACAGCCAATTTGTCTAAAACGGTAAACACTGGAAAGGAAAGTTGCAAAATATAAGCATTACTAGAAAATATTGACAAGGTAAAGCAAAGACCATAGAACGCAGTCACCATTGTATTCCATATCCCACAGTTAAAACACAGTTAATCATAAGCATATTTGTATATGCCTTTGTCTGGATAACTGTAATTATTTCAATCTTTTACTATTATATTCCTTTCAATTTATAAAAGAAGCAGTGATTTAAAATGACATAAACACCTTTTTTAAAAGTAAAACTTACTTCAGTTTCTGAGGGAGGAAAAAACATAATATAATAAAGAAAACAATATAAATGCATAAACTTTGTGATTAAATGTGTTCTGATATCAAATAGTAAATGTTCTTGACAAGTAAAAGTTTGCTTTTAAAGCACTGTAAACGAATCTGAATTAACTACAAATTGCAGAATATATTTCATCGAGCCTTTTAACTGGAGACAATAAAAAGTGCAACATCTCTCACAAAGTTATCGTCGCAATCTACTTAGGTGCATTTTATTTGAAATATACTCTTTCTAATATGATCACATATGTTTTTCGTTTGATCTAATTCATCTACAGCTTTATGTGGCAACAGATATTTGAAGCCTTTTAACGGAGGCTTATCTAATTACTTTTGACACGTCAATTCATTCAAAATACGGAATGTTTTGTTATAATGATTCTAAATATGCATCGAAAAGATCATTCAAGTGCTATACACACAAAAAACAATATTAAGATGTGAGTTATCGGATATGACAAAAGTATCATTAAATCAACATGTGTTTTGAAGTCATGATTTTGACAAGAATAATTACCGATGGGGCATCAATTCAATCTATTCTATTAGTGAACAAAGCGTGTAATTCGTATTTAAGTTCAGTCCATCCGTAGCATTGTGTTTGAGTTAAATAATTCAGTTGATGAAAGTATTACTTTAAGAAGAAAAACGACCTGTTTTATGCGCCGTTATCACCCCGAAGCCAAGAAACTTGTACATCAGTTTTCCTGTTTGATGCCAAGCCTTTTAAAATGTGTTCGTAAATGCATTTCGTTTGCATACATGCAGTCAAAACAGCTAAACATATTGAACAAATATTTTGATTATTCAATTTGTACAAGCATAAATCTTGGGAAATCGAATAAGTTTATATTAAAGAATGTTTTAGCTTTGCCTGTTAAGAAAAGTGGCTTGTAAATGACCATTTATTTACCTTATATGTCAGGCAACTATAAATCTGTTTTGATATATTGACTGTTTCTGCAAACAAGACTAAGTGTATGTCATGTACACTTTTTACATCACAATTATATATTTATCTGAAATATTCAAAATCTGATGCTACAGATAAAAGGTGTTTTGAGGGAACATTCAAGTTAAGATATAATTACAAACCTATAAAGCCACGTGGAAGGCCTGTTGATATTTGCCTGATATTATGTTTTGGTTTCGAAAAATAAACCCCTGATTTCAGTAGTCTAAGAAAGTGTTGCAAAATATCATCAGAAAGATACTTTTGTGATGTATACAATTAAGCACTCATCACAAAAATCAAACAAATGACAAGTTTTTATGCATACATGTATTAAAATAGAAGGAACACGTTTTCACAACAAATTTGACATTGACAAACATATGGTGTGACACAGAGCGTGTTCTTTATATTATTTTTGTCGTAGGAACAACCTTGCAACAACCCGCTATCTTAGTTATACATGTATGTTACACAGAATTTCTGGTGAATAAACTGTATTAAAATTGTATTAATGTACGAAATAAACCTACTAATAACCAAGTAATAACTGTCATTTTGGTTTTAATTTGTGCGTTTTATGACGCATCTCTTCATAAAATCCTAGATATACTCGTTGTTATTAGTTTTGCGTTGATGGTTATTGATCCGGTTTGATCATTAAAATGTCTTTAAATCGAGGTTTATACAAATATCAAATAGTGTCTAAATTTATAGCTCTATTTCTTATTTTGAATGGCTTATCAACAAAACCCCATTATCTGTGTGGTTTTTTTCGTACTGATTTGTTCTAAGGACTAGTATTCATATTTTGGTGATTATAATGTTTTATGTGAACATAATTGTAAAGCTATATTGTTATCCTGTTTGATTTGTTTTCAAAACATTTGCTATTACCTCCGTTAGTGTCAAGAATGAGTGTCACATAACGGTTTGAAGGCTGTCTAAAAGCAGTTTCGCGTCCTGTAAAATGGTAAAGTGGTAAAACGTAATATATTAAGTACAATTTTCATTCAAATTGGTCATTTCAGAATAACAAACTGAAACGCGAGAATCTCAATGGCCATTCTAAAATAAGTAAATGACATAAAGGATCTTCCTGAAATGGTATGTACGCGGCTATTTTTTATTTATTCTATAGGAGTAACAGACTCGCAAGTTCTTCTTAATTCTGGAAACAAAGTGATCCCTCGGAAGCATTAATCACAACAAAATAACATAAGAATTGCAGACTCGGTTTGATTGAGTCTGTACATGAGGGATAATGAATAAGTGCAACATCCCTCACGCCCCCTAGCACCGGCTTGAGCGGTACTCAATTCTCAACACTTTATAGTGTTGGCATCAATGAGACCGAAGGACCAGAAAATATAACAACACTGAAGTGAAGTACGGGGCAACGTTTTACAGCTGCCACACAGCACTTGACACCTGCTGTTGTGAAGTACAAAATTCTGGAAACAAAGTGATCCCTCGGAAGCATTAATCACAACAAAATAACATAAGAATTGCAGACTCGGTTTGATTGAGTCTGTACATGAGGGATAATGAATAAGTGCAACATCCCTCACGCCCCCTAGCACCGGCTTGAGCGGTACTCAATTCTCAACACTTTATAGTGTTGGCATCAATGATCCCGTTTAAGTTTCTCAGATTTTTAATTTCTGTTTAACTATGTTTTCACTCCACTGCTTTGTAAATCTCATTATTGAGTTATTATTTTGTCCAAAGTAATGAGACCACCCATAACGTTGACATTAACGTAATCTCTTACACATGAAACACACACGCTCGCGTACGCACGCGCGCGCACACACACATACACACACACACACGAAACACGATCTTATACGGTACACTCAATTATTAATCTCAAATTATTGATTGCTGTGTTAAATTGATATTATTTTATTTATATGTTAACCACGATTACCTAGTGTGTCAATTGTAATTCTGTTTAAAACATATTCTTAGACAACACAGTAATGTTAATTACGTACGGATTTTTCAGACGGATTTTCAGTGTCTCCGTATAACTGTCGCACAAACCCTAAATAGAGCCCCGTATAATGTTTTAGAATCATAACATTTAATTTGCACAAGTTATTATAATTAAGAAAAATATATATCCCAAACAGTGATTTTATCGTGCAATAACATCGCTGTTTGGAGTTCGGATACGACGAAATATATCACGAGGGCGTAGCCCGAGTGATATAATGATGCGCATTCGAACGACAAACAGTGATGTTATCAAGCGATAAAATCACCGATTTGGATATATTATTTCGATTCAAACACGACATCAACAAAAAAATGCTGCCGTACCTGATATTTAGCAAAATTGCGCCTGAATTGTTTCCGTACTTATTCTAAGCGCGTCGTATTCTTTTAGTGGCTCCATCACATGTATAATGATTACGTGACATATCTTAATATAGAACGTCAACTGTGACTCTATTGCATAATAACACACACTTTTGTTTTTTTTTTTTGGTTCTTCTATATCCAATAGTGAAAAATGCGGGTCGTATTAGAATTGTCATTATTACATCATTTATCATGAATTTTCATTTCTTACTGAATATGAAAATCCAACAAATAATTTCGATGTCAAAGCAGATTTACTTTCGGCCAAGTATCCTTTTTAAAGATAATTCTTGCTTGTTTTTGTTTGATTTTAATTGTACCGTCACCTGTACAATGAAAATGATCAGCACTAGAACCGATGAATATGTTCATCAACCATTCGCTGTATGACTTAAGTTTTATGTTCAAATATCGTGGTCATATTTTCTAGTCCAGTAATACAGTTATATGTTTAATAAAATTTACTTAATATAATTTATGGTAGATGCAATATCAGAAGATCGTATAAAGAAATAAATAGAAAATTATCGGTGATATTTTTATAATATAAAAGTGCACGAAACAATCGGCTCAGGACTTTTTCCTGTTTCATTTAAAAACATGAGATATTACCTAGAGAACTTATTTTTTTGCAAAATGGAAATGAGGTCAACTTTGAGGTCTACATATTGTCTGTGTAAATATATCTCTCTCGTTCTTAATTATATAATAAAGTTATCAATTTATTAGTTCTTTATTATACAATAAAGCAATCAATTATAATGATCTTTTATTTGAAGGTACCAATTCAATTCTAGCAATAAATGATATTTTATTCGATAAAAATTTACGAACATTGAGAATAAATAAGAGGTGTTAAAGGAGTTATTCATAGCATCATGGTCACAGAAAACAACATGTTATTCGCAATTAAATCATCTCCTGTTGTTTGAAAATAAGCAATATTAAATTTTGTTTATGTTATAAGAGATCTTTGATATACAATCTAAAATATTATGATATCAAAAACAAACCATTGAAGTATTATACAGGTATTCTTTCCACATTCTAACCAGGTTTATGTTCTCTAGCTATGAGACAAATGAAAACAAAGGGGAAAAACACTCGAGCACGTGGATTAGTATATTATTAAATACTGAACTCTTGCATAGGTTCCGAGCATGATAAACAGAAAATTCGTCATATATGTTTATAGTACGGAGCAGTGCATTTTAAAACTATATCGGAAATGTTGCACGTCCTGATTAATTGTACCTTTGACTGATAATTGTAAAAGTGAGGATTAAATGCAAAAGTTCAATAGGTAGAACACTACGCTTTGAAAGAACCCATGCATGACATATTTAGAAGACTAACGGGCTTAAAAAAATTTGTTTTGTTTTTTCCTCCAGTTTTATTCATAAAAGAAACTACATTATTATAATGCGATGTTGTTTTTTTTATCATTTATTTATCATTGTAGTATGTGATCTCATTTATCCCCTATATCATCTTCATTGTTTTTTTTCATGTCTTATTATAAATGTATGAATATTTCAACAAATTTTAATATAGAGAAAAACACATTATCTTAACTTAAGTTCACAACTATTATGCGTAATCATATGTCTATTTTGTCTAGAAGTTAACAGAAATCAGTATAATAAAGAATTAAAACTTGAAAAAAAGTGAAAGAAATTCCATCATGTTTCGGACCCACTATCTGAATACATTTTCATATCAATAAGCAGTCTTACTTACTATGCTTTAGAGTCAAACAAAGCTAATATCTCCTTTAATAAAATGGGTACAAGTTTAAGGGTAATAATTTGGTTAATAACTTGCAGTTTACCTGTGTTAATCTTTTAGTTGACTGTGCTTATATTTTAAAAAAAAAAAACTGACGAAAGTTTTGTTTATCCTGCTTGGATTATATTAGCGGTGAATTAATGAGAAAAATAAATGTTCTGCTTTAATTTAAACGAATTTTGCGAAGAATAAACATTCGTGAACATAACTGATATCATTTCATAAAGCTACACATTAGCGGTTTTATGATTATTATATAGAGAAGACGATTCAAGTAAAGCATGTTTTCCAAATATTTATCTTTCAAACCTTTTTTTAAAACCGTTTTGTGATATGTTGCATATGTATAAAAGTAAAACAACGTTTTAGTATATTAACATTAATCGAAAATTATTAAGTTAATAACATCTGTCCCGAAAAATGTTGCTTATAAACTTTTCATGTATGAATACAGACATTTAATATATTTATTAATAAACAATGTGTATAACGCTTTTTAATTCATGTTAAGTAGGAATATAACAGCCTTCTCGGAAACAATTCTCTTTTTTTTCAAAAAGATATTCTTTTCTGACATCCATATCTTGCGAAAGATAATAAATAACTGTTATACGTATAATACGTTTAATAATATTTGCATTGTTTGCGATTCGATAATGCAGACCACAATTCATTTGAAGTATTTGAATTATTGATGCAAAAGTATGTTTTCTATAGTATGTCAGCTCTTCGCTTCACTTGAATTTCTATATAGAGTTAAACTTATGTTGTAGTAAAAAGACAGTACCGTAAGAGGACCTATGCAAACACTGAAAGGCCATCTAAAGTAAAGATACTCAAAATCTTTTAGAACTGGTTTAACTTGTCATGTGAAATATCGTTTCTGGATATGGTAAGTGTTATACATTATGTAATTATCAAGTAAAGGTGCACACCAAATACACTTGCCTGTGTTGTAAAAAATAAATCCTCAAACAAACTGGGATTTATGTTTGAACATTATCATCATGAAAAAATGGTTTGAAACGTATTATTCTTCGCATTGACCATTGCATAAAGTAGTTATAAGCGATATTGTTAAACCACTGTCCATTAAATATGATGAATATGCTTAGTGTGTTCCTATATCCTGAGATTTATACCACGTGTTTATTGTTGATGAAAACAATTTTATTGTTAAATGGCGTTTTGCCATATACATGATAAACTTTGATAATAAAATCCTGATTGGTTGAAAAATGAGGGACATAACATAAAGAAAAAAATATAACATTAAACTGTGTGACAAAAGTATGGTCTTACCACTATTTGTTGAAGATGAGATAAAAAATACATTCTGTCAAATAAACAGTTCTGATTTAGAAAACGTTTCGGAGAAAACAAATCAGTTGTGCTCAGACAAATGAATCAAATGCTACCGGTAATGAGTTTATGTTTTAACATTTTCCCTTATAGTTATTACAAGTGAAATCATTTTAAATTAACTTCTCAATTTAGTTTCAAATTAACATGTAGCTTCGATTCAAAAGAGGAAAACAGTTCGCAGACGATTAAGAACAAGAAGATTTAAGACTATATCAGTGCATATATTCTTAAAAATATGTTTTTTGCATATGTTCATTTAGCAATTTATGTAGATTATAATGAATTTAGTTAACTCGCATTTCTTTTTTCTATGATTATAAAGGTATTAAAAATTTAACCAAAAGTTGAATTCATGGTTTCACTTCCTATTTACTTCGTATTTATTATTTTCTCGTCAATGAGTGTGTGTATATGTCCAAAATAATGACAAAATGTTTGGAGTTCGGATACGACGAAATATATCACGAGTGCGTAGCCCGAGTGATATAATGATGCGCATTCGAACGACAAACAGTGATGTTATCAAGCGATAAAATCACCGATTTGGATATATTATTTCGATTTAAACACGACATCAACAAATAAATACTGCCGTACCTGATATTAAGCAAAATTGCGCCTGATTTGTTTCCGTACTTATTCTAAGCACGTCGGATTCTTTTAGTGGCTCCATCACATGTATAATGATTACGTGACATATCTAAATATAGAACGTCAACTGTGACTCTATTGCATAATAACACACACTTTTGGTTCTTCTATATCCAATAGTGGAGAATGCGGGTCGTATTAGAGTTGTCATTATTACATCATTTAACATGAATGTTCATTTCTTACTGAATATAAAAATCCAACAAATAATTTCGATGTCAAAGCAGATTTACTTTCGGCCAAGTATCATTTTTAAAGATAATTCTTGCTTGTTTTTTTTTTATTTTAATTGTACCGGCACGTGTACAATGAAAATGATCAAGACTTAAGTTTGATGTTCAAATATCATTTTAACAAAAGAATGCGATCATATTTTCTAGTCCATTAATACAGTTATATATTTAATAAAATTTACTTAATATAAATTATGGTAGATGCAATATCAGAAGATCGTATAAAGAAATAAATAGAAAATTATCGGTGATATTTTTATAATATAAAAGTGCACGAAACAATTGGCTCAGGACTTTTTTCTGTTTCATTTAAAAACATGCGATATTACCTAGACAACTTATTTTTTTGCAAAATGGAAATGAGGTCAACTTTGAGATCTACATATTGTTTGTGTAAATATATCTCTCTCGTTCTTAAATATATAATAAAGTTATCAATTTATTAGTTCTTTATTATACAATAAAGCAATCAATTATAATCTTTTATTTGAAGGTACCAATTCAATTCTAGCAATAAATGATATTTTATTCGATAAAAATTTACGAACATTGAGAATAAATAAGAGGTGTTAAAGGAGTTATTTATAGCATCATGGTCACAGAAAACAACATGTTATTCGCAATTAAATCATCTCCTGTTGTTTGAAAATAAGCAATATTAAATTTTGTTTATGTTATAAGAGATCTTTGATATACAATCTAAAATATAATATTATGATATCAAAAACAAACCATTGAAGTATTATACAGGTATTCTTTCCACATTCTAACCAGGTTTATGTTCTCTAGCTATGAGACAAATGAAAACAAAGGGGAAAAAAAACTCGAGCACGTGGATTAGTATATTATTAAATACTGAACTCTTGCATAGGTTCCGAGCATGATAAACAGAAAATTCGTCATATATGTTTATAGTACGGAGCAGTGCATTTTAAAACTATATCGGAAATGTTGCACGTCCTGATTAATTGTACCTTTGACTGATAATTGTAAAAGTGAGGATTAAATGCAAAAGTTCAATAGGTAGAACACTACGCTTTGAAGGAACCCATGCATGACATATTTAGAAGACTAACGGGCTTAAAAAAAATTGTTTTGTTTTTTCCTCCAGTTTAATTCATAAAAGAAACTACATTATTACAATGCGATGTTGTTTTTTTATCATTTATTTATCATTGTAGTATGTGATCTCATTTATCCCCTATGTCATTTTCACTGTTTCTCTTTTTTCATGTCTTATTATAAATGTATGAATATTTCAACAAATGTTTATAAAGATAAAAACACATTATCTTAACTTAAGTTCACAACTATTATGCGTAATCATATGTCTATTTTGTCTAGAAGTTAACAGAAATCAGTATAATAAAGAATTAAAACTTGAAAAAAAGTGAAAGAAATTCCATCATGTTTCGGACCCACTATCTGAATACATTTTCATATCAATAAGCAGTCTTACTTACTATGCTTTAGAGTCAAACGAAGCTAATATCTCCTTTAATAAAATGGGTACAAGTTTAAGGGTAATAATTTGGTTAATAACTTGCAGTTTATCTGTGTTAATCTTTTAATTGACTGTGCTTATATTTTAAAAACTGACGAAAGTTTTGTTTATCCTGCTTGGATTATATTAGCGGTGAATTAATGAGAAAAATAAATTTTCTGCTTTAATTTAAACGAATTTTGCGAAGAATAAACATTCGTGAACACAACTGATATCATTTCATAAAGCTACACATTAGCGGTTTTATGATTATTATATAGAGAAGACGATTCAAGTAAAGCATGTTTTCCAAATATTTATCTTTCAAACCTTTTGTTAAAACCGTTTTGTGATATGTTGCATATGTATAAAAGTATAACAACGTTTTAGTATATTAACATTAATCGAAAATTATTAAGTTAATAACATCTGTCCCGAAAAAATGTTGCTTATAAACTTTTCATGTATGAATACAGACATTTAATATATTTATTAATAAACACTGTGTATAACGCTTTTTAATTTATGTTTAGTAGGAATATTACAGCCTTCTCGGAAACAATTCTCTTTTTTTTTTCAAAAAGATATTCTTTTCTGACATCCATATCTTGCGAAAGATAATAAATAACTGTTATACGTATAATACGTTTAATAATATTTGCATTGTTTGCGAGACCACAATTCATTTGAAGTATTTGAATTTTTGATGCAAAAGTGTGTTTTCTATAGTATGTCAGCTCTTCGCTTCACTTGAATTTCTATATAGAGTTAAACTTATGTTGTAGTAAAAAGACAGTACCGAAGAGGACCTATGCAAACACTGAAAGGCCATCTAAAGTAAAGATACTCAAAATCATTTAGAACTGGTTTAACTTGTCATGTGAAATATCGTTTCTGGATATGGTGAGTGTTATACATTATGTAATTATCAAGTAAAGGGGCACACCAAATACACTTGCCTGTGTTGTAAAAAATAAATCCTCAAACAAACTGGGATTTATGTTTGAACATTATCAACATGAAATAATAGTTTGAAACGTATTATTCTGCGCATTGACCATGACATAAAGTAGTTATAAGCGATATAAATTACCATTGTCCATTAAATATGATGAATATGCTTATAGTGTTTCAATATCCTGGGATTTATACCACGTGTTTATTGTTTATGGAAACATTTTTATTGTTAAATGGCGTTTTGCATTAAACATGATAAACATTGATAATAACATCATGATTTATTGAAAAATGAGGGACATAACCTAAAGAAAGAAAATATAACATTGAACTGTGTGACAAAAGTATGGTCTTACCACTATTTGTTGAAGATGAGATAAAAAATACATTCTGTCAAATAAACAGGTCTGATTTAGAAAACGTTTCGGAAAAAACAAATCAGTTGTGCTCAGACAAATGAATCAGATGCTACAAATGCTACTGCTAATGAGTTTTTGTTTTAATATTTTCCCTTATAGTTATTACAAGTAAATTCATTTTTAATATACTTCTCAATTTAGTTTTAAATTAACATCATGTAGCTTCGATTCAAAAGAGGAAAACAACTTAGCAGACGGTTAAGAACACGAAGATATAAGACTATATTTGTGCATATATTCTTAAAAATATGTTTTTGCATATGTTGATTTAGAAATTAATGTAGATTATAATGATTTTAGTTAACTCGCATTTCTTTATTCTATGATTATAAAGGTATTAAAAAATTTAACCAAAAGTTGAAATCATGGTTTCACTTTCTTTTTTAATTTGTATTTATTTTCTCGTCAATGAGTGTGTGTATATGTCCAAAATAATGACAAAATATTTGCTTTCGAAACTCCCTTATTACAGTATTTCTTGAAAAATTGTAACATATTTGTTTGGAAACTTTGATATATTATCTTTTCCTTTCTGCTGTACCATTAAAATGCAATGAATAGATAAAGCTTATCTGTTAGTTTTCATATTTTGGCAACATGACACGTTCATTTTGATATAAAAAGAAAAAGATTTGAAAATTTAATTTTTCTTCATAAACATTTTTCACAAAATATACTCTTCAAGACTGCGAAATAGAAATACACGGAAATATGTTTCATATTCGGATAATGTAAAATGTATATAAGCAGAAACATTTTTTTCAATAGATTTATTAAGAAGTTCAAGACGTTAACATTTCAAAATAAGTACATAACAACAAACAAAGCAAACACGGATTACAACTAAACCATAAATGTGAACATAATATTTAACGTTTCTCAGAATTTTTTTAAACATAACATAATGTATTGTTGACAATCAAATGCAAGAGCACGATTGTACAAACAATGTTAACCGCTTAAATGGAGATATAGAAAAATAACTAGACGTACTAAATATATCCAGTATTTTTGATTTTATATGATTTAAAATCATTTCTTAACGCATGTTTCAATATCAATCTTAATAATAGCAAATACATAAATTATTGGATAAATAGATAAATTAAATTATAATAGGAGGTTCCTCGTTACTGCACTTAGGTGCCTAAATGTCGTCATTTATCCTAATAGTTATAATTGAAATTCTTTGAAATATTGGCCTCTATTGAAGGGTAATTGACATTTCAATTCACGCACAATACTTCTCTTGCAGAAATACTAATAGTAAAACTACCTAATGGTTCAATATTCATGTACGTGCAAATACACATACAATAAAATGTACAGAAAGATTTCTGATATAAAAAGAAAACTCAACGCAATAATTATAATCAAGAAATTCAGATGTCATATGATATCAATTAGGAATGATTACTGTAAAATCACGTAATTGATATATTTTAGATGGGACACAATCTCAGACTTGGAACGTATGAAAATGTTTAAAAACACACACAAATTTGCTGAGATGTTTAGTGACAAATGACCTTAACTTTTGAGTAATTGTCACAAAAAATCTCACGGTTGACTAAAAACTTATTTATTTATTGTATAAATACTTGAGCCCCTCCTCTCTTATTGTTCAGGTGAGATAATTTCCATGTTAAAAATATAACCGAGCTAACGTATACATAAAGTTATGCATCTTCATTATATATATAATATATTTGCCGAAATAAACGTTCCCTGCATATAACCTTAAGGTTACCGACATTAGCTTTAAACAGTTTCTGTCGAAATTTATCATAGCACATAGTTCAGAACATACTTTATTTTTCTTTACATTATTACATTATGTGTCATTGGTTATCAAACATCCTACTTTATTTGCTTCTTCGTCATAGAATGTGTCTCGGCATTCATACTGTTCGAATTAACTGGTGCTATTTTAAATCTTATTCTGTGAACTGTCTCCTCATCGTTACTTGTTTTCATCAATAGTAGTCATTTCTATTGGTGGATCCTGTAAAATATTAAAGAAGATATATTTCAATTGTTATTTTTCGTGACATCGTTTTAGAATAAAATGTCGTTTAAAAACTAAAAGTATCTTTAATTTCTTCTTTTTTGTTTTTGTTTTTGTTTAATTTTTTTTCCATTCTGTAGCAGTTTTGTTAAATTAATTACCTTTCATCACTTTACCTTATTAATACAATATTCTTTATTTAAAAGTAAATTACAACGTTAACTACAATGTGAAATCTAACTATGGTACTTTAAGTTCCATACAAAGATTTTTTGATTAGATTATGTTAAAATATAATAGACATTTAAAACCGTTCCTGGAACTAAGCAAAGAAGGTAACAAGGCAATGACAAGAACATATCGGATTATAACTTAAAACGACAGCAATTCTAAGATGACATGTCTGATGCGTTTAATTCTTGGTCACGTTTCCACACTATACATGTATATATAATTACAATTGTATTACTGCTGTCTCTATATTAGAAGATACAATTAAGATAGGCGATTTTATTTGAATGCATTTTTTATATTTAAATAACAAGACGGTCTTGATAGGTTATCAGAAATTTTAAATACTTTGTGATCCACTGTACTACAATATGTTCTATTTGTCTGTGTAACAGGATCCATGGTGGTGTACGTGGTACCATGATTTGCGGATGTTCGCATGCTGCTACGGTGCATCAACTTGTGTTGGTTCCACCGTCTACGTAATACCTGAATAACCTGTAACACATCAATATACATTCTGGATTTCACGAAATGTTGTTATGCTGTCAGCTCAATCAGGGCGATATTTTGACACTGCACATGAATGATAACCTTAACGTAAACGTATTTTTATTGTTTAAATGCACGTTGAAGCTCAGAAATCATTACATGTTTGTTTTCTTTTTTGATTTGTAGAAAAGAAAAAAACATGTAATTCATAATTTTATTATGATGGATTTAGTAATTATTAAATGCGTATCACTGAAAACGCAAAATTAGTTTTCACAGAAGTAACACACTGTAAGTAAAGTCATATTTAACCTTCATACAAAATAACTTATCTCTTATGTACCAAGAAAGCATTGGAAGGTCAAACCATAAATTTGAATGTATTATTCATTGTATTTAAAAATATGTAAAAATAAAGAATATAAAACTTAAAATCATGCAAATTTAAGACATATTTTTCATGATTGATAAAACTGCTATAAAATATATGTTTCAACAGAAAGGAAGAACTTTGAAATGAAATGAAGAACTATAAAATATATGTTTCATGAGAAAGGAAGAACTATAAAAAAATTCATAAGACAGGAAAAGCTATAAAATATATTTTATATAAGAAAAGAAGAATCATAAAATATATGTTTCATAAGATATGACGAGCTATACAAAACATATTTCATACAATTTACATATACCACGCATATATAACATACCTCACTATTACAAAAGCAGTACATCAATGAAACAAATGCACCCTGAAAGTAAAAACAAATGTTAAAAATTATTAGTGTTAGGTTTGAACAATACACGAAAATGACTTTGTAATCAAGTGTTACACTGAAATTGAACTTTTCTCGCAGTCTCTTAATTATGAAAATACAAATAAAATTAAAATGTCAGACTTATCTATATTTTAGTTTCCTTATTTTCAAGAATATATGTCATCTTACTACCTGCAAAGATACTAAAAGTGCTACAGCTACATGGTAAACATCTTCTAGATCTGAGCCAGCATCTGATCGTATAGGAAACAGTAGATATTGTAAGCCCAGCAAAGGAACCAGTATCTGTGTTGCCCTTGTTGCTTTTCTGAAACAGAAGATTATATTATTTACCTATTATTAGAAAAAATGCTTTTCAAGTGTCTATGAATAAAAAACATGGATTTTTGATATGTGCATGATAGAGTATATACTGAATTAACTCTCTAAACAATAGCACTGTTGCATTTGACAATATATATATGAATTTATTATTCTTTTAATTTTAGATATGCCAAATCATGATTACGCAATTTACTAACAGTTTTGTGTTAAAGGCCCATGATGAACCAGAATTGCTTTTTTTTCTTAATTTTTTTATTTCTCTACATTTACTGTTTTTGTTTCTGGTACAGCTTCTTCAAAAATACTCATTGGCCATTTACCTAAACCATCTTTGATTCTGTTGCAATTTTGGCAATTTGTAAAACATAAAGTGATTTAGTATTTTGAATGGAAATCAACATACTACTTTGTTTTCTTCTTTACCACTTCTATGATAAACACTCGTATTACTATTTTCTTCAGGTAATTTACCTATAAAATGCTCTGAAACCATTATATAACCCATGTCAGCCTGTTCTTCTTTTCTATAGAATAAAATACGTACTCATTTCTGAAGCATAAAGTGCCTTTAAGTTATATCAAGATTTTTTATATCAATGATAAAATGATGACTTAACAAAAGTACCTTGTTTGATCAGCTTCGGGCATTTGTCTAAGCTTCGTGATTAACAGCCTCACTATGTTAATCAAAAAGAGTACATTCACCTGAAAAGTATTTATAAGATTTGCTAAGGATACGAACTAAAATTGTATAAACATGCAATCAACAATTTTATTCTAAATTGTTTTAACTTACTTATGACACAAATGCAATTACAATGTTATACAGATTCAACTGCTTGGACAATAAAGGGAAAACATAATAATGCAAACATATACACAATCATTTCAGTGACGGCATATTTTTACTTGTTAAAATATACTTACCCCTATGGAAAGGACGATGGGTCCATAAACAATCCATTGGAGTGAGCTCTCATCTAACCAGCAACTAGAAAATATGTAAGGAAACATCCAAATTTTATTATTGTATTGATATTATGGGAAGGTAATCGTAACATAATATAAACATTGTTTTGTTCGAGAAATGTCTGTTTTCCAAATATTTAAATCAATTACAGCTTTAATGATAACAAACGACGCTGAATTTAAATTTTATGTTCAATGTCTCGCCTGTTTGCGTCTATGATTTCTCTGAATTCTAATAAAAAAAAACAAATACGTCTAGTTTATTAGAAAATGTTTCCTTATTTGTCAAAGACATGCAAATATTCCAGCAATATCTTATAATTAAATGTTATTAAATAAATTTTACTCAATTTCATTTGTAATATATCATATTAATATAGATTTAAAAAGCGGACATTATTGCACTCTTTGCCCACCATGTTCCGTTTTTATTTTCCGTTTTGCTCAGATAGGTCTGGGATTTATGAAATTCAAATCTTAATAATTGGAAAGTGGTGAATATCTTGTTGCATTACACACGAGGTTTTACATTTTACCTTAAGTAACTGAGATAAAGAAAAGGATACATATTTTTTATTATCCATAAATAATACGATTGATTCTTTTGATATTCATCTAATATATATGTTATCAATTAAACACTTGGTAGATATATCTTATAGTACCTGCATATATAATTTATTATACAAAATATATAATTTATGATGTGCGTAACTCATTTTGTGGTGATAATAAATACAAACGGACGTGATCTTTACATGTTCATAACCAAATACATTTATTTAATAGTAAAGATAAAACATAGTGAAACAAAAAAGGGCACTAAAAAATATCAAACATATTAAAGACAATGGATATTGTTTTGAACATGATGGCAAATCGCTATAATCATAAAACCAACTTATCAAATTAAGAAACAGCTATTAGCTATTTCTATGCCTATTTGACTTAAGTATCCACACCAATTTTTGCGGACTGGTTCCATCCCTCAAGAAGAAGCAGAGACAGATAATTGATGTGAAACATAATTCTGCGACACTTGACATTAAATGACATAAATGACATGATTAAATCGTTGATTATTTTCAGATGATATTAAATCGGAAGCAATTTTGGGCTACTCATTTGGTATGATGTTATTATGTTTTACATTACCGAAAGCGAGTACTTAACAGGAACTGATCAAAGTCTTGATCAAGTATTAGATGTCTATGAAAAAGTTTCATTTTGGTTAGTTTGTCTTAAGATCAGTTTAGCTTAGCTTCGATAGTTTAGGAAGCTTTTCCGGCTTTCCTGAAATCACCAGTTCCGCTGCTTCTGACCATTCTTACATACTTAAAAATACTTACTCAGATGAACTGACTTCGTCATTACTTCTTATAACTGCGTAAATTGTCGTGAAAATGACAGGCAGTCCTGAAATACATTTAACACAATTTTAGCACATATCATGTCTCTGTTGTTCAATATTTTGCCGAAAACAATCTCCATACAATTATATATTGTATATTAAAAGGTTGCATATCGTATCGTTCAATTGATATTTGACCAAATATTGAATAAAAGAAACCTGAATATACTTTAGTATAAATGGTTCATAATTTTATATCAATAGAAATAGTTCACATTTATACAAGTTATATTTATTATGCACATCTGCAATTTTCGAAAATGAGGAACAATGCTACATTCAAATCTACCTCGCGTGTCAACTTGTTGACAATTTTATTATGAAAATATCATGTAATTTTACTTTGCTTTAAGTTAATCTAAAACAGAAATAAACAAACCCCATCCTATAGCGTTACACGAAAAAATCAGAATTTTTCCAGAGCTTAAGGCATAAACCATTATTGTATTCAAATACAACCCTTCGCAAAACATCCATAGAAAATTACAGACCATAAAGTATTGACAAAGGGTATGAAGCGCTTGGCACCAAATCTGAAAAAAATCAAACAATTTTCTCAATAGCACATTTTGTATAATAACTTCCTGTGTTGCTTATTGTATTTCTGTCGTTGAACAAGCTAAAAGAAACAGGTCATCTCTGTTTTAAATCATTTTGTTCATAATGGACCTACAGTGATAACTTTACATTAAATCAGCTTCTCAATGATATTGCAATATATTTCCTATATCAACATTTATGTATTGTAACACATGTGTGAAGCAATAATAGATTGTCGGCACTTATCATATACCATTTTATATCAGAAAACAAACAGAAACGGGAAAAACATATCACAAACGGGACAGATGGACACAATGTTTTATTTGTTAGACCGGTTTCGTTTAATTGCCATGTTTGATGAAAACAAGAATAACACATAAAGAACATTAATTTTAAGATTCAGCTTAAGCAAACAACGTCTGAGAAAAAAATGAGCTTCAAACTATATCTTACCGGATTACTGACAATGACGTTACCATTTAGAGCTGGTAGTACATAGTAAAATATCGAAGAAACTCCCGTGAATACATATGATAAGAATATATTTTTATGAATCGTAATCCGGTCACATCGTAGCTGCTTCAAAATAAATAAAATAACAACATTTCTTTACTAATCATTTTAACATTTAAAATCTTCACACCGGTTTAAGCAATGAACGACGTCTATTTCTTTTTAATATTATAGGGAACTCTTTCATAAATATGTTTTAGATTATATTAATTGTAAATTTAAAATATTATATTGTGAATAATTTGTGGTATTGTTGTGTAATCGTAAACCCATTTTTATTTCACTTAACTATGAGCTTGAGAAAAGATTACTTCAATTGCAGCAATTTGCTGCCATCGAAACCTACCAAGACGATGAAGTAGAAGATACAACTTGTAATTAGAAATATATACTTTTTATTTTACTACTCATATTGTTAAGGCGGATTATTTTGATTGGTTAAGTTTGTTTGGTTTTATCATACGATAAAGAAAGAGGACAGATTGGTTGTTACAAAATGCAAAGCAACACCAGCGGTCAAAGCTGCCTCACCTTGATGGAGCTAGAACTGTATAATTATTCTAACCCAATTAGTCACCTCCTACGTCTGACTACGCAGAGATTAACAGTGAATGCAATTCTTATGAACAACCATTACATGAAACTTCTCAGCCACAAAGTGTTAACTTTGCCATAAAATAATCTTATAAAAGTGTACGTCTGTCCATGTCCACTCGCGACATTTTCTGGGCTATAGGTCGTACCATATATGAATACTATTTATAAATAGCGCTATAAAAGTATGAAATGATTCTTAAGGAATGGGATAAGTTACCATTATAAACGACACTATAAGATGACACATCTACAGATATGGTATAAACATCAATTTCTTACCTGAATCGGAAGAAGATACAGAATGATATTATAAGCATGACTAATGACAAAGAAAATCCGCCAATAAATATGTAAATGTATTTCCTGTCGTCGGCAATCTTAAAAGCAATATAGAGATCAGACTAAGTTTTCATATATTTATACCTAAGACAATGATATTACACTTTCGTCATTGATGTAGAAATTATTCAACCTATACTAATTGTATTTTATATGGAAATTTTATCAATCTTTTGATATCAATATTATTATGATATAAGAAAAAAGACAAAAAAACATAAAGCAGACTATCATATCGTTATTTAAACAGCAAAAAAGACATCCTATAAATGTATATTCGTATAAATGATAAAATATATCAAAATGTCTTACATCTTAATGTTTCTTATTATATAAGATAATGAAATATACTGAAACAAACAACATGACAACCATCTTATTTCTATCTCCTCAGAGAAAAATATGCAAACGATTTATCTCATACGATTATATATGTTATAATTTTCTAACATTTTGATCTTACCTCTTCAGTTTGTCTGCATTCGGTATAATTCGCCCATCGTTTGTTGTTTGTCAAGTTGACAAACCATGTCCCGTTTGCAGTGCAATCTCTATAAGCAAAACCTGAAATTATGTGTTTGATTGTTTGTACTATTAAATAAGCACCACGCACAACATGCATTCAGCTTGTAACATCCTTTTTAATAGGGCAACTAAATAGTTATGAAAATTTTTAATTAAATGATACTTAATATGTTGTGTATTTAAAAGTATTTCCCTATAATAAAAAACTACATCTAAGTGAAGTACCGGGGTATTTCCAGTTTTTATCCTGCTGTCATTTTAAACCGTTGCGACGTTTAATTTCGTAAATATTGACACCCGTTAACTTGTAGCAAGTAGATCAGTTAGTTACAAGTAGAACGATTGTGTGTTTGGTAAGGTTTTTGTTACTCTGCAATCAACTGCTACACACTATATCTTTTAAAATTATGTATATAAAAGGAAACAAAAATGAGCACATATCTTAGTATAAATCCGGTTTAAATCTAACATTTATGTAGAATAATAAAATTTTAAAGATAAAATGTAAAGGATAGTTTTGCACTATAAAATGAAATGTAAATGATAATTGTAAAATAAATGTGTACAGAAATGGGAATACGTCTTTAATTTCTTGGTAAATTTGTAAATGATTACAAAATCTATAAGATGAAACCTAAAACAAGTAAACTGAACACCTTAAATAGAAGTTGTCCTAATTTGAAAAACCATCAAAATCAATATGTTATAATTTAATTTTAAATGTTTACAAAATGGATATTATCTTAGCTACAAGAAATAATTATTATTTCATTGTTATGCTAACATTTCTTTTCGTACTGAAATAACTTAAATTTGCATGTGAGTCAGTTTTACTTCGGCCGAGTATCTTTTTCAAAGATACTTCTTGTTTGTTATTACTTGCGCTGTAATTTGATAAATTTACAAACTGCTTTAAGTCATTCAATTCACGACTACGAAAGTTTCTTTCGTCGAAACATTCTATAAACAATCTGTGTGCACAAGCAATATTAACTAAGGACGACGTAATTATTGTTTGTGAAAGAATTGTGCAATTACCAACATCTCCGATGTTGTCTTTTTAAAAGGCAGTACAATGTTTGGAGTTTGATCTACGTTGTTGTAAATGTATGATTAGTTTAAACATATTTTATGGCAGCACATACATGTCAAATATTATAAAAATGATAAGCATATAGCAAAATGCCAACAGATTATGGCAACAAGTTCTATTAACACTAGATTAATTCCTCCCCAGAAATGTTTTCCATTGTTGACCACTGAATAACTAAACAGTAATTTAAGAGTGTCATCAACGATTTACGAGGTGTATATACTTCAGCTACCACACTATTATGTGGCAAAGGATATAGCAAACATGAATGAAAAACGGCACAGACGTCAAATTATTAATCACAAGCGCAACATACACAAACAACAATTATAAATCTTAAATTGAAACAATATGAAATAATTCATACCATATCAAACTTTCAAAAAATAATAATCTTATTAGTAACTTTTAAACCAGGGCAAATAATATGAATGCACATTCTAATGCACTTATTTGTGTTCGAAAGGCATTGCGTGTGAAGGCAATAAAAACAAACATAAAAAGTCAAAGTCCCGCAGGCTTGTTTTAATTGAGTCTGTTGCCTACACAGTTATACCATGTCTGTTTAAACTTCATTATAATTTTATTTATTCCATTATGTGGTAGCTATCTTTATCATAAGATCCAACTTATCAACTAAATCTACTAAGACATGATGTTTATGTACCTAATGATATCAGATATTTTTTAACAAAGACTCGTTCTATTATATTTTGTCACTTTGTTTCTAAATACGGCATTGCTTCTGACAATGGTGCCGAAAATACTTTAAATACATTTATCATTTTAAGTGCAAGCGACTTATCTTTCCACATAAAATGACAATACTATCCTCTATATTTCCTTACTTATATTTAACTTGTGTTATACTTGTATATGACAAGGCTAATATTATTACATAAACATTCAGTCAAGAACTATAGGTTTGAATATTTATAATGTCTAATATTGCGTTTTTTTCAACATCATACAGTTATGGCAAATATCATGTCCACAAAAAAGAGAAAATAAAATTGTAATAACCATCATCACGCAACCAACTGTTTTATAAAAGTGATTACAGTTCAATTAACGATGATTAAAAAAAGAAGGCCTTCATTTTTACAATACTGAAGAACGTTTGCCCCTATTTAACAAGTATATTTCAAGTCTAAACACTCACATCAATATATGACAATAGTAGAAGGAGGCAGTCTTTTTTACAGATTTCGTCTTTCTTGTTTTATAATGATATATCGACAGTAACAACTATTGCAAGTAAGGAACATATGAAATGCCGATTAACAGATGTCAGTAGCTGACGGAGATTGACGAGTCTTAGATAGTGTCATTGGTACGGACATCAATAGTTTGTTATATATTTAGCTTCGATAAATGACAATGTGAAAACAGAAACTGAATTAATATTAGTTACATTTTTGTTTTATCAAAATATATTTGGTTATACTTTACTAGTATCTTTTTACGTACCAGTGTGTATTATACTATGTATATAGATATCTAAAAAAGTGTTCAAATCTAACATTTTTGTAAAATAATAATGTCTACAAAATATATCTAATTATCATATCGAAAATATAAATTAATCAAGTAATCAATATTCTCCGCATTTAATTTTTTTCTGACCTTGGAGATGTGTTGCACATAACATTACCTCTCGTGAATAAACCGAATTTCAATTGTCAACTATTTGCATTGTTTTTATTGCTCTACAGAGCTTCCCTTTATTAGCTCTCGTCTTCATATGTTGCGTATCATCTCCGGCGATTTGCCACCGTTCATTTATAGTAAAGCGCATGAAACTGTTCCTGTGTTGTCCGATATCATATATTATGTACCTGCATAAAATCTTTGAAAATTAAGGTAACCTTATTTTATTGAATTAATGTACATTTTAATCTCCCTGTTTTTCATCAACACATGTTGTTAGCATTTTAAATACATTTGAATTGTTTATTTGGCTATAGTTTATCAGCAAATTAAATTAAATATCTGTTTACCCGCACGTCTTAAGACATACATGTAAGAATGAAAGCCAATACTTTTTTTATATGACTGATTGAAAATACAGCTGTACTTTGGTTAACCTTTCCGTCAATTTCAAATTTTGGCGGTACTTCATGGGACTGATGCCATGTACTCTCATTACAGCCATGCGCATGGC
This sequence comes from Ruditapes philippinarum, assembly GCF_026571515.1. Lineage (NCBI taxonomy): Eukaryota > Metazoa > Mollusca > Bivalvia > Venerida > Veneridae > Ruditapes > Ruditapes philippinarum. The sequence continues at coordinate 109,688 of NW_026863555.1, forward strand.
AACACTTTCATACTGCAAGTAATGTCGATGGTAGATATAGTTATTGCTGGTTCTGTTCTTTTGCTTCAAAGATGCAATGTTTAAATGAGAAGATTTAGTTATTTAGTTTAAGGATTTTTAATATTTATACCCTTTCACAATATCTGAAACTGTTTAAGATATAAAAAAATGGAAATAAACAGGCGCTTGATTATACATTATATGTTTTAAATTCAGTTCAATAAGTTCAATGAAATTCCCGATATTGCTAGGAGGAGCAAGGTAGAGACTCAGAGGACATAATGTTTGCATTTAAAAATAAATTATTAATTAATAGATAAGAATCACACGACTAATGTGTAACGTATAGATATAATTACGGACAAATGAAATACACTCATAAGACGAAACCACACAAAAAAGTGCATAACGATCGAAAATAATTTCAAAAAAGTTATGAAGAAATTAATCGTTTAAAAATTGTCTGTTTCGTGAGACAGCATTGATATATTCTTGATATTTTATACTTTTGGTGAATTTCTTTCACAGCATGATCGGCAAACAAAGTTTTGCCGATCAATTTATGCAAGTTTGTTTCCTTATCGCTTTGAGTAAAACGATGATTCTCGATAAATGAAAAAAAACTTTGGTAAATGACCATAAAGTAACTCATCATAATGATTAAATAGTGATACAAAATAATATAATGTAAAATTCTTTTACATTTGCAGGTTGAATACTACATGTATATAGTCATTTGAAGATACAACATGATTGACTTTATTCCCTTTTTCATTTGCAAACCAATTAATAATGTTAATCATCCTAATATAATGGAGAAATGATATGATGTAGTGTAATAATTGAAAGTTGTATTTGTGCAAAACCTCAACTGAAAAATGAATGGACGCTAACATCTTCAGGACGTCTGTCAGACACATGACTAGTATGTTAACCTTGATTAACTATTATATAGCATTTCCTTTCAAAAACATTCGGAAGTTTAGTCTGGCACATGATAATGTTCAATCTTCTGAAATCTCAAAGACACAGAACTATACTGAAGTCTTTTTAATGTTAAATAGAATACGTTCATTTAGAAATTGCATTATTGGATAATATTTCAGAGAGATACTTGTAATGAAATTAAGACATAATGATGGATTCGGTATAAGGTACTTGCTAATCTAAGCTAATTTTCTATACCGTCTCGTAAAGTAACAAAGGAACTGATAATTAAGGTAATTCAACGCATTTCTGTTTCTAGCAATCAAAAATCGCTTAAGTAACGATTTTGTTTTATTTTAATTAGTTTTTTTCTTGTTTTGACAAAAATTACGAAGGTTTATTTGGAAAAAAGTCCAATTCAATATTTATCAGGAACTTACAGTTGGTTAGAATATATGGTCATTCATAATTTGTGCTTTTGTTGTGAATCAAAAGAAGGCCAATTGCAATGCTTCGCACTGTCATTTTCATTCGCAATGCGGTTGTAGATTTATGGATTAAAATAACAGTAAAATGATTTTTTCTGTTGATGTTAACATTATTGTAGAATTGAAGAAACGCAATCATGTTTAAATCTTATATTGTTACATTTAAAAAATGTAAACAAATGAATACCGTACAATCTATCATATAATGAGTCCGTTATTGACACCGATCTCTTTCTCATTTATCTAATGTTTTTTCAGCTCATTTTGTATGAGGAATGATTAAGAAATACAGCAATTTATCACTTGTTGTCACATATTGACTGCTTGTGAGAAAACATCATTAATAGTTCATGCTTCAGAAAAAAAAGACATAATAACTTCCTTAATAGCCTCATCTTGGAATCATTAAATACCTAATCATGTCATATGAGCAGGACATTATTTTGATTATTGCATGCTAACAGGCTTTGTGTCTTATCGTGTCGAATGAAAACATGTTCTATGATGTTTTCGGTACATGACAGCATTGCACATTCTGTCTTTAAATCTTAATTTTGACTCTCAATATAAAAAAATGAGCATCAATAATTATTAGGGCATGAATTTGTATAGCATCCTATTATAATTATTTAACTATATTTAAATACATTTATATGAATATAATCATCAACACGTGTTATTGTATATTATTTCAAGAAGAGAGTTGGTTGCAACTTAGTCAATTGAAGAATAATAGAATGGAAAAGAACATTGATACTTTGTCACATCATACTTTACTTGTCAACAATGTGCGCTTTGACAACACTTCAAAAAGAGAAAATTGCAACATATCGTTTGAAATGAATGTGTTGTGTTATTTACAATCAGCGTTTTATCTTTGTCATATAAATGTAAAAATGGTAAATGATGTGGTAAAACAAAAATAATTATTCCTCGTCCTGTCTTTATTCGGTGGTTACATAACACCATATAACGTCATATTTGCAATTTAAGTGAAATCATGAATGACATAAAACATGATGAGATTGTTTCGTGAACAGAGACTTTGGTCTTTGGCAGTCATTGCGCTGTTATCGCACACCTTTCGTCGTCGTGATCGATCAAAATTGAGATGTGACTTTTTCAAAACAATTCATCTCACTGTTTGAAAATTTAAAAACATTGCCAATGTCACTCCGTTTCAACAAAATAATGTGACATGCAATATAGAAGAAGATACTTTGTTGTGTTTATGGTACTGTTAGATCTTTCTTAGACCTATTGTTTTCTCTTGCCGGCTGCATACATTTTGCTTTTCATCGAATGGCACTAAGGTGTCTTATTGAGGGTTCCGTGATTCAACAATTAACCATGTTATATTCTGCTTTAGCTGGTTCTAGACTTCATGTCATTAGTTTACAGATTCCAGTTATGGCCATGTTTCAATATTATCGGGGATTTTATTTCTCTCTATATTGAATTTCTTTAACAGGACAAAAATATTACATTAATGATTGGCTCGCTAAAAGTCCAGATCTGAATTTCTTAAAACACCTGTCAGGTCATTTGAACGTAACTAAATAAACTACTACAAGCCTAAATGAAGAAGCGCAATTACATACCACGAGCAAAATACAACAAACTTGCTTCTATGCACAAAAGATAAATTCTAAATTCCCAAGCCCATAAAATCAACTATGTCATCGGTTTTCTGTAAGCGTAGAGCAATAAAATTATACAGAGAAATTCACATCGAATAACATTTGGTATAACAAAAGAATTACACTTAATCACAATGCATGTATCTTCTTCGTTCAGTATATGCTCGTACATGTATGTTCATTACATATATGTTACAGCAAAATAAGAACAGAAGCTCAAATAAGACAAGTATATGTTTTTGATGTCTAAATACAGATAATCAGAAAATTTTATAGGCATACGTTTTACTGATAAAAAAGATAAATTTGACGTTTAATTTGCATTTGGCTTATTTCAGTTCTTACATTAATCACCCACAGGGGTGTTATCAAGATAAAACTGGAAACTACACAGACAATTAATCAAGCTGCAAGCATTTAGTTTAAACGTTAACATTTGCCCTCATACTAATTGTTAAAAAAGAGAGTTTACATTGTTTAATTCCATTACAAAGTTTGTAACCTAAATTCAAAAATTTTATTAAACACAATAGTTCTCGCTTTCATCAAGGCTTGGATGTATTCACGTGATGACAGGGCTAATTAAAAAAATAAGAACAGATGAACATAATATATATATACATGTATAGATATTTTAGTGACAAGAGACTCATTATTTATTAAACATTTTTTTATTTATTTAATTATTTATTAATTTATTTATTTATTTGGTTATTACATCTATAACAATTCATGTTGAGGTGAATAGAGCGTGTTCTATAAGTTAAAACCTTTGAAGAGATTTCAAAATTAATTTTTTACGCCGAAAACAAAATGATAGATTTAAACCTGAAAACTTTGATAAAATTTACATATATTTTCGGAATGTTGCGGGAAAAGGACATTTGCAAAATGCCGGGCTTGTTTGATACATAATCAATTCATTTTTACTAATAAAATGAATACTATTCGAAAGGAATGTTTTGAAAAAAAAAATCATTTTCTAAAATTTTAATGAGATGTGTTCAAACAAAATAACAATAATACAAGTTAAGTCATAACTAATGTTTGATAACCTGCAAATATGAACATGATAAACAAAGCTTAAGATACAACACGAACATTTAAATGCTGTGAAAAAAAAGATATTACAATATAGCAATAAAGGCTGTCTTTTTCTTTCGCATGTTGCAAATTCAATGACTTACAGTCATGTCTTTCATGACTCTTGTACTTGTGGTATTTAAATAAATTTTGCAATCAAAGTTTGAGTCTGTATTATGTGTTATGAGACAATTTGTGCAATTAACATTAGCTCATCCTTTTAAGTAATTAAAACTTATTATACGTAGTTATCATAAAAGACAAGTGTCTTAAGATAATTTTTACCGACAAAGACCAAGTATGTTTAAATTCATAGAACTATTAAACTGTAGAAATATGAAGAAATTAGAAAATTTAAGTATCTGTTGTAATAAAATTATGCAATATTTTGTTTTTTCTTGATTATTCTCTATGTTACATATATTGTCTATGTTATGTACACTGTAGATTAAGGTATTGGTAGATGAAATATGTCAACATACTAATATACCATGTTTATGTATTAGATATTAATGATTTCTGTTTAAAACAGTATATTCTGTAATTTTTATTCACATAGTTCACATAGGATGTTTATGAAAGGTTCACTAAAACTTATATGTCACATTGTGAAACATTAAAATACTACATTTTTTAGAAAATTTAGAATATTTACTATTCTTCTGAAATGACATTACTGACAAAAATGCTCTTTATGCTGCAAATATATTGCATTATTTTCATTTTCTTGTGTATCATGAAAGAGTTAAGTTTATATTGTTAAATATACAAAATTAAGAATTATATATTGACTAAAGCATATAAATATATTTATTTATTTGGCATTTGAATTATTTAAAAGAAAATTTGTTTCTTTGTTATACGTACTTAATATAAGTCTCTCTCTATCTTTCATAAAAAGGTTGAAATTATGCAACATGTAATCAATCACCTTTGTTGAAATTTGAAAAGTATAATATCTTAAGATATTTGAAAAATACTATGTCATCTCGGCTATATGTATAATATATAATTTCACACTTTTACATTAAGTATTAAATTACAATCTTTATGCTATAAGTACGTTTCGCACATTTTATTTTTCTCTCAAGCAAATCTAAGATTCAAATATGAAACTTTCTGTTTCATTACAAACAATTGATACTGAAATGAATGTTAAATTGTTAGAACCTATTTATAACCTGGATATCTTTCGTGTTTGTTTTTTTCGATAGGCTTTCGTTTCGTTTTGTTCAGGTTATTATGAAAGGTGTAAACATTCTATTTGATCCATTAGTCATACTAAATATTTTACTATAATATATATTTTTTCTCACCAAATTGTAACTATATATTACTATTATCCTAAAAAATTTTAATGTAATATAGCCGTTTTCCATTATGTATTTGTATATGTTTATGTATGTATACTGCTGATGTTTCCCGCTATTGTGGGACTTGTGCATTTTGTAAATAAATTGAAATTGAATAAATTGAAAAATTGAGATTTAAAAAGCGCCTTTATTTCAAATTGATTTTAAGATTATATACGCAACTGCTGTCTGTAAGTTGAAACCATATTATGTTAAAAGACTACAATACTTAATAGTATACACTACAATAAGAAACGATTATTGTGGTCAAAACTCATCTTAATATGTATTACAAATAAGTGTAAATGCGTATATGATTTATGTATAACAGATTATAATCAGTTATTTTAATTCTTTGTCTCTTGAAATGTTATTATGGTTGAATAAATTACAAATATTTGGATCATTTGTTAATTGCATGGATTTAAAACAGTAATGTAACAAATGTAAATAAAAAGACACACGCTAATCATTGTTGCACTATATTGTTTTTCTATAATTTCATGTTAACTATGTTGTACTATAGACAAAATGGCGATATATGAACCTCTGTTAATTGTTGACATTGTTGTATTTACTTACCTATACATTAATGCACTTATAATATGAAAATGTCATGTGTATTATTATACTTGTGTATGGGCCGGAGGCCTTATTATACAATAAACAAATTGAATTGAATTGAATTCGAAAAATCCTATTAAAGTATTGAGGCATAATCACTGAATTAAATCCACAAATCTACGAGATGTTCAAAAGATTTGATGTATATCTTCATACAGTCTTCATAAAATAAATAAATAAATAAATCACTTTGGTATGTTGATAAAGATTAAGCTAAGATTTTAAATTCATTTAAAATGAAACGTCACATTCATGCAAGCAATTTAATATAAATAATACGTTAAAATGCTATTATATAGAACAATATAATTATTTCTTAAAATAGCAAACCGACTTGGACAAATGAGCTATTGCACTATTAAAAATGTTATTTTTTAAAATAATGTTGGAAAAGTGTTTGTATAAGAGCCTAATATCAATACTTTTTTTCTTCTTTGCATTTGAAATTCCAAAGTTAAAAACAACATTTTGTACTTTTACATAAATACGTAAAGATGAGACAAGTTAAAGTTCAATGTATGCTAACCACATATATATCAATGCAACAATATGACATTTAAGTAAAGCTTGTTATTAATTTAGATGAAAAGATAAACAGAATATTATGAATGTCATATCAATAAAAAGATGTAGTTATTTTTTAAACTTGTTAATTTTTTAATCAATATAATAATAGAATCAAATATTATAAATGTTTATGAAAACTATATTTTATGTTTATCTATGAATATAACTCATTATCAGAAAGGGCTTTTTGTTCATTTATACTACTTTTTTCTCGATATTTGTTTATCTTGTACTGTTTGGTTTCCTTTACCATTATTTCTATAGCTTTTTTTGTTCTAAATACATTTGACGAATGCATAAATAAATAAATACATAAATAAGTTATTAAATCAATAAACCAATAAATCATTAAATCAATCAAGAAATATCAAATCAAAAATTATTAAATGTTTCACATGCCAAAAAATGTAATTAGACTTAAAATGTGTGGATTGAAAATAGTCATAGAATGAACGCGGAGGAAAGGAGAGCCTATGTGTCTGGTATTAAACGTTGATTGTTAAGAAATACTCCACATATAGTACAAAATATTTCTTTTAATATTCACGAAACGCTTTTTCAGTAACCATAGTACTAGATATAAAACACCTTACAGATGAGAGCAAATCCAAAATAGCAGTGACAATTTTAACATAAAGAGGTATTTCGCAATTAGTAGTTTCATTGTCAGAATCAAACATGTGTTTGAAAAGCAGAATCCAGTCGATGTTTTTAATCAACTGCATCATAAACAACCATTTTATTTCTCCTAAGAGCATCTGCTAAACATATTGATGCTCCCATTGATATGATGATTTATGGGTATATTTATTTATCTATTTATTTAACTGTCTTCTATCATTTGAAAACACGTTTTAATACAGCACCTGTATGAATAAGTTTGACTGTTCAGGTACTGAGATTATTTTAACTCATTGAGTGTTTGTTTAAGTTTGGTCTTAACAAATCACAAATATTTTATTAAAACAATATATGTGTTAATAACACAAACGTTTTTTATATACACAAGAATGTATCAAAATATGACGAAAAATGTGTGATCAGGTATTTATCAACTAACAATGTTTATTTCAAACAGTTATATAAATAATAAAAGTAAACAACTGAATAGAACGATTACAATAACGTCATATTCTTAAAATGTACATGCGTAATTAATGATATCACAAAAACAGTATTAAATTCAAGAAGTCATATTTTTGCAAATATTTCCGCACGCAAAAAGTCCTCTTTTTGACATCCGCAACAATTTTGTGACGCATATATATCAAGTTATACAGTAACAGCTGTTTAAAAGAAATACAGGGAAATATTCGAAGCATTTCGCTGAATGAAGTTAGTGAAAGTTAAACTAGTTGTACACATTAACTTTCTGTTATCTGTTTTACTAACTTCTTAATACAATTAAATGTAGATAAATATATTTATCGGAAGGCGAAACTCTTTTATAGATCATAATCACTTAATATGCAGTGTTTTCATGAGGAAAATGTTGGCAACTTTAGGCAATTATCAGTAACTTGATTGTTAAATATGTGTTAGCAAGCGTTATGACAACGTTTTCTTTTATTTAAAAACGGTTGTCGACAGTTGTCTAAAACTGAAAAAAAAAACAAAAAAAAAAACAATAGCAAATCGTTTAAACATATAATAAAGGTACATACTAATTTTAAATAACACTACATATTAGATGATATAGAAAAACACATTTTAATGTGTATTTTATATTTTGATGTTTAATGCATGATACATCTGGAAATTTAATAATATTCAAAATATTTATCTGACAATATTTAAACATGGATAAATTAAGGTTTTAACCAAAATATGTTAATGCGGAAATTATATATAAACATTAAATCCTACAAAGTAGAGTGAAATAGTGATGCCGTTTGTTTTTGTGGTAATGAATTGTACAGAAGATATAACAACTGGTTTTATTGATTGTAGTTTTCTTGTTTTGTAATAATTTATCGAGAAATAACAACTATTGACAGTCAAGATTATAAAATGCCGATGACCAGACGTCAGTGTGTGTGACTGACGAAGATGAATGTGTTTAAGGAAGTATCTTTGGCATTGAAATCAATGACTTGTAATTTTGACGCAAATTTATATTCTACGGCATAAAAATTGCAAATTGAATGTAGAATAAAAGAATTATTAAATGCACTTTCTTTTTCTGTATTATTTTATTTACAAAACAACATATATCCGTATTTTTCGTATCCTTGTGTATATAATACAAAACATACCTTAAATACTGCAGACACAGAAAGGCAAAGCGATAGAAGATGTTTCAAAATAGGAATAAAATAATTATTTGTCTAAAGAATTGACTTCTATTTTTTGCGTCGACAGCATTGCGGGGCTCTTGTCAATTTTATTTTGCTGATCAATTCCTAAATGGATACTAAAATTTTTGCCAAATCCTTTTTATTTTGTTATGTCAATCATGTTGATTTCTCGAAAAAATGACGCTTTTATAAAAAGTAAATGAAGACAATATAAAAGAAAGAAATCATGCTTTGTACAGATACGAATGCGAAATTACGCTTTTATTTATAAGATAAGTGAACTCTGATGGAAGAAAAAAGTATACAAATGTAATAAAAAAATTTTCCTGAAGAAAAATTCAATTAAAAATTACATAAGTTTTTTGGAGACATTTCTTTAAGTTAGAGATATCATGTAGGTAAAGAATGTGTTGCAATTCAAAGTTATTTACATAAACTAAATAAACTGTTAAATCACAATGACCTCTGACAGACACATTTTTAGCATTTCGAAACTTCCTTGACAACATAGTGCTTGTTGTCGAAAACGTATGGACGTTCTGTCTGGTCCGTGATATTGTTAAGTCATCTTAAGCTCAATGACACAAAACTAAACTAAAGTCTTCTCAAACCTATACTCGAAGACATTAATTAAGTGCATTTTCCAAAGAAAATTGTACTGAAAATCAGACAAAATTAAGTAATTATTATTAGATTTTTGCTAAGCTGGGCAAATGGTATACCGCGTGTTTTCAAACAGCAAGGGAAATAATTTTTTTTTTAATTATTATTTTTGTGTTTGATTCTAGCAATTCCACTTCGACTGTTTTTTATTAATTACTGAAACAAAATTGCCAATAAGATACGAAAGAAAACAAAATATCTACAGCAATATTTTCGAATGACAAATGCTTTCAATATGGTAGGCAATTGAATCAAAATGCAACTCTTTATATTTTATTGCAATAATTAAGTATCGAAATTCGATGAACAATAGGTAAAAATCTTATGTAAGCGAGTACTATTTTGTATTATATATACACACTTCAGTGAATGAGAATTTTCGCTTAACTGTTATCGTCAATGTGTTGTTATTGAAACATTAAATGTCGTCCTTGAAAAATGTATAATACTAAATGCCTCAACAATATTGGGCAAATATTTGCAAGTTTTCTGAATTGAATGTGCTTTACTTTCAATACATTTTATAAAACACTCATCTGGGTAGTTTATCATTTTCATATGCGTGTAAAATAAATCAATACTAGTTCGTAAAAAACAGTGGTTACTTCATGCTTTTTTTATTCAAGAAATCTTGAAAAATAAATGTTGTCACGTGTTTTAATATTGGAATGATATTTCATAAAAACCTCAGTGTATTAAAATAATTATTTTGTCACTCAGGATCATAGAAATTAATTTACCATTCATAATATCTGAAGAATAAAAATATTCATGTTTCGTATCGTTTCTATTAATACGTTTGATATGTTTAATAAATATGATTTTTTAAACTGCCTTTTTCAGAATATTGTTAGATACGGTAATTTTGAAGTAGCTGTGAATAGTATGGTTATGTATGCTTGTGTGCTTTTAACATGCTTCGCACTGAGAATTTCATAATTTGTAATATGTTGCAAATTGTTTTAAATTCAATAGCATTGCTTTTTTTCAAAAAAACTTGTTGAACTGAAAAACTTGAAAGACATGCCATACAGTATTAAAAGGAATTTGAAATCTATCAGTTAGGTAACAATATTAATTTATTTAAGTTTAGTTAGAACAAGCTTGCGTTTGTGAATAAGAGATTAAAAACAGTTACTTAATCTCGAAAACGCCATTTTGTTTGCCCTGTTAAAAAAGAACAATGTTCATTTCTTAAGCATCAAATACTTTAGAATAACTTTTATTACAATTGTTAAAAGACTATTATGTTCTATTTTAAATAGCCAATAGCAAAAAATAGAATTGGTAACATCTATAAGCTATTATATTAACATACGTCAAACATGTGTATCTCAGGATCAACACTTTATTCAGTATATTGTCGACAATAAATCAATATTATACATGTATATAGCGTTTCCTTTCAGAAATATTGGGAAGTTCAGTGTGGCACATGATTATGTTCAGTCTTCTGACATCTCTAAGACACAGAACTATACTGAGGTCTTCTTATTTTTTACTAGACTACGTTCTTTTAGAGATAGCATAAATATATATTTTTTTTTCAGAGAGACTTGTAATGAAACTTAGACATAATGATGGAATTGGTATAAGATAATTGCTAAGCTAAACTAATTTTCTATACCGTCTCGTAAAATAGCAAAATAACTGATGATTAAGGTACTTCAAAACATGTTTGTCTCTATCAATCAAATATCGCTTGAGTAAAAATTGTGTATTATTTTCATAGTTTTTTATGTTTTGACAAAAATTAAAAGCGTTTTTGAAAAAAGTCCAATTTAATATTTATCAGGAACTTTTCAGTTTGCTGGAATAAATGGTCGTTCATACTTTTTGCTTTAGTTGTGAATCCAAAGAAGGTCAATGAATACCATTTTCATTTACGATGGTAGATGTTTTCATTGAAATAAGAGTAAAATGGTTTTTCTGATGATGTTAACATCATTGTATAACTGAAGAAATAAAATCATGTTCAAATCTTAATTGTAACATTTCAGAAAATGTGAACCAAATGAATACCGTTAAATCTAACACATAATGAGTATATTATTCATACCGGTCTCTAATTCATTTATCTAATGTTATTTTTGCTCTGTTGTATGAGGAATTATTAAGAAATACAACAATTTATCTTTTGTTGTCACATAGATTGACTGCTTATGAATAAACATCATTAATAGTTCATGCTTCAGAAAAAAGACATAATAGCTGCCTTAATAACCTCATCTTAGAATCATTAATTACCTAATCATGTCATGTGAGCAGGACATAATTTTAATTATTGCATGTTTACAGGCTTTGTATCTCATCGTGCCGAATTAAAACATGTTCTCTGATGTTTTCGTTACATGACGGCATTGCATATTCTTCTTTTTAATCTTAACGTTGACTTTCAACATATAAACAAATGATCATCAATAATAATTAGGTTATGAATTTGTATAAAAAAGATTTAACTATATTTAAATAAATGTATGTGAATATAAATATAAACACGTGTTAAAGTATATCCTTTTAGGAAGAGGTTGTTGTAATTAAGTCAATTGAAGAAGAAAGGAATATTTATACCTTGTCACAACATACTTTACTAGTCAAATATGTGGGCTTTGACAATACGTTAAAAGAGAGAATTGCAACATACCGTTTGTTTTTTGTTTTTTTTCCGTTTGTTTTGGGTTTAACGTCACATCGACACAGTATAGGTCATATCGCGACGTTCCAGCTTTACTGGTGGAGGAAGACCTCAGGTGCTCTTCCGTGCATTATTTCAGGCACAAACGGGCACCTGAGTAGAACCCCCGTTCCGTAAGCTTGCTGGATAGCTTCCTGACGTGAAAGAATCCAAAGTCCCTGCCGGGATTCGAACCCACAGCGGTGAGGGGCAAGTGGTTTGAAGTCAACGACCTTAACCACTCGGCAACGGACGCCCCATATACCGTTTGGAATAAATGTTATGAACAGTCAGCGTTTTAACTTTGTCAGATAAATGTAAAAATGGTAACGAGTGTAGTAATACAAACATAACATGATTCCTCGTCCTATCCTTATTCCGAAGTAACCCCACTCCATATAACGTCATATTTGTAATTTAAGTGAAATCATGAATGACACAAACATGATTAGACGGAGATCTTGGTCTTGGCAGGCATTGTGCTGATATCGCACACATTTCATCGTCGTAATCGATGGTAATTGAATACCTAAATCTACAGCGATGTAATCGATGGAAATTGAATACCTAAATCTACAGCGATGTGTTTCGTGCAAGGCAATTCATCGCACTGTTTTAAAACAGTGCCAATATTACCCTGTTTCAACAGGATAATGTCACAGGCAATACAACAGGAGATACGTTGTTGTGTTTGTGGTACTGTTAGATCTTTCTTATACCCATTGTTTTGTCTCTTGACGGCTGCACACATTTCGCTTTTCATCGAATGGCACTAACATGTCATATAGAATGGTCTGTGATTCAACAATTCACTATGTTATATTCTGCTTTGGGTGGAGCTAGTGTGCGTGGACATTAGTTTGAACATTCCTGTTTTGTCCATGTTTCAATATTGCTTGGTATTTTATTTCTCTCTATTTTGAATGTCATTAGGGCGAATAATATCAAATTATTTATAGGCTCGCCAAACGTCCAGATCTGAATTGAACTGATCTGAACCCTGTAAGATAATTTGAACGTCGCCTGATTCCATCATCGAACATCAATGAACTTATACAAGCCTAAATGAAGGAGCGGAATAAAATTCCATGGGGCAAAGTACAACAAACTTACTTCCATGCACAAAGGATACCAGGCAGTATTCAATGCTCCAGATGGCAATATCCGGTATTAGTCTAAGAACCCAACTACATATAATCAAGTATGTCATCATTTTTGGTAAGCGTAGAGCAATCACATTATACAGGGAAATTCACATCGAAATACTTTTGGAATAACAAAGGAATTATACTTAATCACAATGCAAGTATATTTTCCCTTCATTATATACTCGTACATGTATATTTTAGAGCAAAATTAGGACAGAAGTTCAAATAAGACTTATATAAGTTTATGATGTCTAAATACAGAAATCTATAGACATACGTTATACTGCTAAAAAGGTAAAGGTCACGTTGAATTTGCATTTGGCTTATTTAAGTTCTAACATAAATCAACCATAAGGGTGTCATCAAGATAAAATTTGAAACTACATAGACAATTAAGCTACCAGCATTTAGTTTTAACATTAACATTTGCCCTCATACTATTTAAAATAAAAGAACGTTGACTTAGTTTACATTGTTAAATTTCATTACAACGTGTATGACCTTAATTGATAAAAAAGAAATATTTCTCGCTTCCATCAATGCTTGGATGTATTTACGTGATCAAGTTTGGAGATAATTGGGTTGTTCTTTAATTCATTCTCCTTTGTTGGTTTATTCTAATGCATTAGGTACGGAAAAATCAATACAAAAACTGCATTAAAAAATAAGAACAGATGTACATTATTATATTATTATTATTATCAATACTGATGCGAATTCACATTTGTAGAAAACTATTTAAAATACACTTTGAAATACTTCGGTTTCCTTATTTTCAGTTTAATTCCTTCGAATAAAAGAATAACAAAAAGAATTCAAATAAATCTAAATAAAACACGTAAGGTCTTAGCTATATGAATTGTAAATTGAATTTAAATCATTGTTTATAAGCTTTGGCATCTGAATTTGTCTCAGTTTTGGCACTTTCCATATGGTATAAACTTACTAAGTATACACCCTTCTGCTATGTCGTTTCTTCCTACCCTATCTTATATATGTCAACATTAAATAACTAAAGAAAATATATAAATAACCATTTAATCGGTAGGAAAGTACCACAGATTTAATTTAAATATTACAACACATGAAAAAATGTCTCGAAGCAAATAGAGCCAGAAGAAAATTTAGTGACATGATACTTGATTTATTACATCTATCTCGTTTATTACATCTATAATAATTCATCTCCAGATGAATCCTTCAATTCATAGTGCGTGTTTGAAGCTAGCTGTATATGAGATTTCTAAGTAAACTGTCACGTCGAATGAAACAATTGATAAACTTAAACGTGTAAACTTTGATGATATCTACCCATATTTTCGGAATATTTCGGGAAAAAGACGTTTGCAAATTGTCGGGATTGTTTGATACAAGTACCGGGACAATCCATTTTTTAGTGAAAATAATATTTTATTGCAACTTTATAGCACATGTAAGATATGAATTATACAACAACAAATGTACATATAAGTAAATTACAAATGGGTTGGGCTACAAGTTATTACAACATTAGCAACAGCCCTTCTCACAAAGTGTCACTGTTATTATATATATATATATATCTCCATGCATTCACTTTTTACTCAATAGATTACTATCCGAAAGGAATGTTATGTACAATAATTTTGTAAAATTTCTAATGAGACGTGTTTCAAAGCAAATCACAATAATACAAGTTAAGTTATATCAATATAAATACATAATAATATGTTTAGAAATATTTTTACATTGTGAAATATTATCAATTATCAGATTTGTTGCTATTTGAAATATCTTATTAATGTCAAGAGAATTAAAGATATTGTTGCGTTGTGTCAGTTAAGCCTAAGTATATATTTTAATCTTTTTCAGACAAATATGAACATGCTTTACATTTAGAGTTATTGCTTACTGAAAAACAATGAAATAGGAAGAAAAAATAAAAAATAAATATTTTTACCGTTCCTATAAACTGAAATCCAAATCCATAATTTTGGAATGCTGTTATAAATTGTTCTTGCTTTTCCATAAATTCAGTTGTTGCATATTTAGGAAATATGCAGGAGAGATTAATATTTATTGAGGAAATGGCACATTTTTTCCTAAGCCAGAAGGTCAGCACAATAATAACACTGAAACGCAACGAAATTGCTATGATATTAGTTATAAATACTGAAGAAGCAAATTATATTAAAATATTATAAACATATCCATGAAGAGCTCAACATATTTGAAGAGCGCAATATCGTTTATAAGGACAAGTCAATGAAATTTTACAATGATATGTGATTCAAATAACAGTGGAAGAGATTAACCGCTGTCTACACAAAGTATGTCATCAATAAGAATGATAATGGAATTCCCGTAATTGTTATGTCATATTTGAAAGGGAGATACACAAATAAACCACGATCAAACATAATATAGTTGCACACGTCTTTCCTTATAACAGCAAAATGGACATGGTGTAAATATTTGGCTGGGGATATATAAAGAGGGGACAAATCATTTAATGTCTTGATGTATTTAAATTTGATAAGGAACATTTCATAACATCGTTAATGTTAAATAATGATAAATCAACACTGACTGAATAAATTTATTTTCGGAAGGAGGAAATATTTTATACATCATGCATTTGAAGTTGCCGTGAATTATATTGAAATATAACACCTCTTGTGCTCGTTTTGCAAGAAACAATAACAAGTGTCAAACATGATTGATTGCCTTGAGTTGCACTGCGGCATAATTCATGTTTGTAAATTAGCATTTATGAAAATGTAAATTCGTATTGTTAAATTGAAAAAACTGGATCTTTGCCATATCATTGAATACATAAGAAAAAATGTTTGAATGGAATAAATCAATCACACGTACTGAAATCGTTTTTTTTTTCAGGTAAATTATGATTATATAATTTTTCTAGCCTGTTATTGTTTCATAACAAAGATGTTGGGTTTTGTACAATAAAATAGATCTCTAGAGAAAAAGTCTATTATACGCAGTTAAGATCAGCAATAATGTTTCTCTTTTAAAGCAAACAATTGAAAACATTTTAATCTAAATCTATAAACAACATGTAATACGGAAAATGTCAAACGATTTGTTTCAGGCACTGCTTGCTGTTATACCTGCTTCAAGCAATTTGACATGTTTTCATAAAGATATACTCCAGATATGTGCGTAAAGAATGGAACATTTACACACAAAATTATTCAAGTTGTCCTCTATTGTTTTTTATTGTTCATTTTATGTCTTCAGTAATTGTTCGGCTAAAAATAGAGCTTTTGTAGTTTATGTTTGATAACATGCAAATATGAACATAAAAACGCGCTTGAATTACAACACAAACATTTAAATGCTTTGAAAAAAGATAAATCAATATTAAGTTAAAGTCTCAGCAACTGTTGCAAATTAAATGACTTACAGTTGTGGCATTTATGCTTCTTGTAATGAATTGGATGGTATTGAAAATCAATTCTGCAATTAAAGTTTGAGTCTGTATTATGCGTTATGAGACCATTTGTGCAATTTTCATTAATCTAGCAAATCCTTTTAAGTGTTTAAAACTGTATTGAATACCTGGTTCAATTAAGTAATTTATATGGCCTATCATTATCTACATTAAATTCTGCTGCTTTTAATATGTATTCCTTTTGCTTCTGAGAATTTCAAACACGTTTTATTTATGGGTCCCTTCTTGTAATTTGTCTTTGTTCTTCCGAGGATATTTAAAAGTAATCTTTTCTGTCGATTGGATGATGCATTTTTATTTTTACCATGATTGGTGTTCTTTAAAGTTTGCCAGAGTAACTATTATAAAGGATACAAATATAATTTATGACGTCAATGTATATGATGCATGCATTTTGATCGCTATACTTGTTAGCCTGTCATAAATTTATAACCACCCAATACACTTGAATCAATTTGCTTTTTCATAAAATTATTCAGTTTTACTAATACATTTATCGTTTCTTATCAGATTCAACATATATTATTTCATCCGGATTATACGGAAATTAATCAGGTAACCTTTTTGAAACTTATTCATGTCCTCATTTAAATAATTATTTAATCATAGATGCACCAATTATTTTATTTGTTTATCTCTTGAAATGTTATAATAGTTGAATAAGTTACATATATTTTGACCATATGTTAATTGCATAGGTTAAAAACAGTAATGTTACAAATGTAAGTAGAAAGCAACACGTTAATGTGCATTTTTCTTTTTTGCACGATCTGTGGCATACATCTTCAATACATTTAAGATTATATTTGCTTATTTGATTTACACATGTTGTTATAAAGTTTAAAACAGCGAATACGAAATATCATTTTCTATTATCAATATGATACCACACTTATAAGATAAGTGAAATTTAAGATGATAAAACATTCTTACTACGTCTAAGTGGCAATTATATGAGCAAAATATCAAGGTTGAAGTTCTTTTAAGCAATCTAAAAGACCAACTAGCATCAAAAACGTTATTATCATTACATCATGGCTAACGGTTGTAAGCTGTTTCAAAGGCATTTTCCACATACAATGCTTGACTACAATAATTGGCATGCTTCGGGAAAAATGAAGATATGAAAACATTGATGGTTTTCAGATGAGGAAATCAAAGGTAATTTTTGGCATCTTATGAAGTGTTTAGCAATAACAATTTCATTAACAGAGGGAAACATTAAAAAATTGATGAAAACTTTGTTTATTCGAAAATCCTTTATAGGTATTTAGGCAAATAATCACTGAATTAAATCCACTGACACCTCTATGAAATTTCAGCAATTTTTGATGTAAATCATCATGCAGTCTTCGTAAACTAAATAAATGAATAAATAAATGAATAAATTAATAAATAAATACAAATTAGTAAATAGATAATTCACTCTGTTATGTTTATAAAGATTATTTTAATATTTTTAATTCAATTTTAATAAAAATATATATGTCACATCCATGAATGTAATATGATAATAATAATACGTTCAAATGCCATAATATAGAAAGATTTTCATAAATTCTCAAAAAGCAAACCGAATTGGACAAACGAGTTGTTGAACTATTAAAAAGTTTTAATTGTTAAGAAATAATTTGGGAAAAGCTTTTAGAAAGAAATATGAAGGTAATAACAGTATATTTTATTACAATGTATTTGAGTTTCCAAAGTAAAAACAGCATTTAATAATTTTGCAAAAATACGTTTTAATAAGCAAGTTAAAGTACAATGTCTACTAACCTCCTTTATATAAGTAGGACGATTTGACATTTAAGCACAGCTTGTAATTAATTTAGATGGAAAACATTTACAGAATATTATGAATTACATATTAATAAAAAGATGTAGTTTTTATATTTTTCAATCATTACCATGATAGAATTAAATGTAAAAAATGGAAGTCTCGGAAAACTATATTTTTTAAAATATAACTAACTGTGAATTGAAATTAGTCAGCAAAATGAACAAAATATGCAGATAAACTGTTTTTTATCTTAATGGTCTACCATACATTTGACAAAATAAATAAATAAAAAAAAATACATTTAAGGTTTTAAATAAATAAAAAAAACAATACATTAATTAATCAATCAAAGATATCAAATCAACAGATTTTGAAACATGTCCCCACGTAAAAAAATATTAGACTTAAAATAATAAAACAAAATACAAAATAGAATTTGAAATCCCGGAAATATATGACTTGTCAAGCAACTACAATTTTAATGCGTTGCCGTCATTGACTAAATTTAAATTCTGCATACATGTATGCACATCTGATAGAAGGGTGTTCACCTTAAAGATCTGAATTGAAATTAGTCACATAATTAACCAAACATGCAAAACGCGGAGAAACGTAGAGCCTATGTGTCTGATATTAAACGTCGGTTGTTAAGAAATACTCCACATACAATATAAAAATATTTGCTATCAATATTCACAAAACACTTCTTCAATAATCAGGGAACGTGTGATAAGACGCCTTACAGATGAGATCAAATCCAAAGTAAAAGTCACCATTTTAACATAAAAAAGTATTTCGGTATTTCGTAGTTAAATGTTTCATTGTCAGAGTCAAACAAGTGTTTGAATAGCAGATAACAGTCTGTGGTCTTAATTAACTAATTTAAACTAAAATACCATTTTATTTCGCATAAGAGCATCTGCTAGATATATTTATGCTCTCATTGATGATATCTGGGTATATTCATCTTTCGATTACATTGATTTGCAAAAGGGCACAAACATTAGACCATTAATAACTAGTAAGCGTGACATCTTATATGAAAATAAAAGCTAACCGAGTTATATTTTTTATTAACGCTACATAACAGAAGATCTGTAATGAAATAAGTAATTATTTTTATTGCATTCAATATCATTTGTGAAAACAAGTCATGAAATAGTTTTATATGGATGATGTTGGTATTTGTTAGATACATGGTCTATAAAGTATCTACTGCAGATGATAAATAGTTCAAGAACAACATGTTTTATGCATCACATGACCTTTCATACTAACTCACTATAGAATAATAGAGCATACAATGAAACATTTCTTTTGTTTTTATCAATATTTGAAACACTTATAGGAAATGAATGGGCAGTCAACTTTAACTGCGTGTAGAAATTGGTTAATGTTATGATAAGGAATATAGGTAAGAGAAGTATACGTTTATATAAAGCATCTAACAGGAATGAATTAAAATATAATATATTATAGGTATGAAGAATAATAATTGAATATTCACCGAAGAATGTGCCATTTTATTGACATAGAAAAAGTGAAATCGAAAAAAATATACTTTATTCCATGCACAATGTATTGTCGTTTATAATAAATGAAAGAAAAACAATCAATATCATTGGCTCTAAAGCATGTTATTTTTACAACGTAACTAGAAGATCAATACACATGTACATATCTCATCTTTGTTATTATTAATCATGCATGTGTTATCATTGTTTCAGCTTTATAATTTCAGTTTTAAATAGCTTAAACACTACGGCATAAAAATTAATAATTATATTGTGTCTTTGTGGCTTTAATATTTTATATCAATTCCATTTCTAATGACTTTAACGTCAGTTTGTTCGGACCTAGACCAGTTTCTAGCATCAGTCGAATGATAACATCACTTTTGTCGTACACAGTGACAAAGAAAGCAATTTCCTGTTTATGTATGACTTACACATGCGAGCAAAATTGTATCGAGTTTGATAGTTGGGACACAGATAGACAAAATGAGAGGACTATATATTACATCTAACCAACTGAGAAATAAATTACGAAATCTGTATAAATCTTAGTGGTTGGTATGCTTGTTTGTCGATCTATTTAGTAAGATATATTTTTTATTTAAAACATTTCAACTAATAGAATCACAACCTTTTTATTATGTTTAGGAAGATTTATCTTAAGGAGTTTAAAGATATAATATGCTTTAACAGTCATACTGTTTGATAAAAATAGTATACTTTAGATAAGATGATTGATATGTTACTTACACTGTCTACTAAGATTTATGAGAACCTTACTTCAAACTTACCACACTAATTATTATCTATTTAAGTACAAAATGAAACGCACAAGAAAGGTGGTTAATAATATTTACGTCCTTGACTTATAGTTTAGTTGTATATAATGTATGATGTACTCATTTGGGAGACCAAACTTTTGTATAAATAAGTTAAATTTACATTAGAAAGCTTACTATCTGCCACAAATTGCAATGATGTAAATTATTTCGTGCAAACATCGCTTTTTAATTATGTGTGAAAACATTACATAAAATCTTGTTCATCATATTCAATACAACAAAAAGTGAAAACATGTTTTGAAATGAGATGATAACACAAATTCAATTATTTTGCAAGCATTTTGGTAATTTTCAAAGATGTGTATATTTGCTCTTACATGATTTTCTATAAATATCAAAGGTCTTTAATATTAGAATGCGCTGTAACTGACATAAAAGGATATTATCGATTATTTGACGTACCGATGGCTTCGTTACGAGATTTGCAAATTACCACAGGGAGATGTGACTGTTGGGCATCGATTGGAGTTAACTTAATAAATGATAATTTAGAAGTCAAATTATCTGACTACCAATTTACAGTTAATCATAGTTTTCCCTTTAGTAAAACAAATGGACTGTAGTATTAAAATTTCATTGCTGGTGAAAACACTTAAAGTTTAAGCTTTTTTTTTTAAATAATTAAAACTTTGGAAGGATCCTGACTTTTTTTATATAACGGCCCTTTCTTCTGCTAAAATATTTAAAATCGGCTGGACATTATAATTGATGTGTCGTAAGACAAAACAAATGTAGTTATGTAGTTAATTGTATCAGTAACACAATATTATGATTAGGAGTGGTAGTTGCAAAAAAGGTGTTTAAGGAAAACGGTAATATATAATGCTGTAAAGACATTTATGAATAAAGATTTAAAAGTGTTCAAACGTAAAGGATTTTATCTATTACTAAATATATTTTTTAAACATGAGTAATGGTTAAAATTATTCAAATCAAAGTAAACAGAGTTCGTTGTGTTCCTTTGTCTTTACTCACGTTAAATCTTTATATCAAAACGTTATAGGCATACTAACTATTTGATGACTTTGATAACACACCACTCTTAAGGTACTTATGAACAAAAATGTCGTGATTTCAACGTTGATGACTTTTAGATGACGATTAGCTGAAGAAAATTAATGTCATTTTACGAAGTATAAAGCAATTTCCAACTAAAAGGCTCAATTATTTGAAACCGCAATCGCTCTAAATGTTCTTTATTTACAACGTAGTGTTTTAATTATTTGATGTTAATACGTCAATGAATCTGCAATCTCTGTAAGCGACAACACAACTAAGTATGTAAAATGGTTTATACAAATGTAAAAGTTTCAATAAGTGATACAAAAACTATGACATAATAGCTTTACAGATTACGTATTATCTACAAATAAAATTTTAATTAAAAACACGGATTCGGAAAACTGCAATAAAATATCAACACTATATGATTATTAAAGTGTTCAGTATCACAGTGCTTAAAACACTATCTTGCAATTTATCGGTGGTACATGCATACTGAATTATCTCAAAATTATTGTTTTCGCATAATCTTGCATAATATCATAAGTCATTTCGTATAATTTATACTTTATAATATTTTTATATAGCCAAAATTTTTTTAATGTTTGTCAACCTGTAATCGAACATATATTCACTTCATATCCCATTTCAAATCGGTTTTTTATACCACATTTATACGGCCTATACAATGTCATTGTTTGATTACCATATTATTTTTATTTCTACATTGTTCAGATAGGTCATAAAAATCTAATTGTTAGGAAAGGTTGAAGCATACCTCTTCCGATGCACGCATCGGTTTGTATTTTACTTTTATATTTTTATCAAGATAAAGGGATAATAATTAGTTGTTCAGTATTCAATATTATAATGAATTCAGTATGAATAATTATTATAAAAATATTATTTTGATACATCAGTTATTACACATGTTATCGAGTCAAACATATAAATTATGTAAACAGCAAGAACTTAGACAAAGGAAAACTTGATCTAGTGCAGCATGGCCTTATATATTTCACAAGTGGCTGCATGCAATCGTGCACAAACAATTCTTGTAATTAAATCTTTTTATAGACTATTATAGTTTGCAGATACAATTCCCCGCATAAAATTCAAAGAAAATTGTCATATAATATTGATAAATGATATACAGCGGCGTTGCACCTAATATGGAAGACAATTAAACAATTTTCTCAATAGTTTATTCCTGGAAATTACTCTCTGTTGTGTTACTATCATTTTCTTCGTTGAAATAATATGTAATCTTAAGTATAAATCACATTGCTTATACCGACCCTCTGCATTTTAACATTGTATTATGTTTATTGTCGATACTTGTGGATACTTTTCTAAGTCTAAGTACAGTACATAATAAAACCTCTATTTATATAATAATTAGTTGATTATTAAAGTTTTAAAATATTTCGTTTGAGATAAAAAGGAATGAAAATACAGGAATATAACCATGACAATATGGATAACGCAGATTATGCTTCTATTTTGTGAACAATATATATCCGATAACTGACTATAACGTCTTCATTTAGAGCTTCAAGCAAATGGTCAAAAATTGAAGTTGCTTGCGAGTGTATTTTTATGACTCCACGACAAGTAAAAAAGAAGGGAAAAAAACAACACCGGAAAACAAAACAATGTCTTAATTTACTAAATATGAGCTGAATCATTGATGATATAGTTGAATGGCGTCTGGTAACAATGAAATTTGGCTCCAGAGGGCACGACATCCTGATACATATCTTGGTTAAATGAGATGAGAAAATCCTAACTTTCAAAGCAAGCATTTTTAAAACATACATTCCATCTAGTATAATTTAGAAAACTCGTATTTTCTAAATAGTTTTTAAATAACACCGAGTACCGCAGTTTATTGATACTCTATTTAGTTGTAAACGTTTCCTGTTATTACATGATTTTAATATTACTAATAGACGAATAAGTATCTGTAGTTTTGTGAATATTTATCTACATGTATACGTACCAAGTAATCAATAAACAAAGACTCAATTTACCTTTGCTACTGGAAATCATATCAGAACATTTAACCATGGCAACGTGTCTGGCCAGCACCAGTCAAATCGATTTTCGACAAAACTTTCCTGCCGATTTTTAATCTGGGTAATAATGCTGAAATAATAAACACAAAATATGTGATAAGGCTATCAAACTCTTTTTCTGTCAGTTCATATCTAGTTTGTGTCAGTGTAATCAGACAATATATGAGTGTCATGACTTGCTATGATTACGATATTATAAATCTCTTAAAAGTAATTCGTGTCATTACTACACAGTTTCCGTAAGGGTCATGACCAATTTGAAACGTTTACCTAACAATCACGACATTGTACTGAAAATAGATTGTCAGAACATTTTCGAAATTTTCCCCTGTATTAGCAAATTTACCCAAGGACAATATAATTGTTTTCGATAGCAGACTGTAAAAACAGTAATAATTGACAAACGCGTCATATATTGTCCTACAAGATATATTAAAAAATTTTGGAACTTAGTCTGTTATTGTTTGCATATCACATCTGAAGTGTAATTTTTTTGCTGTTGCTGTTGTTTTCATTTTTTAAGCAATCAATGTTAAATTACTTTTTGCAGTTTCATTTCATTGCAATGTTAACTGCTAACAAACAATATCACAGACAGGAACGTGTGTGTAAACTTGATCAGCCAGTGACCATGTATGATCCAAGTTTAGCAATTGTATAGCCAGACAGCCCATTTGCTGTCCCGACATGGACTTAGAATTCTTTCATGTCATGAAGCTATCCACCTAGCTTACGGAATGTCGGTAGTTCTACTCAGGTACCCGTTCGTGCCTTAATAATGTGAGGTCTTCCTCCTTCAGTAAAGCTGGAACATTGCCATATGACCTATAATGTGTCGGTGTGACGTAAAAGCCAATAAAACAAACAAAAGCCCATTTGCTTAAGAAGGTAAACACTGGAAAGGTTTGTTGCAAAATATTGTCATTATTAGATTGACAAGGTAAAGCAAAGTACATGGAACGCAGTCACCATTGTATTCTATATTCCTAGATATGCTTGACAATACAATACCTCCATTAAAACACAGTTAATCATAAGCATATTTTGCTAATGCCTTTTTTTGAATAACTGTAAATTGTTTAATATTTTATTTTTATATGTCTTTCAATTAACAAAAGAAACAGTGCTTTAAAGAAGCATTTATTCGAATCATAATGCAGTTGGAAATTAATAAAATCAATTATAAAACTTATTCAAAAGTAAGCATTACCTCAGTTTCTAAGGGAGGAAAAATAAGATAATTAAGTATAAATACATAAATCTTTATTTAATGTATAGTAAATGTACTTGCTTTCATAGCACTTAAAATGAACCTGACTTAAGTACAAATTGCAATACATCATCGAGCCTTTTAACGGGATGGAATAAAAACTGCAACATTTCTCATAAAATTATCGTCGTAATTTATTTAAGTGCATTTTATTTGAAATATCATTTAATACTCTTGTCTTAAATGATCGCATATGCTTTTCGTTTGATCAAATTCATCTTCAGTTCTTGAATGTCTAATCAGCCTGTTTTAGGCACAGTTATCATCGCGTGGCGGACAATACATTAGTTTTTCCTGTTTGATACCAAGCCTTTTGAAATATTTTAGTAAACGCATTTTGTTTGCATACATGAAATTAAAACTGTTATACATATTAAACATATGTATTTTGATTATTCACGTATAAATCTTGGGAAATATTAAAGAAAGTTATAGATTTGCCTGCTTAGAAAAATTGCTTCTAATGGACCATTAATTTACCTTATAAGCCAGGCAGCTATAGATCTGTTTTGATAAATTTACTGTTCCTGTGAGACTGGGCATACAACCACACTTAGTGTATACAGGTACCATGTACAATTTTTACAGCACAACTATATCTTAACTATTTGTGCAAAGTCTAATGCTACAGAAAAAAGGGTGTTTTGAGAGAACATATCAGTTAATATATAAGTACAGAACACACGCAGAAAACATGTTGAAGACCTGTTATTGTTGATAGATGCCTGACAATGTATTTTGTGTCAAAACAACTAAATCGTTGGTTTAAGTAGTCTTAGAAAGTGTTGAAAAATATCATCAGAAAGATACTTTAAAATCTTTGTCAATACAATTAAGCACTTATCATAAAAATCAAACAAATGACAATTTGTATACAAACATGTATTGGTATGTTAATAATAGAAGCTACATATGTCACAAAACATTTGACATTGACAAACATATGGTTTGTCACAGAGCGTGATTTTATATTTTGTTGTTGTATGAACAATCATGCAACAACCCGCTACCTAAGTTATACATGTATGTTACACAGAATGAATTTCTGGTGTATAAACTCTATTAAATCTGTATTATAATACGGAATAAACCGACTAATAACCAAGTAATAATTGTCATTTTGGTTTTATTTTGGGCATTTTATGACAAATGTCTTCATAAAATCCTAGATATACTGGTTGTTATTAGTTTTGCGTTGATGGTTATTGATCCTTTTATCCTAAAGGTTAGATCATTAAAACGTCTATAAAGCGGAGCTATAACCAATATCAAATAGTGTCTAATCTAAGAGCTTTATTTATTTCTTATTATGAAGGGCTCATCAGCAAAACATCATTATCTATATTTATTCCTGTGTGTATTGTTATACTGATTTGTTCAAATGGCTAGTATTCATATTAAGGTGATTCTAATGTTTCTATTTGAACATAATTGTTAGGCTATTTTGTTATCCTGTTTGATTTGTTTTCAAAATATTCGCTGTTATCTCCGTAAGTTTTAAAGGTAACGTTTAACATAACGGTTTGAAGGTTGCCTAAAAGCGTTTGACGTCCTGTAACATTCCCGTGGAAGAAAATTGATTTCATCCAATTTGGTCATTTTAAAATTACTACTAAAATCAAGAATCTCATTGGCCATTCTAGAATAAGTACAATGATATATAGGATCTTCCTGAGATGGTATGTGCGCGTCTAATTTCTTTTTATTTATTTATTTATTTATTTATTCTAAAGGAGTAACGGACACAAAGTTTCTCAAATTTTTAAGTTCTATTTAACTATGTTTTCACTCCACTGCTTTTGCCTAAAATAACGAGAAAAACCAGTAACGTTGATGATAACGTAAACTCACATCATGAAAAACACATGATAAACGACTTAAAACGGTACTCACATTGATTAATCTCAAATAAATGATTAATTTGTTATATTGATATAAGTTTTCAATTTACTTATATCTTTTCTTATTGTATTTAAATGTCTACCAACGATTAATTAGTATGTCAATCGTAATTTTTTCTAAAAATTATTGTTAGATAAATAATATCTGTCATATGTTGCGGTTCGGACCGGAATATCCGTCCCGAGGGGACCCGCCCATTGGGCGGTTACGAGGCTTGCCGAGTTACCGCCCATGGTCGGGTCCCCTCGGGACGGATATTCTGATCCGAACCGCAAACATATGTCAGATTGTTTTTTTCTTGCATATTCTGCTATATTATTTCATATTTAAAAAGATCTACCTCAATATGATATATGTTCATGGATATTGAAGTCAGTTCATCCATAACTATTTTCTTACAATAGCGTATGAACTTACAACTTAAATAACAACGGCGAAATGACGTCATCCTAAGCACACATTTCCCTTCTAAAACGACGTTTTTTTAACGCGGTTCATTCATAAAGTGCGCTAAAATGACGTTGTTGTTTGGCTGGCGACTCATCTGGCACCCCCCATGCCAGATGAAATTTCCGGCATGGGTAAAAGTCACGGAAACGCCAGTCTGCTATGCAAGAAAACACAGTTATGTAACTAACGTTTTATATTAATTTTAAGGGTCTCGGTATTTCCGTCGGACTAATCCTTCTGAGATTCCTGTGTAACTGTTTAGAGTCATTACTTTTAATTTGCACAAGGCATGTAATTATGATTGTCATTATTTCATCATTAAACATGAATTTTCATTGCTTCATGAATACAAAAATCCAACAAATAATTTCGATATCAAAGCAGATTTACTTTTACCAAGTATCCTTTTTAAAGATAATTCTTGCTTGTTTTTGTTTGTTTTCTAATTGTACCATCACCTGGACAATGAAAATGACCAAGTTAATGAAAATGACTGTTGAACTTTTGAATGACTGTTTACATGCTCAGCACTATAACCGATTAACAGGTCCATCAACATTTGGCAATAAGACTTAGTTTCATGTTCCAATATCATTTTAACAAAAGAATGCGGTTGTCGCGAATGATCGTGATTATCTCGTTTTGTAATTATTTGAATAGGGATTAGGATTATAAATGTATTGGTTTTTCATTTCATAGTGGTAAATTGTTAAAGGACTTGTATTTATGATCAATGATGTATAACGTTTATAATTATCTAGAAACTGCTAGAAATGATTGATGTATTTGTTCTGTTGAATTCTATAGTAGTTTAGAACATACTAGTAATTCCATCTAGTATAATCTTTGATGGTATATATTGTAAGTATTTCATTCATTGATTCATTCTTAAAGGTAGTATTCTGAAAAGTATTATAAAAAAGTATTCTTAAAAGTGTGTAAAAAGTTGATGACTGTAAAGTGTAAAGTTGTTAAAGGTAAAAGATGATTAAAAAATAAAAGTGAAACAAGACAAATGGATTGTTGTGCTTATTAAAAGGATTATAAAAGATAGTGTAAAAAGGATTATATTCCAGTGTGATGATTTTGAACCAGGATTTATAAAATACACAATTATTGCTCTCCCACAACAGAAACTAAAGGACACCTATAAAAGATCATCACAGCGGTGATATTTTCTTTTCATTAATACAGTTATATATTTCATTAAATTTACTTTACATGAATTAGGTAGATGCAAAATCAGAAGGTCGTATAAAGTAATATTAGAACATTGTCTGTGACACACTTATAATATAAAAGTGCACGAAACAATTGGCTCAAATTCTTTTTTCTGTTCCATTTAAAAAAAAAACATGACATATAACGGAGAAAACATTTTTTGCAAAATGGAAAAGGAAATGAGGTCGATTTTGAGGTCAACATACCGGGATTTGCAAGTATGCTTAAACAAGTAAATAGCTTTAATAATTTGGTTAATCAAATTTGCAATATAAATGCGTAATTGTTTGACGTGTAAACATACCTCTCTTGGTCTTTCTTATATAAAAAGTAATGAATTAACAATCTTTTATTTGAGTGTAGCAATTCAATTTGAGAATTAAATGATATTTTCTTCGAGAAAAAAGTACGAACACTGAGAATAATTGAATGGTTCACCAATTCTGATTTTAATGCTAAGTATTGACCAGATTGAGAAAGAAGTTGTTTTATAACATCATGTTCACAGAAAACAACATTTTAGTTGCTATTAAGTCATCTCCTCTGGTTTGAAAACAAACAATATTATTGTGTCTATGTTATATGAGATCTTTTATATACACTCTAAAATATAATCTTATAATAGCAAATTATTATACTGGTATTCTATTCACATTCTTACCAAGATTATATGCTCTACCTTTAAGGCAAATAAAAACAAAAGCGAAACAAAAGCGACAAAAAGCGCGTTTGAGAGGCGCTGATTATTAAATACTGAACCGCTTTGATTAAAGTCCGATCACGATAAATAAAAAATTATAGTACGGAACAGTCACTTTTTAAACTATACAGGAAAACGAAATGTTGCACGTCCTGATTGATTGTACCTTTGACTGATAATTGTAAACGTGAGGATTAAATGTAATAGCTCAATTGATAGAGCACTAAGCTCTGAAGGAACCTACTTCATGACAGAAGGCTAACGGGCTTCAATTTCTTTTCAATATTAAATATTTAATTAATCATTCACATGTTATGTGCGATTAATAACTGATACTGCAGGTATCAATCACTATAATTCTAATAAAGTAAGAGGTATTTACGTATATTTGGACCGCTTTTTTTGGTAATTTACGTGCATTGTCAGTGCCGATTACAATGTGTGAATTAATTTCTTAGTTCGCTTAACAATATTTTACTTTTAAATACATTTCCAAAATGTTCATGAAAATTAGCATTAATCTGGAGGCATGCTGCTTTAAGTTCATATGCGTAAATATGTAGATATATTGTCTCAGCAAAAATCAGTATAATAAAAGATTAAAACTTGAAAAGACATGAAAGAGTTCCCACAAGGTTTCGAACTAACTAGCTGAATACATTTTCATATTAATAAGTGGTCTTACTTACTATGCTATGGAGTGAAACGAAGATAATATCTCCTTATCATTTGTTTAATCACTTGCATTACCTATGTTTACCTGTGTTGATCTTTTTATACACTGTGCTTTTATTTTTTGAACTGCTTGGATTATATATTAAGCAGTGCATTAAAGACAAAACAAATTCATTTTTGGTATTGGAAATTCAATGCATAAATGTAATTCGTATAATACGTATAATAGGATTTGCATTATGGTGATAATGGAGTTTGCGATTAGGCAATACAAACTGTAATTCCTTTCATGTATTTGAATTAGTGTTGCAAAAATGTACTAAACAAAAAACTTACTACAGTACGTCCCGCTTCACTACACTTATACAATTTCAATATAGAGTTAACCTTATGTTGTAGTTATATTGCATGGCCGTTAGAGGTCTTATGCAAACACTGAAAGATCATATACAGTAAGCACATTTAAATCTATTAGAACTCATTTAACCTTTCATGTTTTATCACGTTTCGGGTATGGTTGGTGTTCTATATTATGTAATTATAAAGTAAGTTGCACACCAAATACAATTGCCAGTGTTGTAACAAATAAGGGCTCAAACAAATGAATATGTTATTGATTTTGTACAATGCTCAATCGCATCAGTATATTAACCGTTTTGCGAATTAGAATATCTTTAATTTGAAAACTAGATTTATTAACTTTTTTAACAATTCAGTTCATAAAAATAATGATATTGATTTTTAATCAAGTGTCAGGCAGTCTGAAACTTGTAGAAACATGCACAATATATACATGTTCAATATATGTGCAACATACTAGTGGAACATTTCAAATATCAGTTAGTCTCAATACATATTGTACTAAAAGGTGATAAACACTTATCCATTGTTGTCAAACTAGGACTATTGTTTGAATATTATCAACAAGAAATAATAATCTGAAACGTGTCCTTTTTCGCATTGACCATTACACCAAGTAGTTATAATATACGATTTGATTTACCAATATCCATTAAATATGATGAATTTGCTTATAATATTCCAATATCCTGGTTTTACACCACGTGTTTATTGTTTATGGAAACATTTTTATTGTTAAACGGACTTTTGCAATAAACATGATAAACTTTGATTATAAAATGATTTGTTGAACAACGAGGGACATAAAAATATAAAATTGAACTGTTTATTGAGGATGAGATAAAAAAAATGCATTATGCCTAATAAACAGTTCTGATTAAGTATACGTTTCGAAGAAAAACAAATCAGTTATAATATTTAAAGTGCTCAGACAAGTTAATCACATGCTACAGGCAATGAGTTTACGTATTAACATTTGCCCTAATAGTTAATACAAGTGAATTAATTTTAAATTACTTTCTTAAATTAGCATACAGCTCCGATTTAAAAGAAGAAAAATCCTAGCAGATTATAAAGGTATTGAAAATTTAACCAAATGTTGAAATAATGGTTTCACTTCCGTTTTTACTTTGTATTTATTTTCTAGCCAATGAGTGTGCATATGTCCAAAATAATGACAAAATTAAATATTTGTTTAACGAAACTCCCTAATTACAGTATTTCTTGAACAATTGTGTCATATTTATTTGGAAAC
This sequence comes from Ruditapes philippinarum, assembly GCF_026571515.1. Taxonomy (NCBI): domain Eukaryota; kingdom Metazoa; phylum Mollusca; class Bivalvia; order Venerida; family Veneridae; genus Ruditapes; species Ruditapes philippinarum. The sequence goes on from NW_026863555.1 coordinate 141,654, forward strand.
GTTGATATATTATCTTCTCTTTTCTGCTGTACCGTTAAAGTGAAATTAATAAATAAAGCTTATCTCTTTGTTTTCATAATTTGGCAACATGACGTTTATTTTAATATAAATACACAAAGATTTGAAAATTTATCTTTTCTTCATTAACATATTTCACGAAATATACTCTTTCAATATTGCAAAATAGAAATAACGTTTATGAAAATATGATGTAAAATTTATATAAGCAGATACAATATTGTTTCAAAAGTTTTATTAAGAAGTTCAAGACGTTTTACATTTCAAAATAAGTACATAACAACAAATAAAGCAAACACGGGTTTCAAATATACCATTAATGTTAACATAATATTTAACGTTTTTTTTTTCAGAAAAGCATGTAAAACATAACATAATATATAGTTAGTACCATCAAATGTACGTGTACGATTGTACAGATTAAACCGCTTAAATAAGTAAGAATTTCTGGAGTTATAGAAAACAAAACTAGACGTACTAAAATATCAAGTAATTTGATTTTATATGATTTAAAAAATCATTTCGTATCTTTGTATCTAAATATATATTTCAATATCAATATTTAAAGTAGCAAGTAAATAGATAATAGGATATACAGTTGACTCTCGGTAACTCGAAATCCAAGGGACTGGGCATTTTACTTCGAGAGAAACGGAATTCGAGTAACGTGGAACTGCCGCCATTACGTTGACATTCGTACATGTATATACATGTGCCTGATTAAATGTGCAAAGAAGTAGGTTTGTTATTGTTGTTAGCGGCAATGCTGCAATATTTAACCGTTGAAATGACGGTAAATCACTTACAACTACAAATTATAAATGAACAAAAATATATCATTCAAAATTTAATACATGTATATTAATAGTGAAACATAAACACACAATTATATTTGATTTAATTGATCATCGGACGAAAACGAAAGTAGCAACTATCGTGAACCGGAAGTACAAATAAATGTATGCAAAATGACGGAACATTAATTATACAAATGTCATTTACGTTGGTAACACACATCAATACCTAGGCTGTTATTTGACTAACACCCGTCAGACTGGCACGAGTCAACTTTCTTAAAGAAATGTAATCAAATTTTAATTTAGTTATCTAACTGTTAAAACCAATTAAGTGCTGAAACGGATTAAAGCCACTTATACGACGTGTTAATAATACATATGATGACCGGCAATTAAAAAATAATTACTATGAAATGTGTAAATCACGAGTGACAACATCACACCATGATGTCGCCGACCTTTGATCAGTCGGCTGATTTCACACTTCGACTAATTGAGATGAAAATATGTTGGACTTTAATTGACGGGACCAAATTTTCTTTTCGACTAAACAGGAGTCTCGGTAAGTCGAAATTTGACCTAAGCGGAGTTAAAATACAAAGATAAAGAAGGAAATTTGACGGGACTTTAGAAATTCTTCGACTTACGCGGAATTTTGAGTAAAGCGATTTTGACTTATTGAGAGTCAACTGTATATATAAATTAATTAAATTATAATAGTTAGACCGTTACTGCACTAAGGTGCCGAAATGTCGTCATTCGTCCTAATAGTTATAACTGAAATTCGTCGCATGATTGGCCTAAATTGAAGGATATTTGACATTCTGATTCACGCGCAATACTTCTCTTGCAGAAATACTAATAGTAAAAGTACCTAATGATTCAATGTCCATGTACACATCCAACAAAAGGTACAGAAAAAAAATTACATACAGATTTCTGATGAAAAATGAAAACTCAACGCAAGAATTATAATCAAGAAAATCAGATGTCATATGATATCAATTATAAATGATTACTGTAAAATCACGTAATTGATGTGCTTTAGATGGGACACAATCTCAAACTGGGAACGAATGAAAACGTTTAAAACACACACATTTGCTGAGACGTTTCAGTGACAAATGGCCTAAACTGTTGAGCAATCGTCACAAAAGTCTCAAGGTTGACTAGAAACTAAGATTTGACTTGTTGTAGAAATACTTGAGCCCCTCCTCTCTTATTGCTCGGATGAGATTATTTCCATGTAAAATGTATGCATCTTTTAATTTATATATTATATATGCCGAAATGCACGCTCCCTGCATATTATCTTAATGTTTCGATATTAGCTATAAAAGGTTACTGTCGAAACTAATAACAGCACAATTATTTGTTACAATTTTCATTTCTCTTTACATTATGTGTCATTGGTTATTACACATCCGGTTTTATTTGCTAGCTGTCTAGGCATTCATACTGTCTATTCATAACTTGTACTTTTTTAAATAATTTTCTGTTAGCCGTCAAACTCGCTACTTGTTTTCATCTATAGTTGCCATTTCTATGGGTGGATCCTGTAAATTGTTAAAAAAGTCCACATGTTAATATTCTTTTTATGACAAAGTGTTCGAATTAAACGTCGATCAAAAACTAAAAAACCCCTTTTCATCATTGTCATAAACTTATTTTTCTTCACATATTTCAATAAAAAAATTGAAATCATTCTATAACAGTTTGAGCAAGACCATAAAGTTTTTTTTAACCTTAACCGGGTTACAAATCCGACGCTTTTGCTACACGACCACGTCGCCACATTATAATACTACACTTGCTTTAGTACAATCGATATATTAGAAGATGCAACTAAACAGGACATACGTTTCACAGCAATTGAATGAAAATTTATTGAATGCATTTTTTTATATTTAAATAACAAGACGGTCGTGATAGGTTATCAGAATTTTTAAATACTTTGTGATCTACTGTACTACAATATGTTGTATTTGTCTGTGTAACAGGATCCATGGTGGTGTACGTGGTACCATGATTTGCGGATGTTCGCATGCTGCTACGGTGCATCAACTTGTGCTGGTTCCACCGTCTACGTAATACCTGAATAACCTGTAACACATCAACATACATTCTTTATAATACGAAATATTTCCATGCTTTCAGCTCAATCAGGGCGATATTGACAGTGTACAAGAATGTTTACCTTAACGTAAGCATTTTTATTGCTTAAATGCACATTGAGGGTCAGAAATCATTACGTGCTAAATATTAAATTATGTTTCATAGAAGTAACACAATGTAAGTAATGTGATATCTAACTTTCATACAAAATAACCTATCTCTTTGATATACGAACAAGGCATTGGAAGGTCAAAACATCAATTTGAAAGTTTTATTGATTGTATTTACTAAACAATAAAGTATAAACTTGCAACATTAAGACATATTTTCAATGATATAAAATGTATATTTTATAAGAAAGTAAGACATATAGAAGATATGTTTCATAGGAAATGAAGTGATATAAAATATATGTTCATCTATGAAATGTATGTTCCAACAGAAAGGAAGAACTATAAAATATATGATTCATAAGCAATGAAAAACTGTAAAATATATATTTCATAAGAAACGAAGAGCTCTAAAATATGTTTAATAAGAAGAGAAGATCAATCAAATATATGTTACATAAGAATGGAAGAACGAAAAAATATAAGTTTCATACAAAAGGAAAATCTTTTAAATATTTGTTTCATAAGGCGGAAAGAGCTACCCAAACATATCTCATAGGAAGAACGAATGTACATGTACCACTTTAATCAAACATACCTCACTATTACAAAAGCAGTACATCAATGAAACAAATGCACCCTGAAAGTAAAAAAAAGTGTTAAAAAGGATAAAATAGCTTGAACAATACATGAAGATGACTTTGTAATCAGGTGTAACACTGAAATTCAAATATGTCCGTACTTTTAATTATGAAAATGCAAATCAAATTAAAATGTCAAACTTATCTATATTCATTTTCTTTATCTTCAAGAAAATATGTCATTTAACTACCTGCAAAGATACTAAAAGTGCTACAGCTACATGGTAAACATCTTCTAGATCTGAGCCAGCATCGGGTCGTATAGGAAACAGTAGATATTGTAAGCCCAGCAAAGGAACCAGTATCAGTGTTGCCCTTGTTGCTTTTCTGAAACAGAGTATTATATTATTTACATATTATTAGAACAAACAATATCAAAAGTCTATGAATAAAAGAACATGGAATTTTGATATGTGCATGATGTGTATGATATAGCATACAATAAATTCATGCTCTAGAATTAACGCTCTAGACAATGACACTTTTGCATTTGAAAGCATAATAATTATATGAATTTATAATTCTTTTATATGTTATACGCCAAATCATGATAACGAAATTTTCACAGTTGTGTGTTAAAGGCCCATGCTGACACATGATTGCTTTTTTATTTATCTACATTTTGGTTGTGTTTCCAGTACAGCTTCTTTTAAGTTACTCATTGGCCATTTACCTAAACCATCTTTGTTTCTGTTGCAATTTTGGCAATTAGTAAAATATAAAGTGATTTACAATTTTGAATGGTAGTCAACTTTGTTTTCATTTTCAACACTTCTATGATAAACACTTTCATATTCACCACTACTTTCTTCAGGTAATATACCTATAAAAACTCTGAAACCATGAAGCAACTCATGTCAGTCTTTTTTATTGAATAAATACGTACTCATTTCTGAGGCACAATGTGCCTGTAAGTTACATCAAGTATTTCTTTATATCAATGGAAAAAAATGATGACTTAACAAAAATTACCTTGTTTGATCAGCTTCGGGCATTTGTCTAAGCTTCGTGATTAACAGCCTCACAATGTTAATCAAAAAGAGTACATTCACCTGAAAAATAATTAAAGGATTTGCTAAGGATACGAACTGAAAAATGTTGTTAAAATGCAATTAACATTTTCATATTAAACTTTTATCAGAATTATGACAAAAATACAATTTAAGTTGTTAGACAAATACTTGCATATTAAATGTTTGGACAACAAAGCAAAACGGTAAAGTAATGCAAAGTTATTCAGAATCATGTTTGGAGAAGCAGTGTTTTGTAATCATAGACGTACCCCTATGGAAAGAACGATTGGTCCATAAACAATCCACTGCAGTGAGCTTTCATCTAGCCAGCAACTAAAATAAAAGGAAAGGATCCGTCCATACTTTACTATTGTATTGATATTATAGGTAAGTAATCGAAAAAACGTATACAAATTGTTTTATACGAGAATATTTATTACCGATTGCAGTCAGTTATGATTGAAAACGATGCCGATTTTAAATTTAATATTCCATGTATCGCCTGTTTGCGTCTATGATTTCTCTAAATTTTATGTAAAAAAATATTCAAATACGTCTTGATTATTAGAAAATGTTTCCTTATTTGTCAAAGACACGAAAATATTCCAGCAATATCTTATAATTAAATGTTATTAAATAAATCTTACTCAATTTCATTTGTAATATATCATATTAATATAGATTTTAGAAGCGGGCAGTATTGTACTCTTTGCCAACCATGTTCCGTTTTTATTTTCAGTTTTGCACAGATATTTCTGCGATTTATGAAATTCAAATCGTGACAATCTTGTTGCATTACACACGGATTATTTTTAACCTAAGTAACTGAGATAAAGGAACGGAAAAAATATTTATTATTATCCATAAATAATAAGGTTGATTCTTTTGATATTCTCTTTGTATAATTATATGTTCTCAATTTAACACTTGGTAGTAATATCTTAATGTAGAAATATTTAACTTTTTTGCAATATGCCTTTTTTCAATATTTGCCTGCATAATTATATACTTTATTATACAAAATATATAATATTTGATGTGAGTAACTCAATTTGTGGTGATAATAAATACAAAAGAACGTGTTTCAACATGTTCAAAACCAAATACATTTATTTAATAGTAAAGATAAAACATAGTGAAATAAAACTGGAAAATATTAAACATATTAAAGACAATGGATATTTTTTGAACATGATGGCAAATCGCTGTAATCATAAAACCAACTTAACAAATTATACAACAGCTATTAGCTATTTCTATGCCTATTTGTTTAAAATATCCAAACCAATCTTTGCAAACTGGTTCCATCCCTCAAGAAGAAACAGAGACAGATAATTGATGGGAAACATAATTCTGCGACACTTGACATTAAATGACATAAATGACATGATTAAATCGTTGATTATTTTCAGACGATATTAAATCGGAAGCAATTGTGGGCTACTCATTTGGTATGATGTTATTATGTTTTACATTACCGAAAGCGAGTACTTGACAGGAAATGATCAAAATCTTGATCAAGTATTAGATGTCTATGAAAAAGTTTCATTTTGGTTAGTTTGTCTTAAGATCAGATTTGCTTAGCTTCAATAGTGTAGGAAGCTATTCCGGCTTTCCTTCACAACTTGCCAGTAATCACCAGTTCCGCTGCTTGTGAACATTCATACTTACTCAGATGAACTGACTTCGTCACTACTTCTTATAACGGCGTAAATTGTCGTGAAAATGACTGGAAGTCCTGAAATAATCAAATAATCCATTTGTATACACATTAAACACAATTTTAGCACATTTCATGTCTCTGTTGTTCAATATTTTGCCAAAAACAATATCCATAAAATATTTTGCCAAAAACAATATCCATACAATGGTATATAGTATATTAAAAGGTTGTAAACGCATATCGTGCAATTGATATTTGACAAAATGTTGAATAACAGAAACCTAAATATACTACAGTATAGATGGTTTATAATTTTATATCAATAGAAATAGTTCACAGTTAAAAAAAACAAAGCTTTGAAAAAAAATTATATTTGTTTCCCAAATTTTTTGCCAATTTTTCGGAAAAATGGGGGAAAATGTACATTCAAATCTCCCTTTGCTTGTCAACCCTTGTTGACAATTTTGTTGTGAAAATATCAGGTAATTTTACTTTGCTTTAAGTTAATTTAAAAAAGAAATAGACAAACCCCATCCTATAGCGTAACACGAAAAAATCAGAATTTTTCCAGAGCTAAAGGCATAAACCATTATTGTATTCAAATACAATCCTTCGCAAAACATCCATAGAAAATTACAGACCATAAAGTATTGACAAAGGGTATGAAGCGCTTGGCACCATATCTGAAAAAGAAATCAAACAATTTTCTCAATAGCACATATTTTATAATCACTTCCTGTGATGTTTATTGTATTTCTGTCGTTAAACAAGGTAAAAGAAACAGGCCATCTCTGTTTTAAATCATCTTGTTCATAATGGACATTATGTGATAACTTTACATACAATCAGCTTCACAATATTATTGCAATATATTTCCTATAACAACATTTATGCATGTCTTCACACATGTGTTAAGCAATAATAGATTGTCGGCCCTTATCATATACCGTTTTATATCAGAAAACAAAAAGAAACGGGGGAAAACATATCATAAACGGGGCAAATGGACACGATGTTATATTGATAGACCGGTTTTGTTCAATTGCCATGTTTGATGAAAACAAGAATAACACATAAAGAACATTAATTTTAAGATTCAGCTTAAGCAAACAACGTCTGAGAAAAAAATGAGCTTCAAACTATATCTTACCGGATTACTGATAATGACGTCACCATTTAAAGCTGCTAGTACATAGTAAAATACTCCCTTGAAACTCCCTTGAATACATATGATAAGAATAGATTTTTATGAATCGTAATCCGGTCACATCGTAGCTGCCTGAAAATAAATCAAATAAGACAACAACATTTCTTTACTAATCATTTTAACATTTAAAGCCTTCACACCGGTTTAAGCAATAAATGACGTCTATTTTTTCAATATTATAGTGAACTCTTTCATAAATATGTTGTAAAATGTATTAAATTGTAAATAATTAGTGGTATTGTTGTGTAATCGTAAACCCACTTTTATTTCTCTTCACTATGAGCTTGAGAAAAGATTACTTCAATTGAGGCAATTTGCTGCCATCAAAACCTACCAAGATGATGAAATAGTAGATTCAACTTGTAATTAGAAAAATATACTTTTTATTTCACTACTCATATTGTTAAGACGGATTATTATGATTGGTTTAGTTTGTTTGGTTTTGTCATAGGAAAATGAAAGAGGAAAGATTGGTTGTTACAAAATGCAAAGCAACACCAGCGGTCAAAACTGCCTCACCTTGATGGAGCTAGAACTGTATAGTTATTCTTACCCATTTGGTCACCTCCTAAGTCTGACTACGCATAGATTAACAGTGAATGCAATTCTTATGAACAACTATTACATGAAACTCCTCAGACACAAAGTGTTTACTTTGACATAAAATAATGTTATAAAAGTTTACGTTTGTCCATGTCCGTTAAATTTTCTGGGCAAAAGGTCATACCCTATATAAATAATATTTATAAATGGTGCTATAACAGTATGACATGATTCTTAAGGAATGGAATATGTAACCATTATGAACGACACTATAAGATGACACATCTACATATATGGTATAAACATCAATTTCTTACCTGAATCGGAAGAAGATACAGAGTGATATTATAAGCATGACTAATGACAAGGAAAATCCGCCAATAAATATGTAAATGTATTTCCTGTCGTCGGCAATCTTAAAAGCAAAATAGAGATCAGACTAAGTGATCATATATTTATACCTAAGACTATGATACAACACTTTCGTCATTGATGTAGAAATTATTCAACCTATACTAATTTTATTTTATATGGAAATTTTTATCAATCTTTTGATATCAGTTATGATATAAGTAAAAAGACAAAAAAACAACATAAAGCAGACTATCATATTGTTATTTGAACAGCAGAAAGACATCCTATAATGTATATTCGTATAAATGATAAAATAAATCAAAATGTCTTAATGTTTCTTATAATATATTAAGATAATGAAATATGCTAAAACAAACAACATGACAACCATCTTATTTCTAAATCCTCAGAGAAAAAATATGCAGACGATTTATGTCATACGATTATATTATGTCGTCATTTTCTTACATTTTGATCTTACCTCTTCAGTTTGTTTGCATTCACTATAATTCGCCCATCGTTTGTTGTTTGTCAAATTGACAAACCATGTCCCGTTGGCAGTGCAATCTCTATAAGCAAAACCTGAAATTATGTGTTTCATTGTTTGTACTATTAAATTAGCATCTTGTAGTATTCTTTTTAATATCTTTAAGGCAATTTAACAGTTATGAAATGTTTTTGATTAAATGATACTTAACATGTTGTGTATTTAAAAGTATTTCATTATAATAATAAAAACTACATCTAAGTGCAGTATTTCCACTTTCTATCCTGCTGTCATTTTAAACCGTTGCGACGTTTAATTTCGTAAATATTGGTTGCAAGTACATCAGTTAGTTACAGGTAGAACGATTGTGTGTTTGGTAAGGTTTTTGTTACTCTGCAATCAACTGCTGCACACCAATTCATTTACAAATATTTATATAAAATGAAACAAAAATTAAAAAAACATATCTTAGAATAACTACAGTTTAAATCTAATATTTATATAGATAGTTATATCTTCATATGCCACGTTTTCAAGAGTGTAATATTAGGAGTGTTTATATTTTGAAGATTTTAGATTCGTTTTGTGTGGTACAGTAGCTTAAAAAGGGTATGGTCCGTATTTACCTTTGCTATTGAATAACATGGGTATATTAGGGCACTGAATCTTGGCCTGTTTCCCTGGCAACGTGTCTGGCCAGCACCCACCGTACCGATCTACCATTCTACCACAATATGGTCCATCTGTAAAAGAGAATTAAATAACTTTGATCGAGACAAAATATGATCCAAATCTCCATACTTTTTCGGAAGTCCGTCTTTTATCAGTTGGTTCTTCCGTAAAATTAACAGGGGTTGACTGAATATAAAAAGAAATACCTTTGGTCATTTTAAAATAAAATCTGAAATGGGGGATTTTTTATTTGTCATTCTAAAATAAAATGTAAAGAGCAGTTCTAGCCATTCTAAAATAAAATGTAAAGGAGAGTTCTTACCATTCAAAAATAAAATTTTAAAGATAGCTCTAAGATAAAATGTAAAGGATAGTTTTGCACTTTTAAATGAAATGTAAATGATATGTGTACAGAAATGGGAATACTTCTTTAATTTCTTGGTAAATTTGAAAATTATTACAAAATGTATAAAGTCAAACGTAAATCAAGTAAAATGAACACCTTAAATAGAAATTGTCCTAATTTGAAAAACCATCAATATCAATATGCTATAATTTAATTTCAATGTTTACAAAAGGGATATTTTCTTAGCCACATTAAATGATTATTATGTCATTGTTATGCCAACATTTCTTTTTGTATTGAAATTATAGAAATAACTTAATTACGTAAATTTGCATGTTTGCTAGTTTTACTTCGGCCGAGTATTTTTCTCAAAGATACTTCTTGTTTGTTATTATTTACGCTGAAATTTGATAAAATCACAAACTGCTTAAAGTCATTCATGTAACACTACGAAAGTTTCTTTCAAAACGACAATCGAAACATTCTATAAACTATCTGTGTGTTAATTTAGGACGTAATATTGTTTGTAAAGAATTGTACAATTATCAACACCTCCGATATTGTCTTTTCAAAAGGCAGTGAAATGTTCGGAATCTTATCTACGTTGTTGTAAATGTATGATTAGTTTAAACATATTTTATGGCAGCACATACATGTAAAATATTATAAAAATGATTAGCATATAGCAAAAAGCCAATAGATTAGGGCAACAAGTTCTATCAACACTAGATTAATTTCTCCCCAGAAATGTTTCTCATTGGTGACCACTGAATAACTAAACAGTAATTAAAGTTTGTCATAAACGATTAACGAGGTGTACATACTGCAGCTACCACAATATTCTGTGGCAAAGGATATAGCAAACATGATTGAAAAAAAGGCACGGACGTCTATTTATTAATCACAAGCGCAACATACACAAACAAAAGTTATAAATCTTAAGTTTAATAAATATGAAATAATTCATACCATATCAAACTTACAAAAAAGTAATAATCTTATTAAGGACTTTTAAGCAAAGGAAAATAATATACATGTAAATGCAAATTTTAATGCATTATTTGTGTTAGAAAGGCATTGCGTGTGAAGCCAATAAAACAAACATAAAGAGGTCAAAGTCCCGCAGACTTGGTTTAATTGAGTATGTTGCTGAGGAGTAATACAGATAAAAAAATGTCTACATGTCTGTTTAAATTTCATTATCATTTTATATAGTCCATTATGTAGTAGCTATCTTTATCATAAGATCCAATTTATCAACTCAATCTACTTAGTGATGATGTTTATGTACCTAATGATATCAGAAACCTTCTAACACAGACTCATTCTATTATATTTTGACACTTTGTTTCTAAATACGGCATTGCTTCTGATAACGGTGCCTAAAATACTTCCAATATATTTATCAATTCAAGTGCAAGCGACGTATCTTTCCACAGTGAGGCATGCATAACATGGACAATACTATCCTCTATATCACCTGTCTTATATTTAACTTGTGTTAAAATTGTCTGTGAAACGGTTTATATTTATAACAAAAACGTTCAGTCAAGAACTAAAGGTTTGGACAGGCTCAATCAAACCGAGCCTGCAACATTTTCAGTTTTGACGTGTTGGGCTTTCTTTAGGGATTTTGTATTTATCTATTTTAAGATCACATCCGTGTTATTTGTGCCGTGTGGCGGCTGTAAAAAGTCTCCCCGTACATTTAATCAATGATGTTATATTTTCGATCCTTGAAGATCGTTCAGCACGACATTATTGTTGTGCTTGTGGTATTTTTAGTTTCAACTATTCGGCATTTTCTATATGGGTGGTTCCAATATTCCTACTTGAATAATGTTGAATCACCCTTAGGATATGTTGCCTGCTTTTTAAATTTGTCTTTTGACGTCTTATCTGTGATACGCAGGCTTCATAACCTCTGATCCCCTTTCAAAATTCCATTTTATTTAGTTCCGCCCATTGTTTTCTCGTTTAGGGCACACGCTTTTTATTACTTGGGGACCATACGCCGCTTTTCATGGAATGGCACGGAAGTGTCACATTGAAGGTTCCATGATAACCGCCGTATGAACACATCTGCGGATGTTTCTAAATTCAAAATTTTACTATTTCACGTTTAAATGTTGAATTCTGCTTAAGCCGGTGCTAGGGGGCGTGGACGGTAATTTGCACTTTCCAGTACCGTCCATGAACAGGCTCAATCAAACCGAGCCTGCAACATTTTCAGTTTTGACGTGTTGGGCTTTCTTTAGGGATTTTGTATTTATCTATTTTAAGATCACATCCGTGTTATTTGTGCCGTGTGGCGGCTGTAAAAAGTCTCCCCGTACATTTAATCAATGATGTTATATTTTCGATCCTTGAAGATCGTTCAGCACGACATTATTGTTGTGCTTGTGGTATTTTTAGTTTCAACTTTTCGGCATTTTCTATATGGGTGGTTCCAATATTCCTACTTGAATAATGTTGAATCACCCTTAGGATATGTTGCCTGCTTTTTAAATTTGTCTTTTGACGTCTTATCTGTGATACGCAGGCTTCATAACCTCTGATCCCCTTTCAAAATTCCATTTTATTTAGTTCCGCCCATTGTTTTCTCGTTTAGGGCACACGCTTTTTATTACTTGGGGACCATACGCCGCTTTTCATGGAATGGCACGGAAGTGTCACATTGAAGGTTCCATGATAACCGCCGTATGAACACATCTGCGGATGTTTCTAAATTCAAAATTTTACTATTTCACGTTTAAATGTTGAATTCTGCTTAAGCCGGTGCTAGGGGGCGTGGACGGTAATTTGCACTTTCCAGTACCGTCCATGAACAGGCTCAATCAAACCGAGCCTGCAACATTTTCAGTTTTGACGTGTTGGGCTTTCTTTAGGGATTTTGTATTTATCTATTTGAACATTTACAGTATCTAACATAACGTTTTAAAAACATCATACAGTTATGGCAATTATCATGAATGTCCATTAAAATGTAGTAAACATCATCACCCATGTCTTATAAAATTGATTACATATCAATTAGCGATGCTGTAAAAAGAAGGCCATCATTTTTACAATACTAATAAGCACTTGTACATATTAAACAAGTATCTTTCAAGTCTAAACACTGACATCAATATAAACCGTTACCTTTAGTTCATTTAGATAAATTTTAAAGGTTAAAAAGGAACCGAGAGATTTACAACAGAAATCAAAATATTGCATATCACCAAAAAAATATATATAAATAACCGTTAGTACGAAATGCATAAACATTGTCATGACCAAATGTCATAATAGTACGCTAATGACAATTTCTTGGGAATGTAAATCATCAAGCACACAAAATGCAGTTAACAATAACAAAGTAATAATTGAAGATTCAATTCAATATTTTATTTGCAATAATCAGCATACAAAATGCCTTTGGCAAAGGTTAACAAACTACAATATATATACAAATCACACATGCATCAAATTACATATAATTGTTATACAATTGTTACATCATTGCGAAGCTGATTTGGAGAAACAGTAAAGTATATGACATGCATTAACTTACATATTAATTTCATTTCTTTTCAAAAATGCTTCATTTAAAAATTTCGATACATTTAGTAAAGTTGACTGTTTTCTACTTGACATTAAACTATAAAATTTAGGTAAAGATGGCCATGCTGTGTTTGGAAAATATTTTTTGCGAATTTCAGAATAATGAGTACAGATTAAAAGAAAGTGGTATTCACTTTCAACAACATGCATTGTACAATTTTCACACAATCTATTCTGTCTATCTATACCTCGATAACGGCCGGTTTCTATAGCTAGATTATGACTGCTTAACCTAAAGGATGCAAACAGTTTCACTAATTTGTCACTTTTTATTTTGTTAAGATATTCCTCTGATTCAAATACAGTTTTAAATTGAACATAATAAGATAATTTCGGCAAATTATTGATTGTCGTATGCCAATGTTGGATAAATTGATCTCTCAATCTTCGTGACAAAGTAGGAAAATAGTTTACATCTTTATTAAAATTATCCCATATATCATTTAAACCAAGATTATACAATAGTTTTTTTACAGAGAGAGCCCAATTTTGATCATTATTACTATTACACTCAGTAGAAAATAACTTACACATTAATGACTCTGGATTTGCTTTTAATTTAGTGTAATATTTTAGAGATTTTTCTTGGCAAATAACTGATAAGGGGAATCTCCCTAATTCACCTAAAACAGCGTAATTTGGAGTCTGCGATTTCACACCTAATATGGTTTTGCAAAATTTTATGTGAATCTTATCAACCTCTTTAGGACAATATATTCCCCATACTTCCGCAGAATAAAGCAAAATTGGAGCAACTAGGGAATCAAACAATTTAAGTTTCGTTATAATATCGACATGTATTCTTGTAAAAAGACTTAACAAATTATACATTGCCTTTAAAGCCTGATCAGAAAGAATTTTTGCTGTTTTAGCAATGTTACCATTTGAAACAAAAGTCACTCCTAGATAACAGAAACTGTCTACAATATCAATAACATTATCATCAATGTAAAATTGTCTTTGCTCTCGAGATTTACGTTTTTCAAAAATACAAATTTTGGTCTTCTTTATATTTATCTTAAGACCCCATTGTTTGGAATATTCATATACATAGTTAAGGTGATTCTGTAAAGTATTAGGATCGGTAGAAAATACAACCATATCATCTGCAAATAGCAACATAAATACACATAATTGGTTAAGATCATAGTCTGATAAACTATTAAGGTTAATGTTTTTGCATACATCATTTATGAAGAGTATAAACATTATCGGTGAAAGTGGCTCTCCTTGTTTCAATCCAATTGATATATCGAAAAAGTCTGAAAATTTACAAGCATTTTTAACACATGACGAAACTTTTTCATATATTGCTTTTATCATATTCACCATTTTACTGCTAATTCCCTCTTTTAACAATTTAACAAATAATGCTTCTCTATTAACTGTATCGAAGGCTTTTTCGTAGTCTATAAAAGCACAATACAATTTCTTTTTATCATGTAACACTTTTTGGATAATACAATGTAATAAAAATATACAATCGGTTGTGCTTTTTTTATCTCTGAAACCAAACTGATTTTCACAAAATATATCTTCTGTCTCGCACCATTTGTTTATTCTGTTTCTTAAAACAAGGGAAAAAAGTTTAGCCATGCTATTCACAAGAGTAATACCCCTGTAATTACTAGGATCGGATTTATCACCCTTTTTGTAAATTGGGACAATTATCCCCTTGGTCCAAGAATCAGGATAAACCCCTGCATCATAGATAATGTTAAATAATTTAACTAAATATGGTGTAATGAAATCTTTAGCGTCGATAAAAAATTCGGCCACAATTTTATCCGTTGATGCAGCTTTATTTCTATTGCATGAGGAAATCGCTTTTAAGATTTCATCTTTGGTGATTTTTGTATCTAAAAAATCTACATGAATTTCGTCTAAATTTACTTCTAAATCATTCATATCTGTATTTCTAGGCATGTTAGCAAAATGATTAACAAACTCGTCTAAAGAAACATCGAAGTTTGTACTCTCATTCTTATTTCGGAATTTATTAATTTTCTGCCAAAATTTACGAGGTGATTTTTTACTTAAATCAGAAAATATATTTTTTTCAGTCGTGAAAAACTTTAATTTAGCTTTATGTTTGATTTTGTTATATTTGCTCCTTAATTCTAAAAAACGTTTTCTGTTTTCCTCTGTGTTTACTCTTTTGAGCCTTCTTCTCGCTTCATAAAAAAGTGATTTATAATGCCTACATTCTTGATTAAACCATCGATTTTTGCCCTTTTTGCTATTAGTAAGACCATTTTTTGTTATTGTTTTACCAAAAATCATAGATGAACATTTATATATCACATCCGAAAATGCTTGCATACCTTCACTGATATTAATATTTTTGTTATCAATTTCGTATACAATCTTGTCAAAATCATTTCTATTATTCTCTAAACAAGCCAAAAGGTCACAAACATGATCATTATTCCACACTAATTTATCTTCTTTAATGATTGTTTTATTAGCTGAACTTGACAAATCACAATTTAAAGAAAATTCAACAGCACAATGATCTGAAAATTCGTTTACACCTAACACCTCCATTGTATTCAAATTACAGTAACCTAAAATATTTACAATAAGATAATCTACAACGCTAGCACCCTTTTTATTTCTAGAGCAGCAGTGATATGTAAAATCACCCTTTTCTAATCGGCCATTTACAATGCGTAAATCATGCTGCTTACATAAAGAGAGTAATTTTAGACCAAACGGGTTACATATTTTATCAGACGAGTGTCTTACAGGTAACATAACATCATGCATGTCTGGCATGTCCACAAATCTCTGTAAATTTATATTTTCAACAAAGTCGGGGGTTACCCCTGTTCGACTTATTGAAGTTTCGGTCTTATTGAATTTGTTTATTTATTGAGTTTTCCGATAACAAAATCGTACAAATACACGTAGATATTAGTTCGGGTTAAAGATTGTTGAACCTCATTGCCTCATTCCAGAGGTAAGATCATCAATTTATGCATATCATCATCATCATCATCATCATCATCAATAATAATGAATTTATCGAATTTGGTGTATATACAGATTTTGTTTGTTCTATTTAAAATAGAGAAAAAGAAGAATCCTTAAAAATGACAAAATTGAAACTGTTGTAGGTTCGGTTTGATTGAACCTTTTTCGTGTCGAGCATTTGGCTTATCTATAAAAAGAGGTATATATAAAGTATGTACTAATTTTTAGATATTTAAGTTTACAGGTGTGGACAGTGCATTTCCAATTTCAAGTTCAAGTAAACATTTTTTTTTTCAAATGTTTAATCCCTACCTTGATTATAAAGTCTTTAAAAGAACCCGCTGGTTGTCTAGTATTATATACAGAACACATGGTTTTGTGGGTAACAGTAAAAATATCATCCCGAGGAAAATTCTGTTACCCGAGGGGTAAACGTGAGGGGTAATAAATATAATGTTGTGTATGAAATAGTGTCTTTTAAAACACTATCATCTCTATTTTTCTATTTCCAGGAAGCAAGAATGTTGATCAAATGCTCCATGATATAGACGATATATTACTGAGAAAAAAGTACTTTGGTAACAATTTATATAATTTAACTGACACATCCATATCAGTCATAGAAGACCAACAGCGAGATATCCAGCAGGGCACAAAAACAGAGAGAAAGACACAAAGGCGGAGGACAAAGAGATGCAAACCAACTTATGATTTAAAGAAATGTTAAAGCTATTTATGTGAGAAATTCTGATAGTGTAGTTAAAATACAGGTGAGTAGGATGTAAGTTATAAGGGTGTTTGTGTTTGAAAAGTGGCCGAGGAAGTGCAATCAAAATTTGCGGCTCTATTACAAAGTCCTTCCGACTTGTTTTAAGATGTTGGGAATATATGTTATGAAAATGAACTAAGGGGTTACGATGCTCATAATAGTGAATGTTTAAACATATATCGAGCTTTTCATTGAATAATTTCTTACATTTAAGTCAGTGCAAATATTTCAAACCAACACAACCCATACTGAATGAAAACTAATACAACTTTGACAAGATTTAAATAAAACAAAATATAAAACGGCATGTACAATACAGAAATAAAGCTTTAGGCAAAGACAGATCATGTCTGTTTACCTTTCAGAAAAAAATATTCAGACAAAAAACTTCACGCTCACTTCAGAGATCTAAATTGAGCCTACTTTGGTATCTTTTGAATTAATAAATAAAAGGCACTATAATCAATACTTAATTTACTTCAAGAGAGTCTCATTTATGAATAATGAATGCAAATTTTACTGATACTGTATACGTGATTTCTACCAGATCTTTCTAACATAATAAAGTTTTAAGTTTAGTTGAAATGTTGCTGTATTTATTTCATCGTTTAGTGTCATAACAAATTGATTATAAATATATTGTATGTGCAAAAATAAAATGTGTCATGATATAAGAGCAATGAAAAACATAAAAGCATAGTTTAATATAACCAGGTTAACCCTAATCGGTCTATAAATACTACTAAACTTTTGAACCACCAACACTTTATCAGTATATTATAAAAGGTGTGAAAATAACCAAATTATGTTTTGTTATATTTTGATTCGGCAATGTTCTGAGAGGTCCCCCCATATTCAAATGAAGCTTGCTTTATCGGGAAGGTATCGCCAACTGGTCAGGTCCTCATTGAATATTTTGTGTTTTTTCTTTTATTGTTAGTTTTTAATTTGTTTGTTTGTTTTTTGTTTGTTTTAGTTTTATTTTCTCTGTACGCCGATATAACAAATATGGTTGTTCAAAGGTCAAACATTTTTTGACATGGACAAATCTATGATTAGGAAACAGAGTAATGAAGCAGAGATGTAGAGGATTTTAAATTGAAGAATAATATTTAGATACCTCACTGTAAATCAAACAGAACACATCTGGCTTCTATTTTCTTGATGTTAACATGCTGGATGGTTGGTATCTGTCGTCCAAGCGTTTCCTTAGTGCAGTGTACTTATCATTAAAGGTACTTTATGCCGCAGAAATTAATATTGTTTCATTCCTAAGATAAGGCAAACATGAGTTTTATAACGTTTATATATTTTTTTGAGCATTTATTGTATTACCACTTGAGGAATAAAGCAACATGTACACATAATTTATTTGTGACTTCCATACAAAATGCTAAATCACTATATTATTACTAATGACAAAAATCACAGGAGCAAATTTTGGTTCTAACAGTTTGTCATTAAGTCCTTTTCTGGAAAAGATAACTAATAGCAAAAATACAAACGATTGAAAAAAGGAAACAAAAGCAAAGTATTTCTGAGGCATAATATGCCTTGAAGTACCATATGGAATAATTTTTTTATATCAAAAGGAATTTACGATGTAAAATAATTTTTTGATATATTATATATAACATAGTTTCATCCCTAGTTGTGAGGCTCATACATATGATACAGATCACACTATGGTTTTTAAAGAAGCAGAAGATATAATATTGAAAGTTAAAATAGAATGACTCAAAACTGCTAGAACGTTCAATTAATATCAATTTCAGAACAAAGGGTATTTACCTTTTACGAATTTCATACTTTATATAAATACGGAATATTTTTACCTGAAGATAGGTTTTGTGTTTCCGCCATAAATTTGTAACATTCATACATCAATTCTTCAAACATGACTTGCAATCGTGTTGGGTAAAATTGTCGGGAAGAAGATTCCAAACTTTTTGAAGTGGAAATTGACGATGTATCAACCTCCATGATTTAATGATAAAGTGTATTTGCACTCTAATAATAAATCATATATATCTTATAATGTCCATATTAGTCTCAAATAAATTCTTCCTGTCATAGTCAAACCTCAAGCCCAGAGCCATATACAGCAAACTGTGCGCACGAAAGGATATATACACATTGCATAAACTTTCCTCGTGAATCAAGTCCTGACTAACATCAAAAACACCATAAACTATATTAAAAGTGTGATACGCATATTGCATTGATACTTTTTCTACATGAATAAAAGCGTGAAGCTCAAGCAGTGTCTTGAATATCCAGCAACAAGTAAACGAAAGAAGGTCCAGTCTTACGCGTACTGCTTGATTTATTCGCATAAACCGTCATGATCAGACAAACTATTGGATATTTACTAATAATGTTGGGGAATATCCCGTCACAGTACTTCAAGAAAGCCTTTATGATTTAGCGTTATTACCCATTATTTATGTGCTATTTCTTCAAGGCAATTATTATATTGTTTTTTATGCTATATAATATCTTACTCCAAAACATTTTCTAAAGCTTTACAGCTTGCCTTAATACTTTATGACTCATCACGATTTAAAAGAGGTTTTATGTAAGTTCATGTTTATATAAAAACCGGTGATATTATGTAAATTAATAGAAATGGAATTTTTATGAAACATTGATATTTGATACATGCATAAAAATGACGTTGGACAAAAACAATATTTAGGGAGCATTCTTTAGGGTTCTGCTTAAAATTAATACACCTACATAACTTTGAATTCATTTTAAAATGCCAAAATGTGGTTGGTACATTGTCATGAAAACATTTCGTGAAATAAAAATATACCAAAAGACATAAGCATATGCACACTGTGGGCGTAATAGTTTCTTTGACAAAGTCAGTCATGTTGTTTATAGAAATTTCTAGTTTTATACACAGGTTGACTTGCTTTTGGTATACATATATCGTTCAAAGTATATAGAATCCCCGTGACATCAAACTTTCCAAGGTTAATTTGACGCATGACAACCTCAAAAAACAAACGTCACGAATCAAGAACTCATGTCTGTTTCAAATTTAAAAACGTTCGTATTAAAATTAAGTTTAAGGCGCATTGCGCCTCAGAAATAAATTCTTATTAGTAAAACGCGTGTGTAATGCAATGTTTTGATAATGTATTTATATCCCATTAAATTATCATCGGTCGAAAGAAATGCTGAATTAAAACTTGTTTGATAGAGGATTCAAAACGTAAAGAAAGCGCTATTTTGACTTCTGTTTTAAATTATAAATCTGTATAACCATACGTATTACAAAAACGGAAATGTAAGAAAGATTTAGCGATAATAGTCAACGAGTACATTTTTCAGAAATCGTAACATACACTAAAGAAATAAAATGTTTTTGAGAAATGGAAAATGGCAATTTGGAGATTAATGAACATTTTAATTGATTTGTGCGGGTCAACAATAAACAATAAAACACGACAGAAATTTTTGTTTTCAAAACAAATTTGTTTGGCGTTAACATGATATAATATATATGTATATAACTTGATAATCAGAGGTTAAAATATTAACTCTTATTTAATATATGGTTATGTCCATTTTTAATCTTAAAGATATACCATGCTTGAATTTGATATTAAAAAATATTGTTAATTGCAACAAAGTCGTTTAATAGATATAAAATAAACATGTTTTGACTTCGAGCAAAGTAGTTCTGTTATTATTAAAATTTTACACACTATATGTGGTCACAATATGAATATAAAGTGTAATTTAAAAACTGGCAGTTATTGGTGTTTTTTTAATAACATAACAACATTATTGACCTGTAATTAGGGAACGCAGCTTCCCATACATAGTTTATTAATTCTTTTATTCAAATAAGTCATACTCAGTAAGAATTGTATATATCATTTAATGTTTGTGATTAAACTATTTTACTCACGGATGCGCATAGTATGGCTTTAACAAAACCATTTATCATTTAAAGTTTTTATACAATGTATTTACTGACAGAATATGGAACATTGTAGACCACAGATGTGACGACCTGTCTTGATTTGCACTAAATACACTCGTAGAATCAGTTGCTGCAAGCAGGCACTAAACTAACTAGTCATTTGTCTCTCAACAGCAAAATGTTTGTAAAAGAAAAAATTCCCATTTCCTTCCTTATGCAATTAATTGTATAAAGGTTAAATTTATGGTTGAAATTCTTTAATGTTGAAGATGATACTCTTTTATTCTAGCCATTATATGAAATTATGAATTGTCAATTGTGTACATGGATTTACCGCAAACTAATATCTTCTTTTATATGTATTTATTACTATTATGCAACGAATCCATAATTATTATTTGCTTTTATATTGTTGCGGAAAATAACTGTACTTAAAACAAGAACTATTTTCCTCTGATAATGATATTTTTACTTTATCAAGTAAAGGAATACGATTTACATTTGGTATATTAATATATACAAAAACAACAACAAACAGCAACAAGTACGAAAATCCTTATAGAAATGAACGTAGTCAGAAAAAATGTTATTGTTGGCTTTTTCTTCTGTTATTTTTAATAACAACATGTCGTCAGCCTGTGTGAAGATATAAACAATTTGTTGAAATAATTGTTGTATATTTTTTACTTATTGAGTTGCCTTCTAACTTGAAAAAGACAAACAACATTCAATTTTGCTGGGTTCACACGGGGACATTGGTATACTTATTTCTTATTATGTTTTCGCCGTGATAAAGATATTGCAATATCAAAAGAGAATCATTGAGTTAATATATTCCTTTGACACTTTATCCTAGTTTATGGACCCGAGATATTAGAAAACATGTTTGTCTCATCCATACAGACAAATAATACAAATGCATAGAAAGATGACTGCTAATATAATAAGGCTATGATTGTCATCTACAAAACCGTGTAGAAAAGAACATACTTTTAAGTGTACATTTTCGTCCACGTCCCATGGCATCGACTTAAGCAAGATTCAACATTTTAATATTAAAAAGTGGTGAGGATTTTGAATTTATAAAACATTTAGTGATGCACAAGTGTTCTATGGTTATCATGGAACCTTACATGTGACGTAAATGCCATTCCGTGAAAAAATGAAAATGTAAAACTAAAAACAAGAAAACAAGTCTAACTTACAAGAAATTTATAAAGGGAATCAGGGGTTATGAAACCTGCATATCACTGACAGGCCGTCAAAGTAGAAATTTTGAATAGCAGGCAACACATTCAAAGGGCGATCATACAGTACGAGTATTCAAGAAGAGATACTTGAGCCAACCAATTCAAAATGTCAAAATCAAAAAATGCCGAAAAAATGACAAAAGTGTCTTGATGAAGAATATTATCTAACTTAAAGGAAATCATGCTTACAACTGTTTACACAATACATTCACTATTGGGTGTATGAATAAAAACAAACATTAAATACAGTGATCGCTCATTTTTTGCAATCATATACATATATTTTGTTCCTTAATGTTCATTCGATAAGTATATAAATTTGCATGGCCAGTTACGGTTAAGACATCGTTTTAGACAAGAATTATTCATAATATATTAATTATTTTTTCTATAATTTTGAGTCTCAGTAATATGTATCTACACTACGAAACAGAGAAAAGAAACCCCATGTTTAGATGCATTATTTGATTCTTAGGCAACTTGCATCTCAGTGACTTTAGCACTAATTACCGAACATCTGGAAACCAGATATCTCAAAGTCATAATAGCGTTTCCCTGATAAAACTGAAATACAAATTAAAACTTTTACAAATTAAAGCTCTTAATAGTATAAGCTTAATCATCTCAGTAGTTGATAATTTTCAATACGGATATAAAATCCTAAGTATATTAATCAATGTAAAATAACCTGAATATAATGAGAAAATATATGCGATAGAAATTAACTTAATGTGCAAAAATTGCATCTGTAACAAATATATGATGTAGCTATCTTTTAACTAAAATAATAGGAAATGTTGTTAAAATTATGTATTATTTAACTTCAAAAGAGAGAATCAATCATAGATAATGAATGCGGATTTGTCTGATGATGTAAATGTGTTTTCTACAAGATTTCTCCCACAATTATACACAAGAAATCTTACTTAAAGATGCATTGATCGGCATGATCATGATGTGCACATGGGATTATCTGATATATTCATAAAACATCGACCAGGCCATTCTCTGATTTATTTGTGCGTATTTGAATATATATTCCAGAAGTTAACATCTATGAACTCATTGAACGCATATCATGTCAAAAAACCTTGACTTACTTGGAAATGTTTTATGGAAATTTCAGCTGAAATTTTGTCCAGTTGCAAAGCAAAATGTTATTAACGATTTACTAAATATGCTTATCTTCCAGTAAAATATTTTTATAATGATTTGTTTTACTGAATATGTCTAATTTGAATAGACGAATGAATCAGCTTAGTATGGGAAGCTGCGTTCCCTCTTACTGGTCTCGCACAGTTGGCGTTTTCTTTAAAAACAACTGCCAGTTTTTTACTGACACGACAAAGTCATATTGTGACTACCTATTTTATGCAAAGATTACATATCTACTTTGTGTGAAGTCAAAATATATTTACGTTATATTAACAAAGAAATTTTGTAGCAATTATCAATTTTTTTTATAATATCAAATTTGAGCATAGTATGTCCTTAAATATATGAATTTACAAAATATTTATTCTTTCATTACGAAGGAAAACATAGACATGTTAAATTTACTTAACATAAATATTAAAAAAAAGATAACTTAAAAAGGTAAATAATCATACTTCTGAAAAAATCCTTTTAAATTATCTCCCCTTTTTTGGTTTGAAAAACATATGTTAACTGCGACACATACGTCGCATTTAATGTATTTAAATGAGAGCATATTGCGGATACTTCTGGCACCTTTATTTAAAGATTATAAGAATGTGTTTAGAAGGCATGTCTTATGTTACTCAATGTCCTCGATTAGTAATCAGATTAACATTAGTTAAAAATATTACGGAGACTTCAAAACATTGAACCAGTATGACTGCAGCAAAACTGAAAGAAAATCTTAAAAGAGAAGTCTACGTTATTATATTGTTATTTGTAAAAGTGACATATAGTGACATATGAACTAGTATAGAGTAATATAATTGTTCAAAATCGTTTATATATGCTATCGTTTGTGCTATTATTGTTGTTTAATTAATTATACACAAAGACTATCAGGTTTCACATTTCATTTCAATTTTTTTTTAATAAGAAGTTGCGTAAAAACTATGAAAAGAATAACTCCATTTTACCTTTTACGAAAGTTTGTAGCTGGCTTGGTTTTTATTTTATTTGCAAATAATTTAATAAACCATGTTTAACTTTACAACCAAAGCGTTACGATTCTCTCAGGAGTATATAAATGAAACGTTTATTTCCTGTTTATTAAAGCTAGCAAGAAACTGCATCTGACACCCTCTTTGGGAGTTATACGTGGATGTTTTTCTATGAACATTCATTTCCTTTTGCCATGATAATGTAAACGTATGTTACGCTTAGCAGTAACTTATAAATTTTACCATTTAAATTCCAATTAGTGCCAATGTTACAAATTTTTTATCAAAGCGATACCAATTTTCTTTAAGTTTGAAGATGAACATATGTACAGAAGATATTTTTTCATTGAATACAGACATTGATTGTATTGTATTCTTGTAAACCTTCATGAAATTTTTCAGAAAATGTACATACGTCAATTCTTTACTTTTATGTTACACGGTCCATCAAAAGAATATTCCTGATGCCAATATTTTATGCTGTTGGCATCATGATCAAAGCAGTTGGCAAATAATAACAAACGTCTTAAGTGCGGCTTAAAACGGTCGTGTTTTTTTTCTTTTTAATATTGAAAGAGGGAAATAATAACAATGATTCTCTATTTCCTATTAATTTATAGTCACTGTATTAATTTCTATATGCATTTTATGTGTAATTGCGTTCTTTTTTTTAATAAAGAGCATATTTAACTCGTACTTCTTACGTTTTAAGAAATGAACAGATAAGACAAAATTATATTTTACTTTTTATATCATATTTTTATACATACAGTGATAAAACTATTTTGATGATTTGTTGGGCAAAAAGGAAGTTAAATGTTTAACAATCAATGCTCTAGACAAAATTAAGATGTTTGTGACTAATGCTCAATTTACAGATGCACTGGCTTGGGCGACATCTCGGTGTGTTTCTGCAAAAACCAAACTCGGCCGTGTTATGTCCTCGTAACTAACGAGTTTCATATACTATAACTATTACAAACATTTTCAAATAAATAGCAATTATAACAAAAAAATATAGCTGCAAGACAGTACTTTGTGACAATCCAGTGACAGAAAAGTGGAATAAAACGCACATGACTAATACCTTTCGTTTAGTTTCAGTTGAACAATCGCTGTTACAAAAGTGTTTTGTTATACAGTCATGTTTTTTGCATAAAATCTCTTTACCTCAATGTCCAAATCAAATTTTTATGATAAAAACTAGATACAAATTTCGCCTTAGAACCTTTTGTCAGCTGGATATGTGTTTCTGTCACAGGATAGATAATTTGTCAACAAGAAAAACATTACGTTTTGATATTATAGACAAGTCCATATTTCTGGAATAATGTTTCTTTGTTTTACCAAAGGATTCTTTTTAGTAAAAATTTACGCAAAGTTTACAATATCTGATTAAATTTAGATAGAAGCTAATAAAACTAAACTGAATATTATCCAAAGAACCGCTGATGTAATATACACGTTATATTTAAACAACTATCATTGCATGATTTCAAAATTTACCTGACGTCATATTTGGTGTTGCCATCATAATTTCGTCACATTCATACATCAATTCATTGAACATGTCCTGTAATCTTGTCGGATAGTATCGATGTGAAGATTTCAAATTCTTCAATGTGAAATTCGATGATTTATTATGATCCTCCATTTTTAAATTAAGTGAATAATGTTAAATAATGTTTTGATTTTATAACAGCTTTACCTTCAGTGAACCGATATTCATTTAAACACAACCGAATAATGTTAAATAATGTTTTGATTTTATAACAGCTTTACCCTTAGTGAACCGATGTTCATTAAAGCTCAACCCTTTATGTGTAAATCCTTCTTAAACAACGAGTTCTGCTTTGTTTTGCCAATATTGAACGTCATTAATGTTAAATACAGCAAATTGACTTATTGTAACACAACATGAATTAAAGTTAAACCATCACATACCGTTGGAATGTTTTTGTTTACAAATATGAATCAAACACCATTTAATTAAATATCACATTATCAAAAACAAGCAACATAGCTTCATGAAAACTAAATACTCCCTTTACTCATAATTATTCATAAATCATTTTAAAGAAAATGTGAACATAATAAAAATCCAATTTCTGTAAAGCTGCTTATTAAGCATCGTACAAAAAGTTAATGAAAGAAGATCCAGTCTTGTGCGTACTGCTTGATTTATTCACACAAGCTGTCATGAGCAGAGAGTCTATTGGATATTCACTGATACTATTAGAGAATATTCCGTTCAAGTTATCTTGGACTACATCATGCATTTTGATATGGTGTTTTCATCTGATCTATCATTTGCAATCTCATTGAAGAGTAAATGTAAGTGAAGCGATACTATTATTGATATCTTTTATCTATTAATTTAAGTATTAAATTTTAATAAACCTCTTCTAATATTGTTTCGCTTATTTATTTTATTCAAGCTATTTAGTTCATAATGTTTTAAAGTTACGTAGTGTATTTCATTGTTCAAATCTATCTTTATTTAAAAATTAAGTTCTTATGAAATATGAGTACTTCTAAAGATTGTTTATAAAGCGATATTTACATGACCCGGTGCAAGGGGACTTGAACAAATCAAAAGAGAATTCTTAACAATGAATGCTCGTGTTTAGAGAACCTCCACAAGGTTGCCTTCAAGGTGCAACATAACCGTTTTGTGATGAAACATTTAATGATTCGAGTATATTGAAGATTGAATACTGCTTAAACTTGAGCTACAGGTAACAAATGGTGCGGATAATATTATTTCTCAATCATACAAATTCGCCAATCTTTGCTTTAAATAACATCTTTTTATATTATGTTTGTGCAGAGATTTCTAAAATTAAAATCCGTGTTCTGTTTGAAATTCAATATATATAATAGATGCAGTTATGTTGCAATTTTGTTATTTCAGGGCAAACACAGCATAAAAAGAGGTATACTTTATAGGAATCGTTTGACGTACTCTTTAAATAATTATGAACGGCATTTCCTATCTTAAGACATTAGAGCTACACTATACTATTCAATAAACACGTGTTTATACGAACAGATCGCCATTTCGTGTAAACCTCAAGGGATTTGCAAGTCAGGAAGTGTCCAGACATTTTACGCCAATTTATCCTCATTACCCCTATGGAACGAAATATGACAAACACGTGCTACATCGCCTGATCATATTATGACGCCATAGAAATAAATAATGAATAGGTTTTCAAAGCAGCATGGCTCCAGATTCATGTGATTTTTCATGAAATTTTGAAACATGTATGAAAAAGTAAAACATTGTAAACTTATGAAAGAAAGTAATTTACACCTTGCAAACTGCACTAAGAACCTATGTAAATTATCGAAAAGAGGACGAAATATGCAACAATACTGCGTTAACTTAGTAATGCTGTACAGATATGACGATTAATACTGCAAAATTAGTCATAAAATACAAATAATATAAAAATCATAACTTGATCTTTTCACCTTTCTAAAAATCTCAGGAGAGTCATAGATAAAATTTGTTACTTGTTTAACTGACTTATGATGTTTGTATTCATACATAAGCGTATAAACGGGATTATTTTGATAGAAGTTACATGCACAATAATTACGGGACATTTATACACATATTTCGCAATATTCAATAGCATTTTATTATAATATTAAATATGTGGAAAAAAAACGATATGTGCTGAAAGTTTTTTTTAAAATTTAAAACCAAAGTGTTTGTAGCAGTTAATCCTCGACATTGTATATTTCCCTAAGTATTTTCATAAATAGTATGCTTTTATTAAATTCAGTTTTCTTCCATTTGGTCATATAACTTTAGGATAAAATGTAAATTCATGTAACTATAGTTTTTACTGCGTAGGTTTCACTTTATTTTAACACCGTTCTTATAAAAAAGAATTTTATATTTTTTGACTGAACGATTAAATCATACATATAAACCGATAAGGACTCTTGTGTCTTCTTCCTTAACATTTATTGCGATGAACGTAAGGTTTCAATGGAAATATAGAGATTTTAATGAGACGCCTACGGATATGATAGGGAACAATGAAACTAAGATAATATTCTAAATCGAGTGTCGTCCGTTTGTCTTTAAAAATAACTATAATTATAACAATAGGAATACCAAATGTTTTAAGATGCTTAACGTGTTCAAATTGCACGTATATATTTTCAAATAAATCTTAACATCTGTAGAACACGTTTAGTAAAATAATAACGTATAATTATTTGATCATTTAAGCCGTTACTCTTTTTTTATTTACGGTAAGATAAACACTGTGAGTGCCTTCACATTAAAACAAAAATTTCTATAAGGACAAAGAGTGAAAATTGTTTTAATTGTACAAACGAAACAATTCTAACTTCTAGATTTCTTAAAAATAAATTCCTTCTCATGAATTATATGTTTACTCCTTAATTAATATAAAACTGACGTTATGCTCCTTTTGCTGACAAGTGTATCTGAATATGATTTTGATGAAATTTACTGAACGTCAGACATCAATGTATTTGCTTGGACTAAATAACAAAAGGTAACACGAAGAAATATAAGATTTTCGTCAGAACCAAATCACACATTTCACTTTCACTTTTGCTGTATTCCATATACTCACTCCTTGTGATACCACTTCACCATTTTCTTAAATTGATTTGTGTAATAAGTCAATGTAGACTAGTAAACGAAATATTTAAAATTGGTTTATTTCATACGGACAGTTGTTTTGATTTTCAATTACGCAAAACTGATACCCTACGTATTCAATATTACAAAACACTAAGATAATCGGATAAGAAATCGTTTTTCTATATAAATCATATTTTACCATTTGGAGAAAAGACATTAATCAATTTTGTCGGTGCTTTACAACAATTTACAATTTGAAAAGTAGCCAACCGGATTGAATACCAAAATAAAATCTTTGAATAAATATATCATCTATTGATAAATAAATATTGTTTATGGATTTAAAATATTGACGACGTATTGCAATAAGTTTATTGCTGACGCAATAGGGAAACAGAGCTTTATTAGAATATGACGTATAGCAAGCACATTACTGTGCCGCCATGATAATGTGAGAGTGACGTTGCATTTTTTGTGTACATAAAAATTACAATCTTTATCTGAATAGGTAAAACAGGGTTTTTTTAAAGCTAATATAGTACAAGATAAAAATCGGAATTCTAAATGTCTCGATGGCAAAGTTGGTAAAGTCATTGGCATGCAATTCAATTTTTTTACGAGTTCGAGCCTCACAAATTGTTTAACTTTTTCCTTTCTTTTTGTTTCTCTTTTTTTCAGTTTTACTGAAGATGCAAATGAATTAGAAAATAAAGGTATTTTTATTAATATATCTTATAATTTAAATATACCGGTAATGATATATCTATCCTGTGTAGTGTGAAAAATGCAGTTGTCATAGTACTTGTGCAGTGCACTAGTATTTCGTTCGAATTGAACTCTTGTTGAAACAGTTTGTGTACATGTATCCATTCCGTTTAGTACTCGGTATAAGGTTCTACCAACTTGCTAGATATTACTTTTGGAAACCAGAAAACTGTGAAATAAGAAGTTAATAGACATTAACACAACACTTAACACTTCTTTACGTCAATAACAAATATTACATTTTCGTATTTGATTGTTCAAATATAGAAATTATTTTTGGAGAAAAAAATACAATCCGAACCAGTTTTGCATTGATATTTAACTAGAAGATTATCTGACAACGTTACCTACTGCGTTACGCTGCCAGTTGATCAATTTGTCGATATTTTAATTTATATAGCAAGCCTGCGAGCCTTAAGACAATACTAGTAAACACAATATGATAACTGTTTTACACCGCAATAGTAGACTTGACCACAGCGTCACTAAATAACTATCCTAAACGGACAGTACATGTTATTTATATACTAGTATTGTTGCTTAACAAAAATGGAATCAAAATGCAAAGCATATTAAAAGTACACTAAAAGATTGTTATGCACAATGTTTGTGTCACTGATGACTATCACTTGATGGTTTCACATTAAAGTTTACAGTATCGAAGGTGTTTGAGCAATTTGTTGGACTTTTTCTAAAAATGAATTACATTTCAATTCAAATTGCTATTTCTACTGAATGCTAAATAAAAAAAGAAGACCGTTTATAAAATAACCCTACAGCTTAAAAAAAGATTCGATAAACCTGATTTTAGTAGTATGTGCTTATTTTATTCCTGCAATGATTAGTGACTTTTATGGTCCCATTTTCATTATTCACCCAGGCAATTCCAAACATAATTTAACGTTTAGGAATGAGCGATGGTTGCAATTAGTAAAAAGACAAAGGGGGTTGTATCGAGGTTAATAAGTTATTTTAACGATTGATAGCCTTTGGTTAGAGTACATTTCTCAGTTACTTGGAATATTGTTATAAAATAATACTTGAACTGGAGGGAATACCATCTTGGAGGAAACAATTAATGCGGTACTGTCGTACTATTAACTATAGGAAGAGCACACGTTCACATTTTAGATTCGGCTCGACACGTGCTTATATTTATTGAGATAAAATACGCTAAAATACATGGGGATTGTCTCGTCCACAAGTGTCCAGAAAATTTATGTCAATTAGTAATCATTACCCTTGTGGGATAAAATATGTCAAACGTGATATATTGCCTAATCATATACTATTGCGGAGAGGAAAATAAATCTGATAAGTTACTTGATACACATTTGTTCTTTTATTCTACAATAAAGCCTTTTATTGTACTTACACGATGTGTTACTAAAACGGTATCTCACGCACAAGAAAAACTTAATGTGTATTGCTGTTTCTGTTGTTTACATATAAACACAGCCGTTATTTCACAGTTATACTAATCTTACTATTCAAAAATGGATTTTTATGTCATCTTAATGATATGCTTTAAATTTGATGGACATTTGATAAAAATCTTACGCTTCATATCATCTCATGTTTACAACTACTTACGACTACATGTTATCGTAAAGAATAACAAAATTATAAACATTGATTAATTACATTAAGCAAATTGTAAACCTAAATGCCTCCTCATCGGTAACAGTAAGTGTGGATTTGTTGATGATTTCATGTTTTTATTTGTATAGATTACAAGTAAGCTTAACATAAATAACAATATTGTATTTTTTATTTTTTTTTGTTTGGTAAATAACTTTAAAATTACTGTTTTTGTACGTACAGCACGAGCTATATAAATTGTTACCTTCTTAAGAATTATATCATAAATAACACATGCGTGTGATTCCGTTTTTGTGTTTATTCCAGCAATATGCTATAACGATAATGAAATTCCGTATGTTAAATTTATTTTCATAGTTTTTGTTTTAAAGTAGGAACAGCAGATGGACTAAAAGCTGAGTAAAAGTAAATACGTATAAAGTGTTGATTTATTTGTTTGATTGGGTTTTACGTCAAACCGACACAGAATATGTGATATGGCGATGTTCCAGTTTTACTGGTGAAAGAAGACTTCAGGTGCCCTTCCGTGCAATATTTCAGGCACAAACGGGTACCTGAGTAGAACCACAGACGTTCCGTAAGCTAGCTGGATAGCTTTCTCACATGAAAGAATCCAAAGTCCCTGTCGGGATTCGAATCCACAGCGCTGATGGGCAAGTGGTTTGAAGTCAACGACCTTAACGACTCGTCCACGGACGTCCTTTCATATAGTGTTGTAACAATACATAACATCATTATGTAATGTAAGATTGAAAATAATATTAAGAACGTATTGATTCGATAATGATTGGTGTTTTTTTAACGTATTTGATATAGTTTTTTTCAACTTTGTAACAATCATAAAAACTCGGATTTTATAGCTTAAGACTATATTATTGATTAGACTAGATTATTTACAATGTACAAATTCCTCTTGCAATCTTAAAGGAATATTATAATTATTAAAGGTTTTATTCAGAACTTGATGTTAAATGATACGCCCTACGGATATATTCCGGAAAGTTTTATCAATGAAAATATTCTTGGATAAGATACGTCATTCAATGCCGTGTGATTGTCTTTCTAAAAAACACAATAAACAAAGATGAAGATAGCACGTAATACCATTTTTACCTTAAAGATCGCGTTTTTAAAAAAAAAAAGAAAAAGAAAAAAAGACATTTTAAATGCATACGTCAAATATTTCATCCAACAACAAAACAATAAACAAAACAAACAAATTAATAAATAAATCAATCAAATAATAAAAACAACAACAATAACAACTATTCGACTTATCTGGTCATGTAAGGGATGTCTATATTTGTAATTAGAAAAAGGGATTCTCTATGTGTTATTAAAATCTTATGACCTAGATGTAAAAAAATATCTTTAAAAGGAAACTCTAAAGAAAGAAAGGTCTGGCAGTACTTCAGTGTGTTACAGAAATAAACAAAAACTATGCTCATCTGGTTGAACTTAGTCTAACTTTCTTGACACACTACTGAATCCTTAGGCAGAATGTAGGTATTCGCTTTTGATCGAAATTCCTAAGTTCAGATTGTACACATTTATAAAGATAATACATTGAACATTTAAAGCAACAAAATACACATTTCATGATCAGATAACTATTAGGAACATGAAAATCAATAGTTCTTTTAATTAACTCTTTAAAACAAAACGCTTGTTTATTTTCGCACAGTTAATCTGTAAGTAACTCAGTCTATTGTCTAAATAAGCTTGTTTAATTTGAATAATAATATAAAATATGCCTTTCTAGGAACAAAAGATAATTTAAAAAGGTTCAAAGAAAATAACTTATAACTACATTTTGTAACACATGATATTTAAAGCAAATGTCAACTGTATTCTTTTCCATATCATTAATGAGCTATATTGTATTCCCCTTATCTTTATCAGCCCGATTTCTTATTGACTACCATACGAAAGTAAATGAATGGGCATGAAATATATGGGGAAGTTGCGCAATAAGTAATGGTAAGTTGTTTGTAAGTATGTCAATTTTAGAAATATAACACTACAATTGATATATTCGAGAGGTATTTGTCGGCGTGAAATAAATTTGTCTATCAAATTGAGTTTGTTATAAAAGTTGATGTAGACGAAACCAAGTTTTAAAATATGTGTGTTACGTTTTCGGACAGTAAGTATTTATTTTAATAAAGCAAATCTTTCTAAGGCTTGGGTAAAAACATGTTGCAATAAACTATGATAATTGGATCAGAAAGCATATTGCTTTATACATAATATCTTACCATTAGGAAGACAGACACCATTCAATTTCGTCTGTGTCACACGAGAACGTTAATATACAATTCTCAAAGTCCCAAAGAACGCAAAATTGCAATATCAAAAGGAAATCGTTGATTTAATATATATTCCATTGATAACTTAATCATGTTTGTTTATGGTTTCAGGATATTGGCAAACTCGTCCCTGTGATTATTTCAATAAGGCTATTTCTGACATGACAAGGACATAAAATTGTTCCAATAACATCACATGTAAAAATATCACACTGTAGTTGCATATCAATGCTTTAAAGTAGCACGCCTCCAGATTAATTCTTATTTACATAAAAAGTTTGAAAATGTAATTAAAAGCATTACATTGTACAGTTACCAAAAGGAAGCAATTACTAAATTTATTAAAAAAACGCATTATTAATAGCATTTGCATCCCGCTTGAATTACAAAAAGAGGTCATCATATGCAAAAACTGCCCTTACTGCGTGAGTAACGAAGTAGAAATATAGTTACACACAATGAAAAATTAACCTTTAATCGCTTATAACATGCAAGTTATTACTTGAATTTTGCATCTTTCTACTCTTCCTAAAATCTTAGTTCATTTTTCGGAAGTTTGAATTTATTGAAATATTTTCGCTCATCTGGAGGCATGTTGCTTTAACCTTGTTCTGCACTTTAAGCGTGTTAAGGTATTTGATTTAAATACAGTTTAAAATCATGAAAAGTAATTTTCAAATTTTCTTTTTCATGTTATACAGTGATACTGTTGAAAATCTAAGCCTTTATACATTCATATTCTTTTCAAAATAGATTTGATAATAAAGTGTTGTTATCAATTACAACGTGGTCAGTATTTTACTACGTTTATTATTTACGACAACAATATTGCTGTTTCTTCTTCACTGTTTTTGAAAAGTGCCGCAATTAAACAAATAGGAAAAAAACGCACATTGATTTTTGAGGGTATGAATAACTTATAATGTCTAATAGCCCTGTAGAATCTTGAGTAGTTGTTGAAATTTGACATGGAATATAGATTTTATACACATGATTTTACTTTATAAAATTAGAAATCATCTATCAATAAACTAATAAACAGTAAGTGTGTCCATTTTCTCGCTCAGTCTTAATTGAATGCCTTTAAGTAAAACATAAATATGCATGACAAAATAGTGCACATGATTCTGTAATACTACTTGATACTGTAACATTTGATACATGTAATACACACAATTATAAATATATACAAATGAGCTCTATCATTTAGACTACAAACAGAACAGCGAAATATTGCTAAATTCGACTCGCAATCAATCTGTTTTTACGTTCCTCACAGAACCGGCTTTATCAGTTTCATTTCTAGGAGTGTTTGACTGATACCTACGTTATGACAATATAATCCGTAGTTATAATAGGAAACGTAAATGACAAGATCCGGGAGAGAAAAGTACGTTCAGCCATCTTAGTAATAACATTTTTGTTTCCTATAAAATGTTTTTGTTTGATTCTGACGTGTGGGATGGATCTATTTATGATGTAAATGATTTTATATTTGTTTTGTTTCATGTAAATCATGTCACTTTACGTACGTGCCAAAGTAGTTCATATTAATACAGTACTTAACCTGTCAGATTGTTGTTGTATTGCTTTAAATCCTGTCATTCACATAACATTAAAATATTGTTCAAAAAGGCAAACATATTTCACATGGAACTGATGTTTTCAAAGGTAACATTTTAAGTAGTAACACGAAATAATAGCTTTTGTTTCAGTTAAATTTCAGACAAATTAATAATACACTGACCTGTTTGAATGTCAAATTTTGTTTCAGCCATTGCTTAGGGCTCGAGGGGGCAACATTTTCAATTTTGCAGTGATAGGCTTTCGTTAGCTATAGACATTCTGTTTTTTTCTTCTCATTTTATGTTAAATTGTTGAGTTGGCTAAATTTTTAGCTGTAGCTGGGATAACTACCAATGTTGAACATGCTAAGCATGTAATAATGTCCATTTATTCACTTATTCAGTATCCTTCATGTACAGACTCAATCAAACCGAGTCTGCAATTCTCTTGTAATTTTGTTGTGATTAATGCTTCCGAGGGATCACATTGTTTCCAGATTTTTATATGTATCTCGTATTGAACTGAGGTTGTGAATTTTTGAATATTAGTGTCTAGTTATAAGTAAAAAAACAATTTCCTGAATGTCACAAAATAGTATAATATATGCTTGTTGCAAATGTAATCATATTACAAGGTTGTTTCTCTTTTAATAAGGTTAAAAGAAAAAAAAGAGTGTAAAAAGCAAAATATAATATAAATCACTGATTGGTTGTGTTTTATGCATGGAACACATAGTTACATATATCATAATTAGTAAGATAGCGGTCAAATATCTTGTATCTTGTTGTTGTCAAATATCTTGTATCTTGTCATTTTTAAGCTATAAAGCCATATCATTTCAAATATTCTAACAAAAATAACCAACAGAAAAATAATTTGTTTCCAAAATCTTATGTTTACTCTTGAAAGGGTTGAAACTAAAAATGTATCTTTTATTTTACTCACATGAATAGTGTACGTTAACAGAATAAAACGGTCGGAACAAAATATTATTCTGCTATTATTCTACTATTTTAAAAAGGTTTTAACTGTTTTGCAATGATCCTTGCATTCTCCATTTGTTTTTGAATTAATTGCAATAATCTTTCATATTTCTTTCAAACAAGCATTTTCGTTTTTGTTGTTTGTTGTTTTCTTTTAATTCAACCAAAATTGCAGTACCTAGAAGCTACTTTTTTGTGAGATAAGCATTTTTCTTGACATTTGTCCTAGAGGATTAGTCTATAGTAAATATATATCACATGTTATTAACGTACATTTGCAAGCAGGGTAAAGTGTTTATGACTTAACCTCAGGGGTTTGGTTATTCAATTATTGTTCTGAAAATTTATGTTGATTACTGCCCATAACCCCTCTGGGATTACATATGACAAAAACATTATTATCTCGCCTAGTCATAAAATAAGGTGATGTTAATAAAACTAACATTTCCTTCCCATTACAATACCAAGTGTATACTGAATATCGAATTTACACCAATCTATGCATATGCTGGTATTGATCAATAATATAAGTTTAATGTGCTGTTGAAAGAGACTTTACCGTCTTGGATCGAATTCGATACATTTGGCTTAAATTTTGGAATCATTCTGTCTAAGCGAACACATTATTAAACAGTTAAATAAGTAATCCTATTTTTGCCAAATAATGGCAAATCTTATTATTAAGATCAGTGATGAAAACTTAGTTGCAAAAGATTTCTGTCCCTGTACTACGTTTTGTCTCCTTATAAACAAAAATCTACAAGAACTGCAAATTTTATGCTTGTTTGACAAAATCAATTTAATTTATTTGATGTCGCTACTATATCAACGGTCAGGTTCCTGTGCACAGTTTGCAAAAAGTGTGATCACTAAAATAGATGAATCACTTTTAGTGATACAAAATTTGTATGCACCATCGTTTAAAGAGTTATTAATATTGCCGATTGTGTTTCTGTCACAACATGCGTGAAATTTACATTTGCCATAATTTGCCTTTGAAAGCAAAGAGCAATTTCATGTTTTATCACCTATTACCCTTGCAAATGAGCAAGTCTTTTTGAAGTAATCGTTTATTTTTATACATCTGAAAAGTTAACTTAAGTACATCTTGATTTAATTAAGTTAGATTATCATGGAACACACTAGATAATCGATTCCATATATTTAATGACTTAGCTTCCAAATGCACATTTTAGCGTGGTTGAATATTTGGCCATATACTGTTGTTTTTTTTAATAATCCAGGGAAATACTTATGAAATGAGATGCAATTAGATGGGAGGTAGACTTTTTATATAAGTAGAATATTTATGATCACACTACTGTATTTCTAGATAAATGACATTCTTGGATATGCTCTTACTCTTATAATGGTACAATTGTTTGTTTGTTGTCTCTTTGTAGTCCGAAGCAAGGATTTTTATTTTAATATTCTAAGAGTCAATAAAATGAACTGATGCAGATTGAAAAGAAACGTCGTATTTGATGTCAAGATTTAGCTGTTGATTTATTTCTTGTTTTACTTTCGAAAGAATTCTATATTACCAAACCGACAATGAATTATTGTATACAAACAGTTTGCCAGTTATAGAGGTTTGGTTCTGGCATTTGAATTGTGATCCTCATTCTTGATAAATCGGGTGTTTAAATTTTGTCAATACATTTGAAAAAGTTATTTTCATCAAAGGTAATTCAATTGAATTTCATGGATGGTATACATAGCTTGAAGTCAATATTTGCATAATGCCTTATAAGGTTCAATTTGTGAACATAAAGGCCTCTTTAATAGTGATATTTTTACATTATGACATATATTTCTAGATCAAACCTTTTTCCAAAACAGGTTGAATATAACTCAAAAGAGAAATTCAATATGAATTCTGATTTTCAAAAGATATAAATAGGACGAAAATTCAGAAGAGGGATATATATGAGCAGATACATAATTAAAAGCTAAATAAGAGAATGATTTTGATATTTTATTCATCCTGTGCTAGCGGGCACGAACGGTTATTTGCAACAGCCATTGTCGCCAATGGACTTGATCATTGAAACGAACATGCACTTTCTTGAAATTTGCAGTTTTGAGCGCCTTTACGGAAATCTGTGCATTAAGATATTCATACATGTACATAATTAAGTAAAGACATGATCACAGACTTGAGGCTATCACATTAAAATAAGATGCATATGTTTTTTTCATGTTTTCATAAAATAGACTCCCTCTGAGGAAAACAGAATTCCTAAAGAAAGCCCAACATGGCAAAAATTGAAAATGTTCGATTTGATTGAGCCTGTTCATGGACAATACTGAAAAGTGCAAGTTAACGTACGTCCACGCCCCCAAGCATCTTCTGATGTGTCCAGGCAATTTGATAAACAAGTCAGAAATCGATGAAATTGATCAACAAAATGCAAATTTCAAAGACAGACCCGTCAATAGGGATGGTATAATTTATTGTCTTACTCATATCTCATCGAATTTTATTGTTGCATCATTTGTACATATATGATTCAGAAATATGTGGCGTTTATATCGCTAACCTCAAAATAACTGATAAATAGCGACGCATTCAAACGTTAAATAATCAATGTCATAAAATTGTATGACGTCAGTAAGACATAAATATGATCAAACAGAATGGTGATATTTTGAGAAATATTTGTACGGAAATGCATAAAACATAACATGATGCATGAGGAGAGGTGTAGTATAGAAATAGTTTCAGTACTAGTTTGGAAGGAATAGACAAATCGACGATAGCAGCGCTTTTTAATGACCATATGTGAATTGATTCGAAAGTAAGTTGATTGATTGCTTTAGCAGACAAATATTTTGAATAAATATGATTATCAATTTCACGCAATGCCTAAAGAATAGAAGGAAAATGATTGCACTACGAACTATGAATTTTGTTCACCAAAAAAAGATATTTTTTTGCTGCAATACAGACAACTTGTTTTGTATATTTATATAAGAGTATTCGTGTCCTAAAGAAATAAATAAAGTGTCCTAAAGAAATAAATAACCAGAAAATAAAGTTTGCCTTTTCTAAATTAAATATCGGTAACACTTTTAGTTCATTTATACATGCATTTGATCGTCTATGAAATGTTTATCTGGTACCTACGTATTTCTTGACTTCAATGTGTAATCGATACATTGAAATAATAATCATTTCCCATATTTCAGCTGTTATAACAAGAACCGGTTGAACCGGGTGATGCTCCCCGAGAAGGTTTTGGACACAGGAAAGTATAATAAAAATGAACAAAGGGCAAAAACTCCAAAATTAGGCAAGGCGGAGTTATGTTTTTTGCACTGCACTTCTATTCAATGAGATCTATCTATCTATAAATTTTCCTGATGATATCTCTTATAGTTTCAAAGTTATGTCCCGGGTAAAATTCAAAGTGTAAAAATGAACAAAGGGCAATAACTCCAAAATCAGACGAGGCTTTGTTTAGGTTCTTGAAGCATTGCAGTTCTATACAATGATATATATCATACCTACAAAGTTTCATGTTGATATCTCTTATTTTAGTTTAAGAGTTATGTCCCGGACAAAAGTAAAAACGTTAAAATAAACAAAGGGCAATAACTTCAAATAAGGAACAGCAGGGTTATGATTCTTTAGCACTGCACTTTTACCCAATGAGACGTATCTATCTACAAAGTTTCATGTTGATATCTCTTATAATTTTAGAGTAATGTCCCGGACAAAGTTCAAAGTGTGAAAATGAACAAAGGGCTATAACTCAGAAAATTAGGAAAGACAGAGTTACGGCTCTTAAACACTGCAAACCTATTCAATGTGATATATCTGTCTGCCAAGTTTCAAGTTTATAACTCTTACAGTTTTAGACTTATGTCCCGGACAAAGTTCAAAGTGTACAAATAAACAAAGGGCAAAAATTCAAGTATTAGGCAAGGCAGAGTTACGGTTCTTGTGCACGGCACACATACTCAATGAGATCTTTCTACCTACAAAGTTTTATGTTGATACCTCTTATAGTTTTAGACTTATGTCCCGGACAATGTTGAAAGTGTAAAAATAAACAAAGGGGAATAATTCAAAAATTGGACATGGCAGAAATACGGTTCTTGTGCACTGCAAATCACTTAATAATATCTATAATATCTATCTACCTACAAATTTTCTGTTAATACCCCATATAGTTTTAGAGTTATGCCGCGGACAAAGTTCAAAGTGTAAAAATAAAGAAAGGCAATAATTCAAGTATCAGGCAAGGCAGAGTTACGGTTTTTATGCACTATACACCTTCTCAATGATGTGTATCTACCTACAAAGTTTCATGTTGATACCTCTTATAGTTTTAGAGTTATTTCCCGGAAAAAGTACAAAGTGTAAAAAAAAACAAAGGGGAATAATTCAAAAAATAGACAAGGCAGAGTTACGGGTCTTGTGCGTTGCACACTTACTCAATGAGATCTATCAACCTACAAAGTTTCATGTTGATAACTCTTGTTGTTTCAAAGTTATGTCCCGGGCAATAAAAGCGGGCGGACGGACAAAGCGGCGATTATATGCTCCCCCGAAATGTTTCGGGGAGCATTAAAATCATTTGACTTTTTTATGTACTATATTTGTCCTAATCAATATATATCCGTTACCGTTTTTTAATACATGTTAGTCTCGTAAAATGAACGACATAGACTGGAATTGTTTTGCCTCTTGTGACTGAGGGGTTGCTTTTTATTGTTGAGGCCCACAAAGTGCACCCACCGTTTATCCCTGCGCAAATTTAAAGATTTAAGAACGATAACATACTCAAAGACATACTATGCTCAAACTTGATATATGAAAATGATAATTACTGCACAGTCTTTCCTTGTAAATGTAAAATAAACATGAGGGATCACTTTGTTTCCAGATTTTTATACTTCACAACAGCAGGTGTCAAGTGCTGTGTGGCAGCTGTAAAAAGTTGCCCCGTACTTCACTTCAGTGTTGTTATATTTGTCTGGTCCTTCGGGATCATTGATACCAGCACTATTAAGTGTTGAGAATTGAGTACCGCTCAAGCCGGTGCTAGGGGGCGTGATGGATGTTGCACTTGACATTATCCCTCATGTACAGACTCAATCAAACCGAGTCTGCAGTTCTCTTGTAATTTTGTTGTGATTAATGCTTCCGAGGGATCACTTTGTTTCCAGATTTTTATACTTCACAACAGCAGGTGTCAAGTGCTGTGTGGCAGCTGTAAAAAGTTGCCCCGTACTTCACTTCAGTGTTGTTATATTTGTCTGGTCCTTCGGGATCATTGATACCAGCACTATTAAGT
This sequence comes from Ruditapes philippinarum, assembly GCF_026571515.1. Lineage (NCBI taxonomy): Eukaryota > Metazoa > Mollusca > Bivalvia > Venerida > Veneridae > Ruditapes > Ruditapes philippinarum. The sequence goes on from NW_026863555.1 coordinate 183,463, forward strand.
GTTGAGAATTGAGTACCGCTCAAGCCGGTGCTAGGGGGCGTGATGGATGTTGCACTTGACATTATCCCTCATGTACAGACTCAATCAAACCGAGTCTGCAGTTCTCTTGTAATTTTGTTGTGATTAATGCTTCCGAGGGATCACTTTGTTTCCAGATTTTTATACTTCACAACAGCAGGTGTCAAGTGCTGTGTGGCAGCTGTAAACTGTTGCCCCGTACTTCACTTCAGTGTTGTTATATTTTTTCTGGTCCTTCGGGATCATTGATACCAGCACTATTAAGTGTTGAGAATTGAGTACCGCTCAAGCCGGTGCTAGGGGGCGTGAGGGATGTTGCACTTGACATTATCCCTCATGTACAGACTCAATCAAACCGAGTCTGCAGTTCTCTTGAAATTTTGTTGTGATTAATGCTTCCGAGGGATCACTTTGTTTCCAGATTTTTTTACTTCAGTTATGTTTCAAATTCTAAATTTTAGCTTGCCACAATACGCACATAAAGTGTCATTTTTAAGGAAGGATTACATGTGTACATTTGCAATTTTGTGTTAAAATGTAAAACTACATGTCTGCATGTGTTACTTTCACCGAATAATCTGTTTATTTCTTCCTTTTTTGCCGATTTAACTACGACTTTACATGTATGGGAACTGCTGTAAAGGGCTTACAAAAAACCCTAAAACATTTCAATAGTTAGAAACCGGAAACTAAAAGGCCTATTATGACTCAGAAATGCTTTAACATTACCTTCCCAAAAGCTTTTTTAATGTCGTTGTACTTTTAAAAATATCAAAATGTTACTCATTGAACAATTACCCGAATCATCTTTTTCATATGTTGCTTTTTGGCAATAAGTTTAGTTATACTGATTTAGTATTTTATACAGAAGTCAAAATACTACTTTGTTTACATTTTGCTACGTTTATGACACATAATTATTAAACATGTATCACTACTCAGATATAAGAAGTTATATATTTACGGTTTTTACATACAAATTGAATCATTTAGTATTTCGTTAGTATTTTGATGATTTATTATCAAGAAGGAAATATGATTAATGTTTATGATTGATAATATCAATTGTTTGATTTTTAACACTTGTAACATGTAAATTTGCAAGTTTGTATTTTATACATTCTCGTTGTATTCTCGGTAAATAAGAATTTTTACAATAAATGTTTAATTCAATTTTAAACATCCCATATACTGTCTATCCAACTGCAACATATTAATCATAAGTTTGTATCATTGTTCCCGCTGACAATGAGGCATGGCGTCTTTATGCTGTTTTAAATAGTATGCAATTATTGTATTAACACAATGCCTGTCAACTGTCTTTTTTGTGCAAACATTTTCTAGATCGATTCAGGAAGCATGCTTTAATCAATACTTAATTAACTCTTTAATAGTGTCATTTATAAATAATGAATGCAAATTATACTGCATATTTTCCGTGAGAGATTTCTACCAGATCACTCGAAAATAAACATGACTCCTAATTTTAAAATGCATTGCTAAGCAATATGGATCGGAAATCACGCCCATGCTACAAATCCAGTGTTCAAATTATACAAATAAGCTTGTTAACACACTTTATCAACATGAAAGATATTTAATTCATATTTAAGTTGGCTTTTTGCAAGCAAACATGATTACGAGAAGCCGTTTTAAGTACACTGGCAACAATACCTTATGCACTGACTTAATTAATTGAAATAAAAACCAAGTATTGTGCTTTGCTTTGAATACGCACATGAATCTAGTTTTGGCTACCAGTAGCGTATAAAGCATACTCATCATCCAATTTGCAGCTTTTGATGTTTCAATTACAATGAAGAATCAGGCAGAAATATTTACTTTATTCGTGTTAACGTCCTGAAAATTAGCAGCTTTAACAAATCATTGAGGTTTTCCTTATGTCAATATCACTTTGCCAAACATGAATTTATATCTCACAACCAAGCCATGTTTACTATATTTCAACTTCAACATGTTTGGTGTTAAGTCGCCATGGTTGAACAATCATTTAATCATTGAATTGTTTGACATGCTTTTGAAAGTAAATATTAAATTAAAACATGTGTCAACTGATTTATTGGTAATGTTTATAGCATCCGGCAGAATACAGTTTAAGAAAAGATGAATATTATCGTCAGTGTACTTGACCTGGTCTATAATTTAAGGTTTGTAATACAATAAACGATTTTGTTGATAGAACTTAATTTTCGATACATATAAGAACAAACTACAAAATAATCATATATGTATTTTGTTGGCAGGTGTGAGAGACATAATTCGATATTACACATATTCATATATCAAGTAATACAATGTTCTTGAGCACAAAAATATTATTCATCATATAAATGTTCAATTCATACCAATACATGCAAAAAATTATCAACATTTTTTTTTCTACATGTAATAGTTTATAAGAATATCCAAATGGTGCGTTTATATAGATTTTATCAATTTTTGAACTAACCATGGAAAATGTGCCTATTGTAGACAGATCCACGTTAAAATAAACGTGTTTAAAAGTCTAACAGAAAATTTATTCCATTTGTAAATATATATACACAAGGTTAATAATAGAAGTAATCAATGCATTTGTTTAGTTAAAAACATATTTATCTTACTTCGATTACGAAACAAGTTCTCGCGACATATCACTTTCGAGTCCGCTTCCTGAAACTACTTACCAGTACTGGTGTCAAATGGGGGAATATGGTCGTGATCCGAGGAGTGCTCGAACCAAAGATCTCTCGGTTGAAAGGCGAAATCATTAATCACAAGAACACGTTTACCCTGATATTACGTCATTACATTATTGTAAAGAGTAGATGTTACAATGTACAAGCTATGATAAACTTTTAACTTGCGAAGGGAAAATATATCTAAGTAAACCCAGGTCATTTTTCTTAAACTGTAACACAACAAAAACGAATAAAATCTTAAACGTTATTGCACAAATATATATTTTAATATATAAACTGCCACTACTGTTTATGAAAAAAGAAAGTGTCACTTAACAGCTCCGTACAATTCAAATTAACTTTCAGCTAGCTTTTTCCAAATGTTATTTGTAAGAGTTTAATTAAAGAGAGAGAGAGGTTTGAAAATATGCTGACACTAATATGCATTGGCATAATACAATTTCATAATTAAATCTAATAGAGGTTTGTGTACCTACTAATAATATGGCATAAATTTTCTTTTGATAATTATACACTGAATTTTATAAACATTCCGAATCATGTCATATTCTAAATAATACAAGATATAATTTTCATAAATTAATAATATCATTTTAAAGCTACATAAGTCAACAATCTCGTTTGTTTTAAAATTTACCTGTAGTTATTTCTGGTGTTTCCATCATGATTTTGTTACAGTCAGTCATCAGTTCATTGAACATTTCTTGTAATCTCGTCGGATAGTATCGAGATGAAAATTTAACATTCTTCAAAGTTTCGTTAGGTAATGTAGTATCCTCCATTGTTTATGAATTTGTCCATGTGTAATCAAAGTTCCAAGTTATGTAAAATTAATGCTCATTGGCTTAAATAAAAAATGTTTAAACATTTATATAAGAGTAACACGCGTTGATTTATTAGACACTTTTTACAAAAGAAAATTGTACCAAACGCTGAACAGCAAAAGCGTCAAAATAAAATTGCAAATGTCTAGCAAAACGTTAATTAAAGAAAATCTAAGCTCACACACACTGCTTTATTATATGCGTGAACAAACCCGACATATGAGTGATCGACACTCTATTGGATATTTACTGATACTATAAGAGTATCTCCAATGTAAGAACCGACAAATGGTATAACGTTCTCGTAGTATTAACCGATGTTTGTAAGATACATCAATGAAGAAAAAACAAAACAAAATTGCAAGTATGTTCCGCTTTTTAGACTAAAATTGATTATATTTACTTTCTCCAAAGGTTGCCTTAACACTTAATTGTAAAATTACAAAACAATTATTCGCCAAGTGACACTTATAACTGAGCTATTATTTAAGAAGTAACATCGGCCTGAGAGGTGTATATCGGCTATTTAACACCGGTTTGGGGTTTTGATGCGTAGGAATTGACCACGAAGGCCGTAACGATGTTATTTCGATTCTATCACGATAAAATAAGGAAGATCACTAATGTTATTTTTTCAAGCGGAAATAACTTCCGGTGCCGATTTTCGTATAACGCTGTTCGATTTTCGCACCCTACTGTTGCAAAGATATAGAAATTATTAAACAAAATAAATAATAAGAAAAAACGTTATTTTATCAAGTTTTCAACAATAAAAACTTACGTCGTATTGTGTTTACATCAGTGCCCCATTTATCATTCTTGTATGTATGAAATAACGTCAGCTTGTTTATGAATGAGTTGTTTACTTACGATGACGTCATTACGCTGCTTACGGATTGGCGCCGTTTTGTCAAAATATTTATTAACTGATATGGATCAAATATGTGGCGTTAGTGTATGTGAGATATTATTTCGGTATTGTATGAAAAGAAAACATTATAAGAACTGAAAATATAAATAAAAATGCTTTTTATTGTTGCTTTAAAAGGCTTTGTAAACTATATAATCGAGGGTGAAAACATAAAAGCCGCATATACAAGTAGTCCCTAACCAGTGTTTATTGGCAGTTTAACACCGGTTTTTTTCCTTCTTTGTCTATAGTGACAAAATCACGTGGAGTGATAGAATAATATTTTATGATATTAAGTTTTCATCTGAAATAATAATTTGAGTAACGTGCAACACATAATGGAAGAAATAAATCGTTTGATCTTTATTCAAGCATCTTCATATTATTTAGACATATTGGTAATGTTTGTAGTCTGTTCTTTTTATATTTTGTCAAACCAAATATAGTATCATAGCCCAACCTGATTCTCGTGTTATATTGTTGTGTGTCAATCTATATGAAATACAAGTGCTGGCCTTTTTTAATAATTTCAACTTAGCATAAGTTTTAAACGGATGTCTTTGAATTACTAATATTCTTAAAAATCTTTAATATCTGTTTATTTGATATTGCTATTTTATACACACCAATGAATTAGAATTGCAACATATTTATACGTTTATTTTAAAATAACATTCTAAATCAAAATGTAATACGAGGATAATGTTGCCAATTATGTTAATATTCATATTTATATACTGTAGCAGTTCTTAGAAGATTCCAAAAAATGTGAAAACTATTATAAATTTACTGTTGCATTTCTTATTTTATGCCTTATGATTTCATTATCTTATTTTGCGTTCTCATGTAATGTTTAATTTTTTTTTTGCATTTTCCCTTATCAGTGAATGATACATGCTCGAAATAATTGCTAAACGACAATCCTTTTAATAATGAGGCATAATATTTGTTCTGGGGTATTTCGTTCTTTTTACTTTTAATGCACATATGTATTATGTAATTGTGACATTCTATTCAAGACTCTTTCGGGATTCTACCAAAATAGTATAGGGAAATTTTAACATTAATTTATAATTCGTAGATGTTTTTTCCCTCGGGTATTAACATATACATCTCAAACAAAATCTTACATTAATATTGCGCTATAACATTTTGTATCAATTTATGTAATTATCATAACATTCGTATTATTAAATGCAGTTGAATTGTTAAATAATTACATTTCAATAAAACAAATTCCGTGTTCTGGCTAAATATTTGACGATTCAAACGATATATGTCTTTTCATTGAAGCTATTTCTTTTCAGTTATGCTTGAAGAAATGTTTATGTAGAGCAAAGGATTGAAGCAAATATGTTAAACAAATTTTGCAAGCATATCTGAAAAAGTACAAGAGCTAAATTTGAAACAAAATACATAACTTTTTTTCCCTTTATTTCCTGGTCTGAAAATTGTTTCGAAAATATCACTTTGAATCTCCTTTTCTTTCATCTCATCAACATGCATATACATCTGTGATATCTGATTTAAGTAGAGTAATAAACTGCGTGGAATAATTTAAGTTTCAATTTACCCTTGAAAGACAAGTCAGTTATCGTGATATAAAGGGGATAACCTTCTTTAAATGGAGAAAAGAAAAAACCTCCAACAATTGCCTATAGCGTTGGTAATTGAATAGCAGACGATTTATGTAAAACGCTCTACTAATTAAAGATAAAACGTGTAAAGCATAGCTTGAAGCAAGTGTCGTATAACTGGAAATATCATTGTTATCAGCATCATTCTTTTTTGTTCGGGAACATTCATTCTTTTTACGTACCATGTGTGTTTAATGAGAAAAAACGTCAGTTTACCATTTTGTTACATGCTTTTTTACATGAATATTTTGATAAGAACTATAGAATCAGATTTTAGATAATATTAGAAAAAAAATGACTCAAATGCCTTCAGTCTAAAACTAATTATGATTATTTGTTCTTGATATCTATCTGCTGTTCTGTTCATTATCTCTGAAAGTGATACTAAGTCTAATTGGTTCAGAGTTAAGGACAATTACACTTTTTGATCAATTTTTGTAATATATTAACATAAGGAATATTTATAAAAATAACATAGGTAATATATTGAGTTTACATTTTATTGGTCATTCGCAAATCTGAAATTTAATAATATTTTCGTTTAATTCTAACATATCTAAATTTATCCTGTTACAAAACATCAACATGTTCTATATATTAAATTACACATAAATCAAATTATAATTAATGACAGTCCTGTTTTTTTCGTAAATACAGATCGCAGATGACCCTACTGAATTTGCAAAACCATTGAGACTAATACTACAGCAGATAAATGTTTTGCATTATTCACGTATTAAACTACTTTTAATTATGCCTTTTTACATTAAAAAATGGATCCTCTTGTATAAAAATTCAAACCGTTTATGTATAAAATAAGATTAAGAACTATTGTAAATTTATAAAACAACGAGCATTTATATTTATAGGAAAGTGAGGAAACCCCATATATCTTACTTGAGTAGCATTTCATACAGGTGCAAGATTTAAGAGGTACAAAAATAAAATATGTAGTTCATACAAATAGAAATTATGTTCTTAATATTTATACTGTATAATAATAATCAAAGTGGATGGAAACTAATTATCATTGTAGATTGTAGAAACGTATTGTTTTGGAAGCTCTGGTTAATGTAAGTGACAGCAAGACAGCGGGCACGTGGACATTTAGTTATCTTGTAAAGGCAAGTTATTGAATATCTGTCAGAAACTTTATAATATCTGAATAGGTTGTGTCATATATATCATGATCATACGATACGTCTTAGGATATAAACGTTCATAAAGTCCATGTGTTCTTGACATTGTTGAATTAATATGGTACAAGGAGGAACATGTTTATAATTTGCCTTCACTTTAGTGTTGCTGTATTTTCATGGTTCTCGATTCCAAACACATTAGGTGCTGAAGATTGAATACAGCTTGAGCCGGCGCTAAAGTTTAAGTAGACGACATGTTTATCTCATCCAGTCAGACAAATAATACAAATGTATAGAAAAGTGGTAAGTATAAGCTTCCGTCCACGTACCCTGGCATCGACTGTAGCAGAATAAGAAATGCTAAACAGTTTGAAGTTATAAAACATTTACTGGTGCACAAATGGTAATGGTTATCACGGAACATTTAATGGAAAAGGAAAATTAATGTGTCCTAAACAAGAAAACAAAGCTAACTTACAAGGTATTTTAAAAGGGAATCGAGTGTTATGAAACCTTCATATCGCTGACTGGTCGTCAAAGCCGCAAATTAAATATCAGGCATGACATTCAAATGGTCATCATACAGTACGAGTATTCAAGAACCAACCAATTAGAAAAACATTGTTAAAATCAAAAAATGCCAAAAACATGACAAAGGTGTTTTGATGAAGAATATTTTCTGAGGGAATCATGCTAACAATTGGTAACATAATACATTCATTATCGGAAGTTTGAATAAAAACTATGATCAAGGGCAGTAAAAGCTCATGTTTTAAAATCATATATTTTGTTTCTTAATGTTCATTCGAAACATGGACATAAATTGACATGGCCAAACTACGGTTAGAACATCGTTTTAGAGAAGAAAAATACATAATATATTATATTTTTTTGCTATATATTTGAGTCTCAGTTATATATATATATATATATATATATATATATATGTATATATATATATATATATATATATATATATATATATATATATATATATATATATATATATATATATATATATATATATATATATATATATATATATATTATATATATATATATATATATATATATATATATACAGTTGCTGTTTTTCAAAAGCACCACCATCAAGTAAAAATGCTACTGTTACTGTAACAACGGATGGACGAAAAGAATTCAGGGGTATAAAGCTATAAAGCTGTTAATCCTATAAAATTTTACAGCTGCAGTTTGATTAATACTTGAGTCATTGAGCGAAAACACTGTTTCCAGTTTAAAGGTTATAGTTACCTTGATCTTTCACCTTGTGACCCCAGAATCAATAGGGGTCTTCTACCCAATATGGACAATCATCCTATGAAGTTTGAATACTGTGGGCCAAATGGAACTTATGTTTTGCTCCAGAAACCATTTTCAATATTAAGATAATAGTGACCTTGACCTTTCACCTTGTGACCCCAAAATCAATAGAGGTCGTCTACCCAATATGGGCAATCATCCTATGAAGTTTGAAAACTGTGGGCCAAATGGAACTTATGTTATGCTCCGGAAACCATCTTAAGTTTTTCGCTTGTAGTGACCTTGACCTTTGACATTGTCACCCCAGAATCAACAGGGGTCTTCTACCAAAATGGACAATAATCATATTAAGTTTGAAAACTGTGGGCCAAATGGAACTTAAGTTATGCTCCGGAAACCATCTTAAGTTTTAAGGTAATAGTGGCCTTAACCTTTGACCTTGTGACCTAAAAATCAATAAGAGTCTTCTACCAAATATGGGCAATCATCCTATGAAGTTCGAATACTGTGGACCAAATGGAACTTAAGTTATGCTTAGGAAACCAAATTGCTTACTGACGGACGGACAGACGGACGCCAGGGGTTATAAAATAATATGCCCGAAATTCTTTTCGGGCATATAAAAATGTGTTAAGAATGTATTTCTTATGATATTCAATGTCCTCGATTAGTAATCAGATTAACATTACTTAAAAATATTACGGAGACATGAAAACATTTTTAAACATACACATGCATAAGTATGAATGCAGCAAAACTGAAACAAAATCTCAAAAAAAAAGAAGTCTACGTAATTATATTGTGATTTATAAAAAATGACATAATATGAACTGCTATAGAGAAATATATTTGATAAAAATGTTTTTTATATATATACTTTTGATACTATCGTTGCTTTACTTTAGATCTTTTTTTTTTTTTTTTTGGAACACAATAAGTCTGAGTGTTGATACCTGGAGTAATGAATTAGCAAAATGTTCAAGCTATGAAAAATTAATTGGACACAAAAATATACTATAAGATTTAACATTTGTTTTCATTTTTTATTGAATAAAAAGTTTTGACAGTGTATGCGAATAATTTGATATACGTATCCCATGTTTAACTTTACAACCAAAGCGTTACGATTCCCTCAGGAGTATATAAATGAAAAGTTTATTTCCTGTTTATTAAAGCTAGCAAGAAACTGCATCTGACACCCTCTTTGGGAGTTCTTATACGTGGATGTTTTTCTATGAACATTCAATTCCTATTGACCTTTTGCCATGATAATGTAGACGTATTGGTCCTTCAGATAAAGATAAAGTCTACAAAAACATAACTACGGAAGCATGGAGAGGACATAGTCGATTTATTTTAATAATCTGTGGGAACAACTTATTTGTCGAAGTATTTTTTATTAATCTGTGGGAACAACATGTTTTGTGAGGAAAATCTTTTTTTATTCTGTGGGAACAACATATTTTGTGAGAAAAATCTTTTTTTATTCTGAGGGAACAACATATTTTGTGAGAAAAATCTTTTTTTATTCTGTGGGAACAACATATTTTGTGAGAAAAATCTTTTTTTAATCTGTGGGAACAACTTATTTTCTGCTATATTTTTTTCAATATCTTGTTCCCTCAAGATAATAAGTTGAGCGAACAAATTAATTATGTTGTTCCCACAACATAATTCAACCAATCAAATTCTTGCATCTTGTTGTCAGAAAAATGGATAGAGATGTTTTTCTAAACATTTCTTCTACCATTATTGCAATTGTTTGCAAATGGCGACTTTTTAAAAAGGGACTTAACTTTGCAGTCACTCTTTGTGGCAATCGCTATTTTGATTGGTTTAATTATGTTGTGGGAACAACATAATTAATTTGTTCGCACAACTTATTATCTTGAGGGAACAAGATATTGAAAAAATTCGCAGAAAATAGTTTGTTCCCACAGAGTAAAAAAAAGATTTTTCTCACAAAATAAGTTGTTCCCACAGAATAAATTTTTTTTTTACTCAAATTAAGTTGTTCCCACAGAATAAAAAAAGATTTTTCTCACAAAATATGTTGTTCCCACAGAATAAAAAAAGATTTTTCTCACAAAACATGTTGTTCCCACAGATTAATAAAAATATTTCGACAAATAAGTTGTTCCCACAGATTATTAAAATAAATCGACTATGTCCTCTCCATGCTTCCGTACATAACACATATTTTGCTTCATTTTTTTTCAATACAAAATTGATACAAATATTAACAATGATTGTTTTAACATTAAAATTGTTAAACTTTTTTTTTTCTAATATGAAACGCGATACTAATTGTCATATTGGAATTCCATTTTTCACCATAACGATTAGCAGGTAATTATAGATTTAATCATTTAAGATTCCAAATAGTGCCAATGTTACAAATATATTATCAAAGCGTTACAAATGTTATTTAAGCTTCAAGATGAACATATGTACAGAAAATACATTTTTGTACAAAGTGTAAACAAAATTAATACAGGCATTGATGGTATTCTTTAGAACATTCATGATATTCTTCAGAAAATGTATATACGTCAACCCTTTATTAAAATCTTACACAGTCCATCGAATATATATATATATATATATATATATATATATATATATATATATATATATATATATATATATATATATATATATATATATATATTATATATATATATATATATATATTATATATATATATATATATATATATATATATATGTGTGTGTATATATATATAGAATATTCCTGATTCCAACATTTTATGCTATTGGCATCATGATCATAGCAGTTGGCAAATAATAGCAAACGTCTTAAGTGCGGCTTAAAACAGTCGTAATATTGATAGAAGAAAATAATAAGAATGATTCTGTATTTCCTATTAATTTAAAGTCAAAGTATCAATTTCTATAATTATGCATTTTATGTGTATTTGTGTTCTTTTTTTAATAAAAATCATACTTAATTCGTACTTTAAAATTTTCAAGGAAGAAACAGATAAGGAATTAATTATATTATTAGTATTATCATTTTAAGGATATTATACAGTGACAAAATTTCTTTGTTTTACTAGCCCAAAACACTCAGTACGTTTTCAAACTGTATTGATATATAACATATTTTTTTCATCGATTAATATCAAAATATATAACTGTTGAATTTGTTTACACCTTGTACAATATCACTGTAGTTCTTTTGAAACGAAAGGGAAACGGCACAAGAGATGAAATAGCACTTAACGAGTTTCATATACAATTACTATTACAAACATTTTCAAATGAATAGCAATAACAAAAATTTATCTGCAAGACAGTGATAGCACTGAACAAATTTTCTGTTGCTGATTTCTGTTTCAAAAAAATGACTTCGCAATAAAACAGTAATAATGTATAAACCTCGTTAGTTATGGGGTATAACACTGGCTGGGGCGAAATCTTGAGATGTTTTTGCTAAAACCCGTATCGGAGTGTTATATCCTCGTAACTAACGAGTTTCATATACAATTACTATTACAAACATTTTCAAATGAATAGCAATAACAAAAATTTATCTGCAAGACAGTACTTTGTGACAGTCCAGTGACATGACATAAGGCCGTGCAGAAAAATGGAATATAACGCACATGATATGTAAAAATGACTACAACATTTGTGAAGTTTCACTTGAGCAATCGCTGTTACTAAAGTGTTTTGTTATACATGTTTTTGCATAAAATTTCTTTACTTCAATGTGTACATCATATATTTTATGAGAAAAACTAGATACAAATTTCGCCTCAGAACCTTTTGTAAGCTGGATTTGTGTTTCTGTCACCTGATAGACAGTTTGTCAACAAGAAAAACATTACGGTTTGATATTATAGACAGGTCCATATTTCTGGAATAATGTAAATTCTTTTTACCAAAGGATTCTTATTGGTAAAAATTTGCGCAAAATTTACAATATCTGATTGAATTTAAATAAAGGTAATAAAACTAAACTTAACATTATCCAAAGAACCGCTGATGAAATATACACGTTATATTTACACAACTATCACTGCATGATTCCAAAATTTACCTGACGTCATATTTGGTGTTGCCATCATAATTTCGTCACATTCATACATCAATTCATTGAACATGTCCTGTAATCTTGTCGGATAGAATCGATGTGAAGATTTCAAATTCTTCAATGTGAAGTTCGATGATTTATTATGATCCTCCATTTTTAAAATTAAGTGAATAATACTAATTGATGTTTTGATTTTATAATAAATTCACCCTCAGTGCACAGATGTTCTATTAAAACAGAACCGTTGATGTAAAATTCCTTCCAGTTCTACTGTGTTGTGCCAATATATAATGCACCACTAACGTCATTGATGTTAAATACAGCAAATTGACTTATTGTAACACAACATAAAGTAAAGTTAAACCATCACATACCGTTGAAATATTTCTTTTTTACAATTATGAACCAAACACCATTTAATTGAATATCACATTATCAAGAACAAGCAACGTAGTTTTATGAAAACTAAATACTCCCTTTACTCATAATTATTCATAAATCATTTTAAAGAACATGTGGAAAATGTGAACATAATAAAAATCCAATTTCTGTAAAGCTGCTTATTAAGCATCGTACAAAAAGTTAATGAAAGAAGATCCAGTCTTGTGCGTACTGCTTGATTTATTCACACAAGCTGTCATGAGCAGAAAGTCTATTGGATATTTACTGATACTATTAGAGAATATCCCATCCCAGTGATCTTGGACTACATCATGCATTTTGATATGGTGTTTTCATCTGATAAATTATTTGCTATTTCATTGAAGAGTAATTGAAGTGTTGAGATACTATTGTTGATATCTTTTATCTATTAATTTAAGTATTTAATATACCTCTTTTAACATTATTTCGCTTATTTAGTTTAACCTACCTGTAGTTAAAATGAGGCTAACATGGAATGGGAGTCATTCTGAAGATTGTTTATCAAACGATCTTTACATGACCCGATGCAAGGAGACCAAAACAAATTTTAGAACATCTTTACAATGAATTTTGTGTTTAAAGAACATCCTCTAAGTTGCCAAAGTCGTTTTGTGACATGAAACATTTATACATGTTATCTCAATAATTTGACGACTGAATACTGCCTAAACTTGGGCTGAGGTGACAAAAGGTGCGGATATTACTAATTCTCAATCACAAATTCGTGATCACTATCTTAACATCTTTTTATTCTTATTTTAAGGATGTTTGTGAACAGATTTCTGAAATTAAAATTCGTGTTCTGTTTGAAACGTTTATATAACACAGCATCGATGAATGGTAAGCGATAAATGAAACGTTTGACATACTCTTTCAATAATTATGAAAGGCATTTACTATCTTAAGACATTAGAGATACACATACTATCCAATAAACATGTGTTTATAGGAACAAAACGCCATTCCGTGTTAACCTCAAGGGATTTGCAAGTCGGGAAGTGTCAAGACAATTTACGCAAATTTTTCCTCATTACCCCTATGGAACAAAATATGACAAACACGTAAATAACTATGATACTTTATACTGCGTAAGTATGACTTTTATTTTGAAACCATTCTTATAAACATCTCATATTACTTGATTGAACGATTAGATCATACTATATAAACCGATAAGGACACTTGTGTCTTCTTCCTTAACATTTATTGCAACGTACGGAGGGTTTCAATGGAAATGGCATTGATTTACTTGAATTTTGTAAATGCAAGTTATATAATCTTTATTAACGCCTATGCCATATTGCTAAAACAGCCAAAAGGAAATTGTTATTCAGATTTTCCAATTGTCTTGGCAATATTCTAGCAATTATAAAGAAATCAGAAGTTGTATTGAGATTTTTAATGAGACGCCTACGGATATGTTGGCGATTAATAAAACATAAGATACTATTTTAAATCGGATGTCGTCTGTTTGTCTTTTAAAAATCACTATAATTATAACAATATGAATACCAAATATTTTAAGATGTTTAGTGTGCTCAAATAGCACGTATATATATGTATATGTAAATGTTATATCATAACATTTGTAGAACATGTTTAGTAAAATATTTGTTTTAAAACGTCATATATGCAAACATTAAAATATATGCTCATAATAACGTATAATCATTTTAGCCGTCACTCTATTTTTCCTTCCGGTGAGATCAACACTGTGAGTGCCTACACACTGGAACAAACAATTCTATAAGGAGAAAGAGTGAAACTTATCGTTATTATTTAAAATGTAAAAATAAAATAACATTTCTAGCTTCCAGATTTCTTATAAATAAATTTCTTCCCCTGATTAATATGCTTACTCCTTATTTATATTAAACTGACATTATGCTTTTTTGCTGACAAGTGAAGCTGAATAATAATGATCTTGATGAAATTTACTGAACGTCAGTCATCAATGTATGTGCATGAAATATAACCAAAAGGAAGCACGAAGAGTTATAAGGGTTCATCGCAAAAATTACATATTTAGAAGAAAAAGCTTTAACTTTTGCTGTATTCTATATACTCCTTGTCATATCAATGATACACTGCGTATTCAATATATCAATACACTTAGACAAGAAATCGTATTTCTATATAAACCATGTTTAAGTATTCGGAGAAAAGACATTATTTATTTTGTCTGTGCTCTACAACAATTTACAATTTAAAAAGTAGCCAACCAAATTTAGATACCAAAATGAAATCTTTGAATTAATATATCTTCTATTTTTGATATTAAAGACGTATTGTAATAGGTTTATTTCTGACAAAATAGGGAAAAGAGCTTTATAAAAATCTGACGTATAGCAAGCACATTGCATGTTATTTATATATTGTTGTGTAATTAAAATGAAATCAAAATGCGAAACATATTAAAAGTACACTAGCAGTTTGTTGTCCAAATGTTTGTGTCACTGAGAAATGTTCTGAAAATGCTGGTAACAATTCAATTTTTGGATTTAGATATATATATTTCTAATGTGTAAGAAATGTTATTGAACTTTGTCAAGTATTTATAATTTACAATAAATATTTGTTCTATTATTGTAAAGGTGTGAATCAATTGTCTGTTAAATATGTATTTTGTTGTTGTGTTCAATAACAACAAAAGTCCGTTCATAACACAGGTTACCTTTACCGTCGTTCATTTTATTTAACATATAATATGTTAATGTACGAAAACCCTGTCGAATTCAATCCATGAGCCATGCATTATTCTTTCATTCGTTATTGATTAAGTAACACATTGTCAAAATAATGTTCAATTATAATAACTTAACAGTAGCCTTAGAATATAACAACATTGCGACGTAGCTTTTCACAACTGCATCACAGTTCTTATCACTTGATGTTTTCACAATTAAAGTCTACAGTATCGAAGGTGTTTGAGCAATTTGTTAAACTTATTCTAAAAATGAATTACATTTCAATTAAAATTGTTATTTCTACTGAATGCTAAATAAAATAGATGACAGTTTCTAAAATAACTACAGTTTAAGAAAAGGTTCGATAAAACTGGTTATAATAGTATGTTCTTATCTTATTCCTGCAAATGATTAGTGACTTTTATGGTCCCAATTTCATTATTCACCCAGGCAATTCCAAGCATAATTTAACGTTTAGGAATGAGCGATGGTTGCAATTAGTAAAAAGACAAAGGGGTTGTGTCAAGGTTAATAAGTTATTTTAACGATTGCTAGCCTTTTGTAAGAGTACATTTATCAGTTACTTTATAGATTGTTATCAAACAACATTTAAACTGGAGGGAACACAAACTTGGAGGAAACAATTAATACGGTACTATCGTACTTATAACTCTAGGAAGAGCACACGTTCATCCGATGTTATACGACCTGATAAACCCTTAAAGTATTTTAGATTCTGCTG
Organism: Ruditapes philippinarum; assembly: GCF_026571515.1. Taxonomy (NCBI): domain Eukaryota; kingdom Metazoa; phylum Mollusca; class Bivalvia; order Venerida; family Veneridae; genus Ruditapes; species Ruditapes philippinarum. The sequence continues at coordinate 199,885 of NW_026863555.1, forward strand.
TACTCGTGTTTATATTTATTGAGAGAAAATGTCTTTATGCTATATTACGTGGGGATTTTCCCGTCCACAAGTGTCCAGACAATTTATGTCAATTAGTACTCATTACCCTTGTGGGATAAAATGTGTCAAACGAGATATATTGCCTAATCATATACTATTGCGGAGAGGAAAATAAATCTGATAAGTTGTTTGATATCATTTGTTCTTTTATTCTACAATAAAGCCTTTAATTGTACTTACACAATGTGATACTGAAAAGGAATTATATGCACAAGAACAACTTTATGTGTATTGCTGTTTCCGTTGTTTGCATTTAAACACAACCGTAATTTGCAAGTTAAACTTAATATTCAAAAATAAGTTTTAATGACCTCTGAAGGCTATGCTTTGATGGAATATTTGGTAACATTTTTACGCTTCATATTATTCCATACTTACAATTACTTACAACTACATGTTATAGTCAAATAAACACACAATTAAAAACATTGATACATTACATTTTAAAGCTAAATGCCTCCTCATTGCTGCGGATTTGTTGATGATTTCTTATCTTTGTTTGTATAGATTACAATTAAGCTTAACATAAATAATAATATTGTATTTTTTTTATTTTTTGTTCGTTAAATAACTTTCTTGTCATAAAAACTGTTGCATCAGAACATTTAACAGCTCTCCATGATAACCCAAAATGAATGCATAGAAATATGCATGTTGACTTATGTTTTATTCTACAGCCGGTGATTAGTATTTATATCTACAAATTTATGTAAGTGAGATATTTAAATTTTACTTTCTTGAAAATTATATCATACAAACACATTTTTGTGAATCCGTTTATTTTTGTAGATTTACAAGCAATATACAATTATAATAATGAAACTCCGTATATTAATCTTATTTTCATAGCTTTTTGTTTTAAAGTAGGAAAACAAAATAATAACCACAGTTGGACTAAATGCTGAGTAAAAGTAAATACGTATATAATATTGAAAGCATACATGACATCATCATGTGATGTAAGAATTTAGATAACATTAAGAACGTCGTGATTCGATATTGATAAGATTTTTTACATTATAATTTGTTATAGTTTTTTTATATTTTCAACTTTGTTAAAATTATAAAAAAAAGTTATTGTTGGATACTATATTATTGGAATCACTCAGCTACAAAAGAATTTTGAATGTATAAATTCCTCTTGCTATGTTTAAGGAATATTATTATAATTAAAGGTTTTATTTAGAATGAGATGTTAAATGCTACGCCTACGGATATATTCCGGAAATGTTTTATAAATGAGACTAATATTGGATATGATACGTTATTCAATGCCATGTGATTGTCTTTCTTAAAACACAATAAATAAAGATAACGCAGATAAAGAAAGCACGTATTACCATTACCTAAAAGATTGTGTTTTCAAAGAATATTTTAATGTATGTGTCAAGTATATCCTGGCTCGAACAACAAAACATAGTAAATAAAAATGAAATAATAAAAACAACAACAATAACAACAATTGCACTTATCTGGTCATTTAAGTAATGTCTTTATTTGTAATTAGAATAACTTATATATTCTTATTATTATTATATTCTTATGACCAACAATTAAAATTATTTTATAAAGAATTCTAAAGAAAGAAAGGACTGGCAGTATTTCAGCGTGTTTTTAAAATGAAGAAAAAACTAGGTTTATCTGGCTGAATTCAGTCTAACGTTTTGATACGCTTGAATCCGAAGAAGGATGTAACAATTTGCCTTTGATCGCATTTACTAAGTTCAGATTGCACACAATTATAAAGATAATACATTGTTTATTTAAAGCAACAAAATACACCATTTCCTGACCAGATAACTTTTAAGAAAACATGAAAATCAATAGGTCTATTAATTACCTCTTTAAAACAAAACGCTTGTTTATTTTCGCACAGTTAATCTGTAGATAACTCAGTCTATTGTCTTAAATAGCTTGTTTAATTTGGATAACAATATAAAATATGCCTTACAAGGAACAAAAGATATTGAAAACAGTTCAAAAAATATCTTGTACTTAACACATTATGTAATAAGCAAATGGCAACTGCATTCTTTTCCATATCAATAATGAACTATATTGTGTTTCCCTTATCGTTATCAGCAAATTTCTTATTTTCTACCATACGAAAATAAATGTACGGGCATGAACTATATGGGGAAGTTGCGCAAAGATTAATGGTGTGTCGTTGGAAAGTATGTCAATTTTAGGAATAAAACAATAATTGACACATGTATATTTAACAGGTGTTTGTCGGCGTAAAACAAATTTGTCTTTCAAATTGAGTTTGTTATAAAAGTTAATGTAGACGTAACCAAAGTTTAAAATATGTGTTTTACTTTATTCGGACAGTAATTATTAATTTTAATAAAGCAAATCGTTGGCTTGGATAAAACATGTTACAATAGACTAGGATAATTGGATACAAAAGCATATTTCTTTATACATCATTTCTTACCATTAGGAAAACAGACACCATTCATTTGTCACGCGAGAATGTTAAATGTACAATCCCCAAAGTCACCAAGAACGAAAGATTGCAATATCAAAAAGAAATCGTTGATTTAATATATCTTCCATTGATAACTTAAACATGTTTGTTTATGGTTTCAGGATATTGGCAAACTCGTCCCTGTGATTATTTCAATAAGGCAATTTCTGACAAGACAAGGAAATAAAATTGTTCCAATAACATCACATGTAAAAATATCACGCTGTATTTTCATATCGATGCTTTTACCTTGTTAGGCACATTTATCGTGTTAGGGTTAATAATTTGAGTACAGTTTAAATTCATTTTAGTTAATTTTCAAATATTCTTTATACATGTTAATGTACAAACCGTTGAAAATCTAAGCTTTTATATATACAGATTATATTTAAAATAGAATGATATGATAATAAGGTGTTGTTATCAACTACAACGATGATAGTATGTTACTATGTTTATTATTTACGAAAAAAGTATTGCTGTTTCTTCTTTTCTGTTTTTGAAAAGTGCAGCAATTAAATAAAGAGGGAAAAACACACATTGATATTTCTCATTTAATTAAAAGTTATTCTGAGCTTTCTTGACCTTTATGTATACATGTAACAATTGATATATGCTAAAGCCGCATGTTTTGAGGGTATGAATAACTTATAATGTCAAATAGCCTTGTAGAATATTGAAAAAATGTTGAAATTGGACATAGAATATAGATTTTTATACACATGATTTTACTTTATAAAATTAGAAATCATTTATCAATAAATTAATAAACAGTAATTTTGTCCATTTTCTCGCTCAGCCTAATGCAATTTAATACCTTTCAGTAAAACATAAATATGCACGACAAAATAGTGCAGATGATACTGCAATACTACTTCATACAGTATCATTTAATACGTGTAATACACACAATTATAATTATATAATAATCAACTTTATATTTTCTTTAAAATAGATCAATTATCGCTTATCATTGATTGTGCAAAGTACACAACGTTTATCTTTTTTTATCTAACTGTAAACATGATTTTAATCTTGTGACAAGCGTTCTGTAAAAGGATCACAAACATAACATCAATGCATTGCTAATTTAGACTCGCAATCAATCTGCTTTTACGTCCTTCACAGAACAAACTTTATTAGTTTCATTTCTAGGAGTGTTCGACTGATACCTACTTTATGACAATATAATCCCTGGTTATAATGGGGAAAATAAATGACAGGATCCTGGATAAAAAAGGAGGTTCAGCCATCTTAGTAATAACATTTTTGTTTCCTATAAAAGATTGTGTTTGCTACTAACGTGTGGGATTGATCTATTCATAATGTAAATGGTTTATATTTGTTTTGTTTCATGTAAATCATTTTACTTTTCGTACGCATCAGTATACCTTGCCTAAGTAGTTGCATATATATAACCTGTCAGATTGTTGTTGTATTGTTATAAATCCTGTCAGTCACATAACATTAAAATATTCTTCAAAAAGGCAAACATATTTCACATAGAACTGATGTTTTCAAAGTTAACATTGTAAGTAAGAACACGAGATAATAGATTCTGTTTCAGTTAAATTTCAGACAAATTGATAATACACTGACCGTCTTTGAATGTTGACTTTAGTTTCAGCCATTGCTGGGTGCTCGAGAGGGCAACATTATCAATTTTGCAGTGATAGGTTTTCGTTAGACATTCTGTTTTTTCCTTCTCTTTTTTATGTTAAATTCTTGAGTTTGGCTAAATTTTTAGCTGTACCTGGGACAATTACCTATGTTGAATATGCTTAGCATGTACTTGTTAAATTCTTGAGTTTGGCTAAATTTTTAGCTGTTACTGGGACAACTATCAATGTTAAACATGCTTAGCATGCACTTATATCCATTTATTCGCTTTTATGTTCACATTTGATCTTTTTAGGTTATTTAAACAAACTTAAGTAATCTAAAAATGTCCTAATATTGTTGTGTATGGATTGCCTTACAATTCTGTTGTTACATGTCAGCATAGTTCAAGTGAATATAAAACTACTATGGGGAAGGAAACTATCACGCTAGCTTACAGAACGCCTGCAATTATGCACGAAAGGGCACCGCCACTTAATGTTTTCTAACACCAGGTAAACTGGAAAGTCGCCATATAACCTTTTATGTATCGTTATGACATAAAACCCAACAAAAACGATAAAAGAAGCTACATTAATAACCATGTCCATGTTACTAGCATTACTGTTGTATGCCTAGCATATCAGTTTGTGAAGCCAAATCGGTCAAACTCATTTAAGTCTGTATTTTTCTGTCATATGCTTTTAATACATCTTTTTATATACTTGTATATCTCATTAAATTTCGTCTTCTTAGCATCTTTTGACGAAAATATTCTTACATTTTCCAAGTTTTATGTCACAGCATAAAAGTGATAAATGAAGATTTAATACGCATGCATATCAATAATGCACAAAATTTAACAGAATATCGTTCATTACACTGAGCAAGCTTTTTCATAAAATTTGCTGAACGACAAAGACTGGCAGCTTTTTTATTTAACCAATATTGCAGTACCTATAAGCTACTTTTTGTGAGATAAGCATTTGTCTTAACATTTGTCTTAGAGGATTAGTCCATAGTAAATATATATCACATGATATTAACGTACATTTGCAAGCAGGGTAAAGTGTTTATGACTTAACCTCAGGGGTTTGTTTATTCAATTATTGTTCTGAAAATTTATGTTGATTACTGCCCATAACCCCTCTGGGATTACATATGACAAAAACATATTATTTCGCCTGGTCATAAAATAAGGTGATGTTAATAAAACTAACATTTCCTTCCCATTACAAATCCAAGTGTATACTGAATATCGAATTTACACCAATTTATTCAAATGCTGGTATTGATCATTAATACAAGTTAAATGTGCTGTTGAATGAGACTTTACCTTCTTGGATCGGATTCGATACATTTGGCTTAAATTTTGGAATAATTCTGTCTAAGCGAACACATTATTACACAGTTAAATAAGTCATCAAATAATGCATCATATCATTTAAGATCAGTGATGGAAACTTATATGCAAACGATTTTTGTCCCTGCACTACGTTGTGTCTCCTTATAAACATATAAGTGTACAAGAACTGCAAATCTTATTTTGCCTGACAAAATCACTTTAATTTATTTGATGACGCTACTATACCAACGGTCAGGTTCCTGTGCACAGTGGACGTTTGCAAAATGTGTGATCACTAAAAAAGATGAATCACTTTTAGTCATACAACATTTGTATGTACCAACGTTTAAAGGGTTATTAATATTGCCGATTGTGTTTCTGTCAACACATGCGTGAAATTTACATTTGCTTTAAATTGCCTTTGAAAGCAAAGAGCAATTTCATGTTTTATCACCTATTACCCTTGCAAATGAGCAAGTCTTTTTGAAGTAAATGTTTATTGTTATACATCTAAACGAAGTTAAGTACATCTTGATTTATTAAGTTAGATTATTTTGGAACACAATAGATAATCGATAGGTTCTAAATGCATTTCTTAGCGTGGTTTAATATTCGGCCATATACTGTTTTGTTTTTTTCTAAATAATCCAGGGCAGTACTTTATGAGATGTAATTTAAAGGGAGGGAGACTTTTAACATAAGAAGAATATTCATGAGCTCAATATTTTATTTCTAGATAAAGGACAGTCTTGGATATGCTCTTACTCTTATAATGGTAAAACTGTTTTTTTGTAGCCCGAAGCGAGCATTTTTATTTTAATATGCTAAAAGTAAATTAAATGAATTGATGCAGATTGAAAAGCACACATCTTATTTGATGTCAAGATTGAGCTGTTGATTTTTTCCGAAATAATTCAAAATTTTCAAACCCGACAATGACTTAAGATAGATTGTACACAAACGGTCAATATTTCCATCATGTCCCATAAGGTTCAATTTGTGTACATAACACCTCTTTTATAGTGATATTTTCACATTTAGACATATATTTCCATACCAATTTTTTTTCCAAAATAGGTTGAATAAAACTCAAAATATAATATAGATCTAAATCCTAATTTTCAATAGATATTAATGGAACGAATATTCAGATGAGGGATTGGAGTACATATATGGGCAGATATATAATTAAAAGCTAAATAAAGCATTTTTAAAAACAAGTCAATGATCGATGCAATTGATCAACAAAATGCAAATTTCAAAATAATGCATATCAAATACAGACCCGTCAATGGGGATGGTATAATTTATTGTCTTACTCATATCTCAACGAATATTTTGTTGCGATTTTTTTGTACATTAAAACAGTTATAGCTTCATAACAATAAATATGAAGAAAAAAAATTATAGCTAGTATTTCTGAACTGCAAGAAAAAAACATCAACATTACATATGGTCGCATATGGTCTTGTAAATGATCTGTGTAATGTCTCAGTGACAACTGACATTTTTTACATGTTTTACGATTTTTTTTTAGTTCAAAATTATAGTTACATGTAAATACATCTGGATAAATATATTTCTAATTGGAATGAACTTAAACAAGCAACGAAATTAGATGTGCTTATTCATTTATAATCCAAACTATATAGCGTTGGCTAGTTACCTTGAAGTGTTTTCTTATATAACATATGTCTAGTTTTACTATATGGTTAAAAAATATGTGGTGTTTATATTGCCAACACAAAAAAAAACCTGATAAATAGCCACGCATGCAAACGCATCCATTTATAGTAAAATAATCAATGTCATTAATTTGTATGACGTCAGTAAGGCATTAATGTAATCAAACGGAATGGTGATATTTTGAGAAATAGTTGTAGGGAAATGCATAAAATTACATGCAAATCATGGAGTGTATAAAAAAATTATATATCAATACAAATGCAGCCTTTAGTGCATATAAATTGTTTCGAAGTTGAGATTAATATGCATATTTAGCAGACAGTATTGAATAAACGATTTCAATTTCACCAATCACTAGGAATTAATAAAATATTGCACTACTATGATTTATTGTTCACCAAAAATAGATAATAATTTACTGCAATACAGACAATTTGTTTTGCATATTTATATAAGAGTATTCGTGTTATAAAGAAATAAACAACCAGAAAGTATAGTTTGCCTTTACTAAATTAAATATCGGTAACACTTTAAATTAATTTATACATGCATCTGATCGTCTTTTTAACTTTGTAAATGAAAAGTATATCTTGTACCTAGGTGTTTCTTGAGTTCAATGTGTAATCGATACATTGAAACAATAATCATTTCCCATATTTCAGCTGTTATAAAAATCATTTGACTTTTTTATGTTCTATATTTGTCCTTATCAATATATCCGTAACCGTTTTAATACAGTCATGTAAGTCTCGTAAAATGAACGACATAGACTGGATTTGTTTTGCCCCTTGTGACTGAGGGGTTTGTTTGTTATTGTTGAGGCCCACAAAGTGCACCCACCGTTTATCCCTGCGTGAATGTAAGAGGCGACTTAATGTGTTCGAATACCTGGAGTCTATCTCAAGCAAGAGATATGTTTCGGACTTGATGATTTTAAGTTTGCAAACCTGAGGATAAACACAGTCATCTTTCTTGTTTGTCGCAATATGACCTATATATAATGTGTTGTTGCGCCATAAAACTAAACAATTAAAGAAAGTGGATATTTTCTTTGCGTGGTTGGCTGTTGTTAAAGATCGCTTAAACATAATTGTTTACTCGAAGATGATATAAAATGTTTAAAATTCGATAAACATATCGATAGATTCCATTATACATAGCGTTTGACTCTATTGATAATGAGAACAGCTTGTGGACGAGTGGGCAAATTTGCCCTGCAATAATCAAACAATATAACAGCATTGTTAGTTTTATGGACAAGTTTTATAACAAATCGTGCAATTATAGGCCTATATAAACAGGTATAATATTGAGTATGGTGAAAGTTTCATTCTAGATGAGGGGCGGAAGTATCATTTACCCTTTAGCAATGCTTTAATGGAAAAGGAACTACAATTTGCTAGAGTTAGTATGAGAAACTTGACTTTGTTCTTTCTAAATCAGTACAATACTGACACCACTTAACTAAGTTAATTTGTAGGAATTATCTTATATAAACACTGGACTCCCTTCTATAGGTTTGCATTGAAGGAAGCGTAAGTATTAAAGACACATTGATTGAATTATTTAACTCTGCGTTATGCACCCTGAAAATGACCTTAAAGAGTAAAACAGTTACGGGGCAGACAACTTAAAAACAGTAAAAACAGTTATTGTATTAAGTCCTGGCGGTTTAGGCACTGTCCGATCTGAATGGAAATGTTTGTTTCCCTTTTACCCAAATCGAATACCAGTAAGGCTGTAAATGATTGTGTCGGAAAATGTCACAACTGGGAGGGAGAATTTACATTCAACAATATCTGTTTTGATATAATTTAAGAGATTAAACGCTTAAACTGATAGGTGTGGTAACCAAATGTGACCAAAATGTAACTCAACAACAATGTGTTATTTAAACAATATTTATAATAAGCTACTTTTATATGCATTCATTTGTGTAAAAAACAACATTTCTTTGTTTCGACTAGTTATAAACAAAGAAGTTAAACATCAGCAACCAAGAACACAAGCATTTTCTCTTTCTGCTGTTTATGGTACTAACCAAAATACAAATAAATCAACAATATTACAGTTAAGTGTTTCTTCGAGAATGATGTCAGTAAACAAACAGAAGGCTTTCCCAGTGAAGCAAGAACGGAAAATAAAGGTGCATCAATTGAAATAACACACAGTATTTTGTAGTACTTTGTATTTTGTATCATCTTTACCATGATACAAATTTAGCATTGCTAACTGATCTTGGCAATTTATTTAGTATGTAGTTATACGCAACCTCCTTGTTCAAATCCACATAGCTACTTAGTGTATTGCACCATTAAAATGAAACAGTCTGCAGAAATAAATAGCGTTTAGACATAATACGGACAAAGCAGCCTAAGTAAGAGAGTGTGTTTAAGCAATTAGCTAATTTGAAGCGGCGGCGCATCGCGAAAAAAATTGTCTCTGGCACTGGTTAAAATTACACAATATTTTAGGTTATCTAGACTTTATAAAGACCTTACGATGTAAATGTTTTAAAATATTTCGATGTCATACATTCATAGTTGATAGTTCATTATAATCGACGCGAACTTAAAGATTTAAGAACGATGACATACTCAGAGACATACTATGCTCAAACGTGATATATGAAAATGATACTTACTACACAGTCTTTCCTTGTAAATGTTTTATAAACATGTTAAGACTTCACACAAAATAAATATGTTATGTTTCAAATTTTACACACTTAAGCCTATCACAATGCGAACATGAAGTGTCTACATGTACCATATTAGGATTTGTAGATTCCTATACACAAATTGGACAATATTTTATTCTTTGTTTGTTTGTTTTATTTTACACATATTCCCAACAGTATTTCATATAGGCGGGTAGTTTCCTAAACATCGTTCCAATATTTGATTCAACTGAAACATATTCAGTAGATGTCATAGATTTCAGTATAATTTTTTTGCGATAAAAATATTTAACTCAGAACATAATGTATTTCTAAAAAAATTGTTCCAACGTCTGTAAAATCAACTTTGCATTGTACATTTGCAATTTGGTGTTATAATGTAAAACTTCATGTCTGCATGCTTTACTATCACTGAATAATCTGGTAATTTTATGTCTTCCCTTTTGCCGATTAAATTACGATTTCTCATGTATTGGAACTGCTGCAAAAGGCTTACCAAAAAAAAAAAAAAAACAAAAAAAAAAAAAACCCTAAATCATATCTACAATTAGAATTCGGAAACTTAAAGGCCTATTATGACTCACTTATGCTTTAATATTTCCTTCCCAAAAGCTTTTTTAATAGTGTTGTACTTTTTAAAATATCAAACTACTTTGTTTATATTTTGCTACTTTTATGACACATAATTATTAAACATTTTATCACTTCTTTCCTCAAATATAAGAAATAATATAATCACGTGTATTACATACAAATTGAATCAGTTATTAGTAAATTCGTAAGTATTTTGATCATTTATTATCAAGAAGGAAATATGATCAATGTATATGATTGATAATATCAATTGTTTGATTTTTAACACTTGTAACATGTAAATTTGTAAGTTTGTATTTTATACATTCTCGTTGTATATATGCGCGTACACGGAATTTTAAAACAAATTCATTAATTGTTTGTATAAAATCTATGAAACTCGTGAAAAATCTTTTCAAAATGTCGATGGTTTACAAATCGAGTTACAAATCTGATGACCTTAAGAAATTTGATATTTTCACAAAATTTCGTTCTGTGAATAAAATACTACTAACTATTGAAATTAAATAAGACGATGAACTGACCATTGTAAAATATCCAAAGTAGGCAAATAAGAATTTGACAATAAATGTTTAATTCAATTTTATACATCCCATATAATGTCAATCCAATTATAACATATTAATCACTTAAAGTTTGCATCGTTGTTCCTGCTGGTAACGAGGCATGGCGTCTCGATGCTATTTTCAATATGCATTGAAATTATATAATTATTGTATAAACACAATTCCTGTTAACTATCTTTTTGTGCAAACATTTTCTAGAGTCAGGTAGCATGCTTTAATCAATACTTAATTAACTCTTTAATAGTGTCATTTATAAATAATGAATGCAAATTATACTGATTTTCCGTGTGAGATTTCTACCAGATCACTCGAAAATAAACATGACTCCTAATTTTAAAATGTATTGATAAGCAATATGGATAGGAAATCACGCCTACGCTACAAATCAAACGTGCTTGTACATGTTAGAATGTGCTATAATGAAGCGATGATGAGAAATATAATAAAGCAAGCTGTGCATCAACATGAAAGATATGCAAACTTGAATAAGACACCATAGATGCCAATGGTAGCGTATTTCCCATGACATAAGCCAATGTCAATGCATTTTGACTTACTTTATGTTCCTTGCTGCTTATTTCTTCATTATAAACTATTACAGTAACTTAGATGTCCAATTGGAATGAGGGAATAAATTTTTATAATGAATACATATCACAAACAAAAGATTTTACTATTTGATTAAAGGTTGAATGTCACATGCCTATATAGGTTTTGAAGAACATAAAAAATAAATTTTCTTTGAAATATCGTAATGATATTTGGCATATCCAAATATATTTACGTTCGAAAATGCATTTTTCTAATTACACACATCTATAGATGATGCATTATTGTATACTTAACATACCAGATTGCAGATATATTTTAAATTCTAACTATCAAATGAGTTAGCATACTAGTACATAACTACAAACATTCAAAATGTGCAACATAGTAAAACATAAAATATCTAGCACGTATAGATACTTCAAAAAGGAGACATTTTATTTGATCTAAGTGGAACACATGTTTTTTGTTATCATGAAGATTTAAAAACACGTGTGTAAAATTAAACATGATATAAGCTTGTTAACACACTTCATCAACATGAAAGATATTTAATTCAAATTTAAGTTGCTTTTTGCAAGCGAACATAATTACGAGAAGTAGTTTTAAGTACACTAGCAACAATACCCTTTGCACTTAATTTACTGATATAAAACCATGTATTGTGTTTTGGTGCGGATACTCACATGAATCTAGTTTTGAAAGATGGCGTACAAAGCAAACATTTTTAACTCATCATCCAATTTGCAGCTTTTGATGTTTCAATTACAATGAGGTTTCAGGCAGAAATATTTACTGTGTTCGTGTTTACGTCCTGAAAATTAGCAGCAGTAACATATTCTTGAGGTTTTCCTTATGTCAATATCACTTTGTCAAACATGCTTAATGTATTTCAATAACAACAACATGTTCGGTGTTAAGTCGCCATGGCTAAATAATCATTAAATCATTGAATTGATTGACATGCTTTTTTTAAAAATATAAAATTAAAGCATGTTGTCTACTGATTTATTAGTATTGTTTATAGCATTCGGCAGAATACAGTTTAAGAAAAGATGAATATTATCGTAAGTTTAAGTGATTTGGTCTAAAATCTAGGTTTGTAATACAATAAATGATTTTGTTGATAGAACTTAGTTTAAGATACATATAAAACAAAACTACAAAATAATCATATATGTATTTTGTTGGCAAGTGTGAGATACATGATTCGATATTACACATATTTATATAGCAGGTAATAAAATGTTCTTGAGCACAAAAATATTATTCATCATATAAATGTTCATTTCATACCAATACATATAAAATTTTATCAACATTTTTTTCCTACACGAATATCCAAATGGTGCGTTAATATAGATTTTATCAATTTTTGAAATAACAATGGAAAATGAACCTATTGTAGACATATCCACGTTAAAATAAACGTGTTTAAAAGTCTAATAGTAAATTTATTCCATTTGTAAGAATATATACACAAGATTAATAATAGAAGTAATCAATGCATTTGTTTAGTTTAAACATACTCATCTTAGTTTGATTGCGAAACAAGTTCTCGCAACTTATGTGTATCACTTTCGAGTCCGCGTCCTGGAACCAACCAGTACTGGTGTCAAATAGGGCAATAATGTCGTGATGCGAATAGTGCTCAAAGCAAAGATCTCTAGGTCATCAATCACAAGATCACGTTTCCCCTGATATGACGTCATTACGTTATTGTAGAGAGTAGCAGTTACAATGTACAAGTTAAGATAAACTTTGACTTGCGAAGGGAAATATACCTGAAACCCAGGTATTGTTTTCTTAAAATATTACACAACAAAAACGAGTAAAGTCTTCAACGTTATTGCACAAATTTATCTTTGAATATATAAACTGCAAATACTAGTTTATGATAAAAGAAAGTGTCACTTAATAGCTACGTACAATTAAAATTAATCTTCAGCTAGCTTTTTCCACATTTCATTTGTAAGAGTTTAATTGACGAGAAGCTTGGAAATGATCTGACACTAATATGCAATAGCATACTACAATGTTATCATTAAATCTAAGGGAGGTTTGTGTACTTACTAATAATATAGGCATAAGTTTTCTTTTGATAATTTTACACTGAATTTCATAAACATTCCGTATCATGTCATATTCTATAATATACGAGATGTTTTTCATAAATTAAAAATTTTATCTTAAGAGCTACATAAGTCAACAATCTCGTTTGTTTTAAAATTTACCTGTAGTTATATTTGGTGTTTCCATCATGATTTTGTCACAGTCAGTCATCAGTTCATTGAACATTTCTTGTAATCTCGTCGGATAGTATCGAGATGAAGATTTAAAATTCTTCAAAGTTTCGTTAGTTGATGTAGTATCCTCCATTATTTATGCACTTGTATATGTGTATAGATATCCAAAAACAGATAGTTCAAAATAAAAGCTCCAACTTATGTAAAATTAACGCCAATGGGCTTAAATAAAAAAGATTATACTGTTATTTAAGAATAACACGCGTTGATTAATTAGTCACTTTTTTCAAAGCAAAATAGTTTCAAACACTGAACAGAAATAGCGTCTAAATAAAACACAATTGTACCGCAAAACGTTAATGAAAGATCTAAGCTCATACACACTGCTTTATTAGACGCGTTAACAAACCCGAACAGACACTCTATTGGATATTTACTGATACTATTAGAGTATCTCTAATGTAGGAACCCTACAAATGGTATAACGATCTCGCAGTATTACCGATGTTCGTAAGATACATCAATGGAGAAAAAAAATGCATGTATGTTTCCCCTTTTAGACTGAAATTGATTATATTTTCTTTCTCCAAAGGTTGCCTTAACACTTATTACAAAACAATTATTTGCCAAGTGACACTTTAAACTGATCTGTTATAAATATTTTATGATATTAAGTTTTAATCTGAAATAGTAATTTTGAGTAACGTGCCACCCATAATGGAAGAAATAAATCGTTTGGTCTTAATTCAAGCATCTTCATACTATTTAGACATATCGTTAACGTTTGTAGTCCATTGTTTTTTATTTTGTCAAATTAAATATAGTATCATAGCCCAACCTGATTCTCGTGTTATATTGCTGTGTGATAGTCTGAAATACAAGTGCTGAACTTTTTTTAGTTATTTTAACTAAGCATAAGTTTTAAACCGATGTCTTTGAAATAACCTATATGTAAACAAAAATCGTAAATACCTGTTTATTTGCAATACACCAATGAATTAGAATTGCAACATAATTATACATGTATTTTAAAATAACCTGCTTAATCAAAATGTAATAAGAGGATAAGGTTGCCAATTATGTTTATATTCATATTCATATACTGTAGCAGTTCTTAGAAGATTCCAAAATGTGAAAACTATTCTAAATTTACTGTAGTATTATCTTATTTTATGTCTCATGAGTTCATTATCTTATTTTACGTTCTCATTTAATGTTTATGTTTTTTTTCATTTCCCCTTATGAGTGAATGACACATGCACGAAATCATTGCTAAACTAATACTAATTTCCCATAGGCCTCTGGGAGTTATTTTTACTGTTAATGCAAGTGTACCACGTGACTAAGAATGTTGTACTATTATATACTGGTAACAGTATTTTTTAACAGTATAAAATCTGGTCACGTGGTCTATTTTCTAAATAAAATGAAATAAATGGCCGCCATTTTTCTTCTCGATTCATTCTTATTTTCAACGTTAAACCCCGATAGGACATCAATTTTTTCTCTGGAGTAAAAATGACACTCATAAAATTTAGTTGTTTGCAACCTGGTGTGCTTTTTGCGTATAAAATATCTTTTTGTTGAATAGTGAAAAAGTGAACATCCGTTTTCAACGGAAGTAATTGCAATGTAAATAATTATGTGTCAAACTGGAACATGCAGACGATTTAAGCATGCAACAAAGGATTATTTAACAATTTTAATTAGTGAAACGTTACAGATATGGTGGAAATACATAGGATATCATCGTTATTTTGTCAAAAACCATGCTAAGAATATTCTGGAAACAGAAGGATCAGATTTCACAGATCATAACCGTGTAAATGGGTTAGTGTTTTGTTTTGTTAAAACCTAGCTTATTGTATGTTTATGATTTGTAGATATCATCACTTGCTTAAAGAATAAAAGAAAAAGAAAACTTCTCAAGTAGGCCTAAAGTACACTTAAAACTTAAAAGGTAAGGACAGTTTAGTTTTGTTACTCTTGGTTTATTTTTGTTACAGTTAGATTTAGTTGACAATTTCAGATCATCACAGTATTTTTGTTCGGGTTAACAAAATAAATAACACATGGGTTTGTGAGTAACAGTAAAAATATTACCCCTCGTTAATATGCCAGTTTTTGTTAAATAACTACATTTATTCTTAATCAGAGTTGGTAGTGATTGCCTGACATTTTTGTAAGGTAACATTTGCTACTTTTTCTTTCTTTTTTTTTCAATAAAACAAATTTCGTGTTCCGGGTAAATATTTGCCGATTCAAACGATATATGACTTTTCATTGAAGCTCATTTGCCATTTCAAGTTACGCTTGAAGAAAAATTTCTGTAGAGCAAATGATTGATGAAAATATGTTTCACAAATTCTGCATTTTTTTCCTTCATTTCTGATCTGAAAATTGTTTCGAAAATATCATTGAATCTCCTTTTCTTTCATCTTGTATATGTACTCACATCAACATGCATAAACATCTTTGATATCTGATTTTAGTAGAATAATGAACTGCATTGAATAATTCAAGTTTCAATTTAGCCTTGAAAGAAAAGTCGGCTATCGTGATATAAAGGGGATGACATTTAAATGGACTCTATCAATTGCCTATAGCGTTGGCAATTTAATAGTCGACGATTTATGTAAAACGGTCTAATAATAAAATTTTTAAGATAAAAACATGTAAAATATAGCTAGAAGTAAGTGTCGTATATTTGGAAATATCATTCTTCTCAGCATCATGATTCCTTTTTGTTCGTGAACTTTTCATTATTTTTACGTACCATGTGTTTTAAATGAGAATTTTATATAAATATTTGTTGTTACAACTATATAACTAGATTTCTGGTAATATTTTAAAAAAATACTCGAATGCCTTCAGTCTAAAACTAGTTATGATTATTTGTTCTTGATTTCTATCTGTTGTTCTGTTCATTCTCTGAAAGTCATACTAAGTTTTAATGGTTCAAAGTTAAGGACAATTATTCTTTTTGATCAATTTTCGTAATATATCAACATAAGGAATATTTATAAAAGTAATGCAAGAAATGTATTGACTTTACATTTTATTGGTCATTCACAAATGTTAGATCTGAAATTTAATATTTTTTCGTTTAAGTCTAACGTATTTAAATTTTATTGTTGTTAAATTACAAAACATCAACATGTTCTATATATTTAATTTACACACAAATCAAACAATAAATTAAGTCCTATTGATATCGTGAATACAGATCGCAGATGACGCTAAAAAATTGCTATCTGCAAAACCATTTAAAATAATACTACAGCAGATAAATGTTTTGCATTTTTCACGTTTTTGACTTTTAATTATTTTAAAAAAAACGGGACCGCTATTAATGACATTTGCTATCTACTATCTCTTATATAAAAACAAAAACTATTGTAAATCTATATAAATAACGAGCATTTATGTTGATGTTTAAAGCATAGTGAGGAAAACAAAGGTATCTGATTTGAGTAGCACTTTATATGCGTGCAAGATTTTAGAATTTATATGCTTATTCAATCTCTCTAGGTTAAAGACAAAATAGTTCATACAATAAAAATCTATATTCTTAACATTCATGCAGTATTATATTAAATCAAAGTGGATGGGTAGATTGTAGTAAAGTATTGTTTTGGAAGCTCTGGTTAATGTAAGTGACAGTAAGACAGCGGACACGTGGACATTTAGCTTTCTCGTTAAGGCAAGTTATTGAATATCTGTCAGAAAATTTATAATATCTGAATAGGTTTTGTCATATATATCATGATCAAACGATACGTCAAAGGATATAAACGTTCACATAGTTCATGTGTTCTTGTCATTGTTGAATAAATATGATACAAGGAGGAACGTGTCCATAGTATGCCTTTACTTTAGTGTTGCTGTATTATTCTGGATCTCTTATTCAAACACATTTAGTGTTGAAGATTGATTACAGCTTAAGCCGGTGCTAAAGAGCTTGAAAAATGTTGCACTTTTCCATTATTCCTGAAAACGGACTCGATCAAACCAAGCCTGCAAGTTTCATGTAATTGTATAATTTACACTACTTCCTTGGAATCATCCCTTTTCCAGAGCTTCGTATAGTCCGTGTGTTCTTGAAATTGTCGGATAGATTTAGTACATGCAAGGACATGGCTATATTTTTCCTAAATTGTACATCATCTTATTAAAATATTACTAATTGATAGGAATACAGTAATCAAGATTATTTCAAAATATTTTGAAATGGTTATAATATCTTTGCTACAAGATATATTAAATCTCCTGTTTTATAAATTGGATGATTCTAAATTTAATATTTCACCATGTTTGTGTTTAAATGTTGAATTCTGCTTAAGCCGGTGCTAGGGGGCGTGGACGGTAACTTGCACTTTCTTTAGGGAGTCTGGTTTTCTCTATTTTATGTATGAATATATTACAGACGCATTGAAATATGTTATTAAACTAATGAATTGTATTATTCAGAAATATTGTTAAAGGTAAACTGTGACTGATATAGAACTTTCAATCAAACATTTATTGATATAGTAATCAAATTTGCATATCAACATAAAACGTAAACATTAACTAAGTTTCCTGGATTTAATAAGTTGCCGATCAGTATATTTTAAATCATCAGGGCAAACAGACAAAAGACAAGGACAAATTGACAATGTCAATTATTATACAATGGCAGAGGAAACATGTTCATACATTGCCAGGATATTGAACAGCCAAGTACTTTTGCTGTACAATGCCTTCATGAAAGGTACTTTACATGAATTATATATTTATAGCAAGACACAAAAGTTCTACGCAAGCAGCTTGTGTAAGATCAAGTTAGTGCCTAGAGTTTGTACTAGATGCATACCGCAGAATCTCCTGATTGAAGAATATTTATTTTAAGTGAAGACAAGAGCTCCGATAGGGCATGAAAACTATGGTTCTTCATTAGTACTTTTTGACTAGTAAAATAGTATGAAATATATGAAACTAGAAAAACTTATCTTCAGATAATGAAAAAATATGCTCTGTTGTTGATACAAAGGCATTGGTCCAGCAGGGCTTCCATTAATGGAAGTTTGGGAGTCATAATGAATTATATTATAATAAAACTTTCAATATCAGAGATTTTGCAGTGTCTGACTTCCAAATTTTGGAACTTAATGGAAGCCCTGGGTCCAGTGAACATTTGTGCCAAGTTTGATTAGTATTGAAGCATTTTTCATAGTTTCATAGCAGTTTTAACTTTTAACAGGAGGATTTTCAATGAAAACGGCAATTTTTTACAATATGCTCATGATGGAAAGGGTTAAATGCCTTTTGAAAAAAAGTTGACTATACATCCAATACCGTAAATATTTTCGTTGTATTTCATAAATTATGTTTGATATGTCTGTGAAACAAATTGAAATAAATAACTGTTTCTAAGCACACAATTACTGCAAAATGATAATATATAGGTTAACATTTTTCTCTCCTCTTTTTCAAAATAGTTTTCTTTAAGACATTTAAAAGCAATATTGTATTAATAAGGTACTGTGCATCATTTTATCTTACTTTTTTTGCTGAGTGGGATGTTCTTTAACGTTCACGCTATTTTATGATGTAAATGTTGTTTTTTTTTTCTTTATACAAATGAATTTCAATTGATGATATGCACATTAAAATAATTAAACACATTTTGATGTACTTCCTAAAGATGTAGTGTGCAATTTTTTTTAAGGTAGGACATCTCGTTTTTATAAATATAAGCGTATAAAAAACATCACTGATAAATAAATTTACATGTATCTAGGTTTGGCAGAGTAAATTAACTCTCATGGGAAGCGTCTGAAGCTAAAGTCAATGACAATAGCCAGTGGTCAAACATTATTAAGATTGTACAAATTTGTCTAGCAGTAATAAACCAATACTGCCATATTGTTAGTTTCATTGGGAGATTTTATGGCACGCAGATGATAATAAACTTCCGGGTAATACTCGATGATTTTAGTCCTGAAGATGATGCCAACTTTGATTCGCAATAACACCAGTGTGTGTGTCCAAATGTTTGAAACCATATAAAGTTATAATATTGCTATTTGCCTTTGATTTTTATTTATTATACAAGATTAATATTTGCTTTTTAACCTCTACAAAAACGTAGGTGTTTGCTAAGATTCACATATTTCACAAAGATTCAATATAACGGTTTTTATTAATTTGTCTTTCTTTTATTTTTTTAACTCTTAGAAAACATTAACATAAATATGTTAAACTAGTTTTAGCGAGAACATTGACCGGTAGGGGACGCTTATCTGGATTTTGATGTACCTTGTTATCGGAAGTTTAGGTATTTCTTACTTTATATCATAAGATGTTCACCTGTTTTATATCATTTAACAGGCAAATGAATTGAACTAACATTCAAATAAGTATGCCACAAAGGGAACACGAAAGGCGCATTTGCGAATATTCTAAATAGAAGTTATATCAGCATAACAAGGTAACAATTCCCTGTTTAATCGAAAAAAGCAATGATGTCTGGTTACATACAGTTATTTATTTGCCAATCAAAAAGAATTTCAACAGATAGAAAAAAAAACTTTCAGATTTGAAAACAAATGTCTGTGGGTACATGTTTGTACCCGTTTTACTACAGAAAACTATATGTCTGTCTGAAATGTTCCTTAAAACAGAGTATATGATTGCGGCCTACTCTCAATGCACTGCTTACAAAATAAGGAAATTCAAAATATATTGGATTTAAAATGTCGGTGAATAATAGATATTGAGCAATATCTCTGTTAAGAAATCATTATAAATTTTAGCTTAATCTTATAAGAATTATTTATACACAATAATGCAAAGTAATGTCTTTTAAAAATTGATAAAGATGAGGTGAAAATCAAGTTTTTATCCTATATTTCAAAAGTGAAAGTAATTCAGTGAACGATTTCCTAGACTTTCAATGAATAACAATATAAACAACCTTGTTGATTAAGAGGCAGTAGTCCTTAAAATAACGTACGTTTTTGGTTGATCAATATTCGCACAGCTGACATGCAATTAGCCTAAATCATTCTGACATTGTTAAATCAGGTGAGGTACTTTCACAATATAACTATGCAGTCATGCAAATAGATATGCAAACACTTTATTTGATATTAAGCTGTGACATTTTTTATTTCATGTTTTGTTGCACTTCTGACATATTTGTTACATTTGAGTTTGACGTTTAATTTAGATAAACGATACAAGTGCTAAATGCATTCCATTATTTGTTGAAGTTGCTGGACGTAAGCCAATTGAAAGTTGAATACTTTGTAGGGAAATCTACATCACCCGTCGAATCTAAAAAAAATATGGAGGCAATCATGTTTATTCCTGATACTTTTTATACACATTTATACGATTGTAATATTCAATATTCATGTCCACATATCGTTGTTTTCAAATACTGCTTAAAAACGGTTTGGTTTATAATCATAAAATTATATTAAACAAGATACAAATGCATTGCAAATGGCAAAATCAAGGGGTAGGATATTTTCTTAAATTTTTCCAACAATCAATAGGCATTTAATCGATATGACAAATAAATAAGACTGATACATCTTTTACTTTCTAATTAAATATAGATGTAACAAAAAACATGCTATGATTTTTTAGTCAGAAGAAATTTAAATCATTTTGTCTTGTATGTTATTGATTAGAACGATTAAATTACAATATCGTGTCTATCTGATAGTTTCATTAACGAAACATAGCTCTAAACACAGTATGTATCGCTTTGTGTACCGATTTCGTGCAGCAGATATTTAATATAAAGAAACATTTGAAGATAAATGATTTTACGGTGTCAGTAAATTAATGCATTTTTTTGCTGAAAACAAAAATAACCAGTAACAAATAAATAATGCGTCTGTAATGCATCCGCAGACACATATTTTCTAGGTTAATGATAGGATTTCTGTTATGTTGAACTTTCACTATGTGTGCATCTATTAAATTTATTACGATTTGTAAGCTGGTAAATTTGAAAGTAAATATGTTGTGATTAACAATTAAATGAAAATGAATAATTTGTCTTATTGCTTTATTGCGACCTTCTGCAGCTTCAAATCTAGCAAATGTTTATCATTAATAGATTGTTTGTCATATTATTTCTTCATACAAATCAAAACACACTTTGTTCAGATGCTTGATATAAACAAATTTTGTTTGGATTTATTGAAACTCTCATTAATGGTCAATTAGATTATTCATTGATTTTTAACACCATAGGTTGTCTTATGTTGTTTTATTTGATAACGTCATATTATGTTTGTCAGAGTAAAGTTTCGTTGTTAAAATAGTATATATGAATTTTGTATCAATTGTATGAAAAGGCATAGAAACACATTCAAGCAACGCAACATCGAATCATGTATACCATTTAATACATTACGGTATAGGATATGATAATAAAAAACAAGAAAATTAGATATATAAAACTACATAAAGAACCCACTTATCCATGTTTATCTACATCTTGAATGAAACTATAGTTCTTTCTTTTGTTATAAATATAGTAGTTTTAAAATATCCATACTTTCTTTTGTTTACTTGTGACAATAGAAATCAAATTTGACGAAACTGCAAGATTTCATGTATTTACATTCGACGTTGTCTTTAAATATAAAAAATGTCATTGTTTCAAATCTTATATAGGCTATGACATAACGAATAAAATTTTCTATATACTACATTACAAACATGTGAAATAAAATTAAATTTTTGCGTTTAAATTGAAAGCTTCATCTAGCAGAGGAGTTTTTAATATTGCAAGCTGCAAAAATAGTAAGACTAACGCGCGTTCTGTATTAGATCTGCTATATGTGCCAATGACAATTGAATCGTTACACTTTACATACTAGGTTTGTCACATATTATTGGATATATGTCAAGGACAATATGTCATATGTCATAATCTGACAATTTGTCAGCTGAGAAGATTAGGTTTCGATGAAATACATATAAATCATGAAAAGGGATAACTTGATACTTGAAAACGTTTTGCAAAATCTGTTCTTGGCACTTTATCATTGTATCGTTCTGTATTTCTTGTATGGACGATATGTTTTTAAAGGTCCAACATTAAATAAATATACAGTTTCTGTAAATATAAGGGTGATTTACCATTTTATAAATTGAATCATTAAGAAATAGATAGACAATTCTTATTGTATGTGTGTTATCTTTTAACCCATTTTGGCTGATTGGGTATAAACTTACAGCATTTAAATGAAATCAAAATTTTTTGTTATTTATTTGGTCAAAAAAGGATGATGTCACGCGTCGTTTAGTTAAATTGAACTGATAAAAATGAACTCTTACAAACTTAAATGCTAGAATTGTATAGCTCTTATCATGTTATTAATTGCAACCTTAATTTGAGTTGGTACATATCAACGATAAGTGGGTAATTGTAAATAGGTTATGGGGGAATTCCGGACCTTTGTAGAAACACATACAACGTCTCAAAGCAGCATGTCTCTAGACTCATTGTAATGTTCATGAAAATTATGAAAATGTTCTTTTTTTTTTAAAGGAAACGTTTGTGATAAAGAAATAGTCCTTAATGGGTTTGTCATGCTTTAGAATTATGGCGGTTAATCACTTATTAATCTTACATAATGTGTAATAATTACTTGAATCTTGAGTCGTGTTAGTTTTCGGAAAATATTAGTACATATTTCTCAAGCTTAATGTTCTTGAAATATTTTAGCTCATCTGGACGCATGCAGCTTTAAACGAGCAAAATAAACTTTAATAAAATGTGTTAAAAATTCCAATGAAAAGAAAAATCGATATGTAAATGTAGTTTGATGCCATTATTTCTCCTCAAAGGTAAACAAAAATCCCTCTAATTTTGGAAAGTAATAAGTGTCCGGCATTTTCCCTAGAACTATTATATTTATTATTAACATGTCTTTTAAAAACATATTTCATCGTTTGATAACCCTTGGCTACAACAGGAAACAAGCAGGAAGCAAGCTTTATTCAAAAATTGACAGAACCGACTATTTTCATAAGAAAATGTCTTTCCTATTAATAACTGAATTCAATAATATTCTGTCTTATTTTAACCAGTTAAAATCGTATTTTCAGTTGATATTAAATTTATTCTTTAGACTAGCTACAATAACATTATTTTATACTTTAAGATAATTTCCAGGGTAATTGCTAAGTCTCGTGAGATATGTTATACAATAAGTGTCCAGACGACTCATTATTATTTGTCACTACTGCCTAAATTTGAAGGTTATTTCACATAATTTGTATGTTTTACCTTTTCAGGAGATATTTAATGTCATGAAGGGGACGATAAATAGGTAGTTGTCTAGAACTGTAATTTTGTGATACAGGTAAATGTTATTATTTTACTGATATAAATGATGTTATTTATTAAAGTATTTACATGAACACATGAGTAAATTTACATTTCAAAATAACAGATTAGGTACATGTGATTTTGTAAACGAGTCTTTTTTAAAACAGACTTTCAGATAATGATGACGAATACTTCAGTTTTAGTTTAAAAGCAATAATTTTTAAAAATGTAGAAATAAGAACACTCGATCCAAAAATAAAATCCATTAAAGTTTTTGGTTAGTATAACTCAAAATAATTATTTCAGACTTTATAAATGTTCGACCGGTAGAGATATTTTGCAACGTTAGTCTTTAACAGAATAATATACGAACGACGTTAATTCACTGTGCAATTATATTAGTGTCTAGACTATTTTCTTTATGTTGTTTACAACCTACTACTCTTAACACAAATGCGTGCTTTATAATTTTAACATACTTACGGGAAATTGGCCATGTTCTGGTTAGACGACACAAATCTAGTATGTCGACAGTTTTGCACGAGTATTTTACATCAAATTGAATGCTTTTTTAGGGGGGGGGGGGGTTATTCAAACTTTAAGTTCCACATTTAAACCATTGTTTATTTAAAAATTAATATTTTATCAAATCATTATGTTATTCATAAACTATTTATAAAGAATTACTGCACGTAAATTGTATAGTGATTCATTGCAGCCAGTAAATTTCCAATTTTGGATGTTGTCCACTTCATGCATGAAAAGTTATGATTCTACATGGCGTTTGAACCTATGGGATTCGAGCAATCATTTCAAAAAATGTTTCAGTTGGCCTAGCCATTCACACGTACACCAAACATATACTGTAAAGGGGTCAAACTGAGTACAGTAAAAACATCAATATATGTCAACAGTGAATATCATTTAACGTGAATACAAAGCAGTGATAATGCGCACTTAAATGTTGACGGTCATTTCTTTTTTATTCTTGAAGTACGTTTTGCCTTTTTAATACATTTACTTTCAGTACGAGTTTAGTCAATTAGCATACTTTTGTGTTAAAACCATTGTCGTTGTCATAACCGTAGGGGATTCTCTCAAATAAGACGATTTAAGCGTATGGTAGGCGCCATGGACATCAAATATTCATTAATATTTGAACTTCTGACACCACACATTCTTTCATCTTAACCCTCAGTATCACATTTTTAAGTAAATCTCGAGTCTCTCCTTTGAGTATTTATTTGATATAGATTTTAATCTTCAATCTTGTCTATTAATACTTATCTTTTAGACTGTATTTCTATCGGTCGGTAATACTTGTTTTGCTGATGTTCACATATTTTCACCTTTTGATGCTTGTTGTGCTGTAATATCTGAGAGGTAGAATCGTCAATACTTTCCATCGTTGCGAAAATCAAAGAAAACTTCAAAACTTATATAAATAGCTGGTATTTAATCATTACACACATTTGCTTTTGAAATGTAGTATATAATACGAAAGTATTTAGACGTCGTACATTGATTTGTTTGTTTGTTTTATTGCTCCGCGCCCACAGGCGCGGAGCTATTTGTGTTTACTATATTTTTTGTCCATGGGCCCGGCTTTGATCAATAAATCCTTTCGATTTACAGCTAAAAGTAAATCCGCATTCAAGAACTCCTTTCGATTTCTATATTAGTTTCCCCGTCGGTGATTCGCAGCATGTCATATTATTGAGCAGTTCTGCTGTACATTAATTCGAAAGCTATAAATAGCTATAAATGTTCTGATTTTTGACACTTAGGTTATAAATTTGTTATTTCTCTTTTTTAGTAGTAAATGAAATTATAATTTGTTACATTTTTAACTACATTTACACACAGCATATCAAGTATACTAATAGTGAATGAATTTGTCAATATAAAGAAGATTTCAGACATAACACTTTAACAATTTTGCTTTTGATAATTATTTTTAATTTATATTTATGAAATTAAATGTTTAATAATAACATGTTGATATATTGTTTGTTTTGAAATAATTAAACTTTAGTTTATAAAGTTACATTTAACTAGCGTCATTGGAATAGCATACCACTTTGTGAAAAAAGAAAACAAATTAAGGGTATGACTGGTGACATGTCCGGGGTCCGTATTCGACAGCGACAGCTGTATTTTGTGGCCTTACGAGCGGATGGACCCTTATTAAGCATAGGCAATAGATAGATGTCATGATAACAACAGAAACTTTGATCTGCAGTTTGAACATGAAGTGTAATGTTTTTATGAATGGTTTTAGATCTCCCAATAAATTAATTAGCAATAGTTTTTTTTATATATTACCAATGTCAAATAGCTTTCATATCTTTGTCTCGCACGAACATGATGTTAAGTGAATTTTTTATCATACCTGCCTAAAATTAAGGTAACAGGTAAATTAAGCTATTAAAATTGATAAATACTGTATCACCATGTAACGCGTGTATAACAAACAAAAAAATTCTGAATTTGGTCTTTTTGAAATTCATCCCATTTTTTCATTCCAGAGTGTGTTCTACTTTCAGTATTGAAAGAAACCATTTTTTTTAATTTGACATGAAAAAAATGCATGTAATATTACTATGTATATGTTAGTGTTCATCCGTGCTGTTCTACTTCGACGGGAGCGATAGCGACAGGAGAATGTTTCTAATTTCTGTAGAACAGCACGGATGAATACTAACATATTTAGTGTCAACCTTTATTTGGCCTCATTATCATTCACTTTATTACGTCACTATGCGGTTCTATGAAGTACTATAAAAAATAGAAGTCGACTATGGACGAATTCGATTTAGTATCGACTTTTGTTCTTCTATGAAAATTGACGCACAGAAATACAGCGTTTTCATTGGATGACAAATAAAGTTGGACACTAAATCATAATATTAGTCCCTTTTGTTACTATTTGTAAATTTGTTACAATTATAATAATAAAAAAAACAGACTTTGATATTTTCATCATCTTATGTTACTGACTACAGTAGTGACACAAACAGAACACAGTACAGTCAAGTCACATAACATTTACAAGTCTTGTAAGTCTTGTTTGTATTCAATTGAATTACTTTCCTTGCCAGGTAGGCATCAGTGAAAGCATTTTTATATTAAATATCTTTCCCCTCTTTTTAATTATGGACAGTGCGTAAGATAAGTATAATTATGCAAAAAATGGTTTACAAAACATTCGGAAAAAATCTACAATAGTACTTAATCTGAATATAACATGACCTGTGCGTAGGAATAATTTGGTAAGGTATCTGTAATGAGCACATTTTTTGCGCGGAGCTTCTCAATTGCTGCATTGCAGCAACATTTGTACTTGTTTGATAGTGTACTCATTCGTTTGTTCGATTGATTGTGTGATATTTTTGTCTGTTTGTTTGCATTATCTTTAACTATTGATCTTTATATAAAAGTCTATGCACTTTAAACACCCAGGAAAGTAATAATCGTATATAAGTAAGTTATAATATGAAACCTGATAAAGATTCCTTTCTATAACAGACACTAAATCATATTGCCCTTTATGTTTTTGTATACAGTCTACAAAATTGCACGCAACTAATGATGAATATGAGTTTGTATTACGGCTTGCCTTTATTGAAAGGCTTGGAGCCTACTTTAAAAGCAAATTCGTGTTCTTTTGTCAAACATGCCTACATTTATGGTTTTTCCTTGTTTTTAAGTACAAAGTATAGAAACTGCTTTCCTTATATAATGAAAAATATTACAAATGCATATAAATGGCCTCGTTAAGGGGTAGGGTTTTATTTTAAAAATAAGGCCAATAATCAATACACTTTAAATAGGTTTGAAAAACAAATATGACTGCTACGTCTTTGACTTTCTAATTAAATATAGCTGTAACAAAAAAACATTCTATGATTTTTGAGTCAGAAGCAGTTTAAATCAATTTTTTGTCTTGTTTGTTGTTGACTAATAACAATTAAATTACGATATCGTGTCGATTTGATAGCTTCATTAACGAAACATAGCTCTGCATGCAGTTTATATCGTCTAGTTGACCAATTTCTGTCGTGCAGCACTAGTTTCTTGCATCATAGTTTGGGTACCTTTCTGTTGAAAATGTGTCAGAGTTTCATAGCGATTCGAACTTGTAACAGGAGGCTTTTCAATAAAAAAATAGCCATGTTTTTACAATATGCTCATGCAGTAATGGGTTAACCTGGATTTAAACAGCTAAGGTTTTAAATGTTATGGATCTGTACCAAGAGGGTAGAACCTTAACTTAAATGAAGCTAAATGTTTCTGACTCAAGCAAAAAAGATGGCAAATACAATTGTGCATTTCATTTTATATTTTACAGCGTAGAAAGAAACGTTGCTAAGTTGTTTGCTTGTTTGATTAATTTATAAATGTTTACACATCTTTAAAATACAACGTAGTAAATCAGGGCACTTCCATTGACATTTTAAACATTTAACAATGTTAATAGAATGGATAAACTATAATCGATTTACATTTTATGTTTAATAAGGGTTGTATTTTTTAATGTTAATCAGAATAATTTCATTCAAATCATACAGTCATACAGTAAACATATATTTAAACAAAGAGTACCATGAATCGTATCATCTCTTGACATATAAAGGCTTGCATTATAATTTCTAAACAAATTGAAAATTAACGAATTAATAGGTTTAAATTCTAGAACACATTTATAGTTTAATACATCTGTGATTATCATTTAAATTCGGTACATTTTTAAATGTTTTTTTTCCTTTTTTTTTGCATCATCCTAAATTGTGTTTTTGTTATGATGTAACATTGTATGTTACTCAATTACCTATTTACTTAAAGAACCAGCGTACAAATTCAAACTTATTATTTAAGTAGTAACATATCAACAATGAGAGCGAATGTAAATAGTTTATCAATGATAGTGAAATTCCGGACCTGTGTAGAAACACATAATTATAACGTCTTAAAGCAGCATACCTACAGTTACATGCTAATTTCCGTGACAATTTTGAAAATGTTATTTAAAGTAACATATTGTGCGGTGGACATTGTGCAATAGACAAAGAAATGTATTTAAACACTGCAAACGGCACTTATAATTCACGTAAAATACAATAAATAATCAAAGTATTACAATAATCCTTACTATGATTGTTTAGAAATATGGTGATAAAAACTGCAATTCTGTCATTATACGAGCAAAAATGTATAAATTATTTGTATCTTGAAATTTTTAATTTTTGTAAAAGTGTAAGACAAAAATTAATTTTCTTGAAATATATTGGCCTATCCAGAGTCATAAAGTTTTCAACCAGCACAATTATATCAATTTATTGTGTAATAAATTCAACGGAAAAGAACAATCAATACATAAATGTGGGTTAATGACATTATTTCTCCTCAAAGGTATAGAAAAGTGGTTGTCAATGTTTTGCTAATTTTGGAAAGTAATAAGTGTTTGGCATTTTCAATAGAACTATCATGTTTATTAGTAACATGTCCCGAAGATAAATACGTTAGTCTCGTGCTATCAGTAATACAATTTGTTTCTATAGAAATATTTTCTTCCTAATTTAGAGTTTATACAATGATTCATCCTGGACATATTTATCTTGAAGATCATTTCCTATCATTATGTTACATTTCGTTTGTAAGGACAAATTGTGTAAGGTTTGCATTAAATAGATTTATGTTAACAGTTCCTTATCGAACATCCATTTTTTCATATTTTATTGATAAGCATCTAAATATATAATGGTAGGGGTGTATATGTAATGGTATTCCAAAGCAAGTTAAATGAATAAGCAAACAAATTAACTCATGTTAATACAAAACGGTTGCTTTCATTGATCAAATCTAATGCGCGAGTTATTGTCTATTTGCGAAAGGTTCTATATATTTATCATTTGTTAATATTCAAAGACGATAATGTTACTGTTCCTTTGAAAAGGATTATGATGAATCCATCTTCACATATATCAAAATTGTTTATATTAAAAAAGCTCCAGCGAGGTTTTTACGTTACATCCTGCGTCTAAATGCATACATTAAATATAAATATGGAATGAAATTTTCGAGAAATTCCACACAATAAAATTAAATAATAGACGGCCCAACTTCGCAGACACTTTATCTCAATTTAAAATTTCATTGGCCAGGAATGTTATAAATAATCTTTGGCTATATATTCAATTTATTTGTCTTTATTTCCGATGGAAAGTTTGATATAACGGACTATTTTTATATGAAAACTTCGTCTCCATTACTAACGTAATATTTCTGTCATATAACAACCAGTTTAAATGGTATTTTCTGTTGAAAGTAAATGCTTGAGACTTGCTCAAATCCTATTATTGTTACTTGGACGACAATTTCCCTCAAGACAATTTATCGGCTACCATGAACTAAAACTTGGAAGCATGCAGCTTGAAAAAAATCGATTGAAATGTGTTTGAATTAACCTAGAACCATAAACATTTGTTCATAAGGACAATGCTTCAGTGGCTAAATCAAGTGAGATATGTTATACAATAAATGTCCAGACCACACATATTTATTTGTCACTACTGCCTAAATAGAAAGGTTTATTTCACATAATGTTTATGTTTTACCTTTTCAGGAGATATACTGTGATGAAGCCAACGATAAATAGATAGTAACCAAGAACTATAATTCTGTAATACAGGCAGGTTTTATAATTATACTGATATAAATGATGTTATTTATTAAAGTGTTTACGTGATAACAGTGGTAAATTTATATAATATAGTAACATAATTGGTGCATGTGAGCCTGAAATCGAGTCTTTTTAAACAGACACAGAGATAATGATAATGAACATTTCGATAAAATTTAACTGATTTGTTTACAAAAAAACAAACACACACAAATCAACAACAACAAAAAACAACATTACAGGTTTGTTTAATTATACTCAAAATAATTTATTTCCGACTTTAAAAAATGTTCAACCCGTAGAAATATCCTGAAACGTTTTTAACAAATATTATTCTTCAAAAAATAATATATGAAAGAAGATTATTCACTGTGCAAATAAATTAGTGTCTAGACTATTTTTTTTATCTTGTTTACAACCTATAACCCCTAAAGCAACAAATGCTTGCAATAAAACTTTTAACATATTTATATAAGTGGGCCATGTGCTGGTTAGACTAATGCTTTGTTTTATTATTTAAGTTAAAACTTTCAAGTTCTATATTTTAACATATGTTCATTAAAAAAAATAGTTTATTCTATAACTATGATAGTCATAATTTAAACTTAAAAACAACCTTACTGCGTTCAAATACTTTGTTTGTTGAAGCCCGTAAATTTTCAATCATTCAGAGCGTGTTTAACAATTTCTGATGCTGTCCGCCTCATGCATTTCAAGTGCTGATTCTGCAGGGCGTTTCAAAAAAATGTTTCAGTTGGATGTACCAAAACGCCTAGGCATTCACACGTACTTTACCAAACATGTAATGTGAAGGGGTCAAACTTAGTATAGTAGTAAAAACATCAATATATGTCAACAGTGACTATCATTTAACGTGAATACAAAGCAGTGATAATGTGCACTTACATTTTGACGGCCATTTCTTTTTTATTCTTGAAGTACGTTTTGCCACTTTATATTAACCTTCAGTACGAGTTTAGACAATTAATTTACCTTCACGTTGAAACCATTGTCGTTGTCATTGCCGTAGGGGATTCTCTCACATAAGACGATTTAGGCGTATGGTAGGCGTCATGCACATTAAATATTCATTAATATTTGAATTTCTGACACCAAACAATCTTTTCATCTAAACTGACAGACAATCAATTTTAAATCACAATACGTTTACTTAATCTCTAGTATCTTTTGAGCATTTATTTGATATAGAATTTAATCTTCAAGCTTGTCTAATAGAACTTATATTGTAGAACATTTTTCTTTCGGTAATATCTGTTTGCTTATGTTCATGTGTTTTCACCTCTTTGATACGTGTTGGATGTTAGAATTATAAATACTTTTTATTGTCGCGGAAATCAAAGAAAACTTATATATAATTAAACTTATCTGATATACATAAGACCACACGATTTTTGCTATTAAAATATAGTATATAATACGAAAGAATTTACACCAAGTTCGTTGATTTGTCTGTTTGTTTGTGTTTGTTTGATAGTCTGCTTGTGTTTTGTTCGTTCGTTTGTGAGCTAGATAATCAGCAAATCCGAGATCAAAGAAAACAAACAACGTAAACGCTAGTTGAAACAAAGAATAGCGTAAACACAAGCAAAAACAAAGGGAAATGTAAACACTTATAAACACAACAGCAACTTTCGGCTTAACGATACCTGGTTTCATTAAAGTATGCATTAAAGAAAGAGCTTATAGGAATTCCTTTTGATTTTCATATAATTGAAAAATCCTTAATGATTAATATTTGTCTTGGGAAAAATCTTTTTATTTATCTTAGTGACTATGATATATAAGCTTATATTATTTATTGAGCATTACATTCTCAATTATTAGTTAATATACATTAATGTCAATTCAAAACGAAATTGATATAGTATCGACTGTCATTATCATATACTACTTTCAAATAAACTTTCCATCACATGTTCAAGAATACGATTTATTTTATTTCACGATTCTGGTCAATGGTAATAAACTGTCACAATAAGTTCATAGCTGTTTTGCGTGTTAATGCAATAATAAGTTAGCCCGACAACAATTTCTTTCACAAAAGATCTTCAAATTATAAAAGAACACGACAGCAGGAATCAAAAAAAGCTATTTTCCTTGAAGTATTATTTGACCATATCATATACTTAGTAAAACAATTTTGATCATCACAAAATAAGAAAATAAAAATCGAATCGTAAACAAATTTTAAATGGGACGAACCAACCATTCATTTATTAACAAAAGTAATTAATCTAAAAAAATGTAAAGTTTGCCATAAAGATGATGTAGACTAGGTAGTTTTGCATAAACTTCTGTCTGCTGTTAAAATTTGTAAACAAAATCATTTTTTTAGAACGTCATGAAAATAAAACATCAAATTATTGTAATTATTATTATAACTTTGCAGGTCCGGTTTGATTGAGCCTGTGAGATTTTTCATGAATGTAGAGGTGTATTTGTCCAGGCCCTCTAACGTCCATGGAAATAAATTCAACATGAAAGCACGAGATATCTTAGAAACATGTGCCAGTTGACGTAAGTTTTGTTAATTTTGATAAAATGATATTTTGGAGATTCTTGATTTACTCCTCATCATTTGAAGCATTAAATTTTAGTTTGGCAACAGTATTTTAACTTAAAGTTATTCATAAATTTACATTCAAATACATAATTATGTTAAATTATCATTACGAACACATGCCTATGTCAGCGTTAAGATATCGAATAATTGGTTTATAATTTATTCGTGCACTTAACATCATGCAGCAACTCCTTAATTATCTGTAAAGTACAAAGTAGAAAATAATATTTCTAGCAACAGCTCGAAAGATGTGATATATCGTGAATTATTTAGTTTTTCGTGTAAACCATTCAAGGCAATGCGGTGATTCATATAAGTCAGATAGTATTTAACAAATTGTAAATGACAAGACAGAGGCTATCTTCGGATGTTCCATAGTGTGAACTACTTATTCTATAATACTGTGTCAAAACCATGACAATGTTTCTGACAGATGGGTTTAAAACGTAAATATATACATAAAAAATATATACCATTAAATACTAAGTTGGTAACCTTGGACAAATGACAATGTGACTGAAATGTCTTAAGAAATAAATGTAAATATTGTGATGAGCTTACTTATTTTTGTGTAAAATATAACATTCATTTAATAAAGGAAAATCAAACACAAAATGGGTTTAATAACTGTTTAAACACTGTATATTTATTTAAGAAAATTGCTGTTTCAAATATTTATATGAATGCATAAAGTAACAATCATTTTTTTTATATTTTTAGAGGTCCTTATTAAGAATTATTACTTTATAAGCAGAAGTGGCACGGGCTTAAATAATAGACATTGAGTTTATTCTAATACAAAGACACTTAAATCGTTAAACTTGAAATGCAAGGTGTGCCACATATTATTGGATATCTGTCAAGAACAATATGTCATATGCCGTTATCTGACAATATGTCAGCTGAAAAGATTAGGTTTCTAAAAAATACATATAAATCATGAAAAGATATAACTTGATACTATTTAGAATTTTTGCAAGAATCAGTCTTAGGCATCACATTATCATATATCGTCCGTTATATTCTGTTACAGTAACAACGTAATGTTCTTAATGTTCCAACATTATGTACTGTAAATATAATCGTATTATACAAATTTGTAATCTAAGTCAATGCAAACTGTATAATTATGACTTTTCAAATATTTTATGGCTGACTTACTGTCAAATGGGTATGTTCAAAACTAAAAGCACTTTATATTTACAAGTAACATGTCTGGTAGAAACGTATTTCATCGTTAGATAACCCTTTGCTATAACAGAAAACCTCAGGTTCAAAGACCCTGAAGACAAACACGTAAACTACGTGCTTTCATTATTACCATGTGTTTCTTTACAATTATCCTAATCTACAGTTTGTCACTTTACAACGATGTATCTTCGACATATTTATCTTTAAGATTATTTTCCTGTTTTTATCTTAAATTTCGTTTGTTAGGACAAATTGTGTGAGGTTTGCTTTAAATAGACTTACGTTTACATTTTCCTATTGAACATATATGTATTCATTTTTATATTGATAAGTATCTAAATAGAATGAGAGTGTATATGTAATGGTATTCCAAAGCATGTTAAATGAATAAGCAAACAAACTAACTCCTGTTAATACAAAAAGGTTGCTTTCATTGATCAAATCTCATGCGCGAGTTATTTCCTATTTGCAAAAGGTTCTATATGTTAATGATTTGTTTATATTTATAGAAGAAAGTGCTGCTTTTAAACTAACCCCATTTTGAAACCTTATTTAAACTCACCGTTCCTTAACAAAAATTTAGAATATAATCGATTTTCACCAATATTAAAAATCATTATAAAAAAGAAAGCAAAAAGCGCAAGCGAGTTTTTTTTTTGTTTCATCCTGCTTCTATATGCATACAGAAAATTAACTCATGGAATTAAGTATTTGAGAACGTCCACACAGTCAAATTAAATAACAGACGGCCCAGATACTTTATCTCAATTTAAAATGTCATTGGAATGTACTAAGAAATTTTGGCCATATATTCAATTTAGGATTTTTTTATATTTCAGATGGAAAGTTTGATATAACCGAATATTTTCATATGAAAAATTCGTCCTACTTACGAAATAAGATGAGTTTCTGTCATAATGTAAAATGGTATTTTCTGTTGATACTTTCTACAATCACATTATTATATGCTTGGACGACAATTTCAATGAAAACAATTTCTCGGCTACCATAAATTTAAATCTGGAGGCATGCAGCTTGAACAAATTCAATTGATATGTATTTGCAAGCGATTAACTTAAACTTAAAACCATAGACATTTGTTTATAAGGGCTAAATCTCGTGAGATATGATATACAACAAGTACAAATGTTGCTGCAATGCAGAGAAGCTCCGCGCAAAAAATGCGCTCATTACAAATACCTTACCAAATTATTCCTACGCACAGGTCATGTTATATTCAGATAAAGTACTATTGTAGATTTTTTCCGAATGTATTGTAAACCATTTTTTGCATAATTATACAATTGTACTTATCTTATGCACTGTCCATAATTAAAAAGAGGGGCCAAATATTTAATTTGAAAAAAAAAATGCTTTGAAATTCACTGATGCCTAACTGGTAAGGAAAGTAATTCCATTGAATACAAATAAGACTTGCAAGACTTGTAAATGTCATGTGACATGACTGTACTGTGTTCTGTTTGTCTCATTGTGTCACTACTGTAGTCAGTAACATAAGATGATAAAAATATAAAGTCTGTTTTTATTGTTATTATTATAATTGTAACAAATATACAAATAGTAACAAAAGGGGCTTATATTATAATATAGTAATATTACATGCATTTTTTATGTCAAATTAAAAATAATGGTTTCTTTCAATACTTATAGAAGACTGTTACCTGAATTTTAGGCAGGTATGAGGAAATTCATTTTGCGAGTCAAAGATATAAAAGCTACTTGACATAAAAGTAGAGCTGTCATTGATTCATAACAAAGCATATTGAGGATACATCGATATCAAATAACAAATATCAACAAATATGAATAGTTTTATTCCCAATAAACAATAGCTTTTATCATGGCTTGCATTACCAATGTTACCACAGAAATGTAACCTTATATACTAAAGTTATAATTATTTCAAAACAACCAATATATCAACATGTTATTATTAAACATTTAGTTTCATAAATATAAATTAAGAATAATTATCAAAAGCAAAATTATTAAAGTCTTGCGCCTGAAATCTTCTCTATATTAACAAATTCAATATCTAATAATGTACTTGATATTTGATATGCTGTGTGTAAATTGTAATTCAAAATGTAACAAATCATAATTTCATGTACTACTAAAAAAGGAAAATAACAAATTTATAGCTTTCGAATTCATGTACAGCAGAACTGCTTTCCGGTTCTCATTAATTAATATGACACGCTGCAAATCACCGAAGGGGGGACCAATATAGTAATCGAAAGGAGTTATTAAATCCGAATTTATTTTTAGCTGTAAATCGAAGGGATTAATTGATAAAATCCGGGCCCATGGACAAAAAAAATAGTAAACACAAATAGCTCCGCGCCGGTGTGCGCAATAAGTGTCCAGACGAATCATTGTTATTTGTCACTACAGCTTAAGTGGGAAGGTTTATTTTACATAATGTTTATGTTTTACCTTTTCATGAGATATACGAGGGATGATCAAAAATAAACCGGACTGTGACTGTCAATTGAAGAATTATCAACGTATCACTTATTGTTATAAATCACACTTAATTGGAAAAATCACCTGTAAACTGATGCTATAGCTAATATGATAACGCAAATAGCTTGTCCGTAACAGCGAATTCAAAAACCATGGTAACGCACACCCGGCGCAGTGCGTTAATTCGCCTTGACCACAGGCGCTTTATGCTGCGTATATTTTACAATATGGCGAATTTGGATTTCAAACTACGCCAAAACGTCATGAACCATATCTTTGACATTGTCAGTAAAAATGACTTCATTTAAAACATATTTATATTTGCAATCACAATTCAAACGTCACTTGTTAAAAAAATATTTGTGTTAAATCTATGTCGTCGGAAAGTCTCGAAAATCGATCAATAAGAAAAAATGGTCAAAATTAAGACGAGAACCTGTTTAAAATGTAGAAAAAGATTATGGCTATCAAGGGAAAAGTTCCAGGAAGCCACAGCATATTTTTTATTAGCATGAAGGATTAAGAAAGGGTAATAGAGAAATAGAAAACAAGTAAGGGAGAGACAAAAAAAAAGAAATTTTCAAAGACGTTGGTGACGTCAATCGCCAAGACGTTGAAAATGAAGGTCGATTGACTGCGGACATTGTCAACGATGTTCGACAGTAGCTACGGGACGGTGCAGTCAACTCTAAGGATTTTAAAATGATAATAGTTAATGCATTTATTACATATATTGTATTCTTGGTTTACAATTGTACCAATTATTTTCTTATTTTACGCAGTAGTGTTATCATTATGCAGAAATTGTGTCAACAATTTAACAGTCACTGTTCAAAATCGGCTATGCATTTTATTTATTTTTTTTAAAAATGACAATTTTGGTCATAGTTGTATTATTCTTCTTTTATCGTATGTATGATACGTTATCATTCAGCAACATTATTTTACATTATTTGTAATACATAATATAGTTTATTGCATGTGCGATTTTCCCAACAATCAAGTTACAGAAGGAAAGAACGGAAGTTTGCGTGATTACAGGAGATCTTTATTATAATCCATTTTATTACAATACAATATGATACCCACTTGTACAGAAACATATATAGGCAGTGGATCCGCCGTATCAGCAACATGACTGTACCACGTATTGGCCTACTCCGTGAATGAGTAAAAAGCTGCTCCGTTAAGGACAATACGCTTGTGACGTCGTTAACGTCAATCTTAAAGTTATACCGTGCGCCGCATTGCTATACATGTACATGCCAATAACAGCATAACTTTTTTCTTTGTTAATATTTCTTGTTGGTATTTTTGTATCATTCAGGGGATAGATTCTGATTTATTTTGCGTGTATTTTATGTAAATTCATTTAACGGGTAAAGAACCATTTACAAAGTCCGGTTAATTTTTTATCACCCCTCGTACTATCATGAAGGGGACGATAAATAGATAGTTGTCTAGACCTATACTTCTGCGATAGAGGCAGGTGTTATTATCAAACTGATATAAATGATTTTATTTACTTCAGTGTTTACGTGTACAAACGCGTAAATTTATATTTTAAAGTACCATATTCGATACATGTGATCGTGACACCAAGTCCATTTTTAAAAAGTTTAAAAGCAAACACTTTCAAACATGTAGAAATAAGAACAGTCAATCCAAACCTTCCAAAGTTAATGACCACTTTTATGGACAACTGAATTTAAATTACGAAACAAAACAACAAACAAACAAACAAACAAACAAACAAACAAATTTAAAAATGAACGACAGTAGTTCACCGTGCAATTAATTTAGTGTCTAGACTACTTTTTAATGTTGTTTAAAACCTATTACTACTAAAGCAACAAATGCGTGCTATATAATTATTAACAAAATTACGAAAAGTGGGTCATGTTCTGGTAAGACGACACAAATCTAGCAGATCGAAAATTGTGCGCTAGTGTTTTATTTTAATGCTTTGTTTTATTATTTAAATTACATCTGTCAAGTTATACATTTTAGCATTTGTTTATTTTAAAAGTCAACAGTTTATTCAATTATTATGATAGTCATAAACTATTTATCAAAACAAAAACTGCGCGCAAATATTTTGTTCTATAGTGATTCATTGAAGTCCATAAATTTCTAATCATGCAGGGCGTGCTTGACAATTTTGGATGCTGTCCTTTCCATGCATTAAAGCTCTGATTCTACAGGCCGTTTTGGCCTATACAAATTCAAGCACTCAATTCAAAATCTGTGTTCAGTTGGCTGTACCAAAACGCCAAGCCGTTCACAAGTATTCTATCAAGCATGCGATGTAAAAGGGTCCAATTTAGTATAGTAAAAACATCATTATGTCAACAGTTCCTATCATTTAAAGTGTATAAAAAGCAGTGATACTGTGCACGTAAATTTACACGGTTGCTTCTGTTTTATTCTTGAAGTACGTTTTGCCACTATATATCAACTTTCAGTACGAGTTTAGTCAAGTAACATACTTTCGCGTTGAAACCATTTGGAAATTTGTCGTTGTCATAACCGTAGGGGATTCTCTCAAATAAGACGATTTAAGCGTATGGTAGGCGTCATGCACATTAAATATTCATTAATAGTTGAATTTCTGACACTTAACAGTCTTTCATTTAAACTGACAGACAACCGATTTTGAATCACATTTGTAAGTCAATCTCGATTATCCTTTGAGCATTTATTTGATATAGAAGTTAATCTTCAGGCTTGTCTATTTATACTAACCTGGTAGAATATTTTTCTTTCGATGATATTTCTTTACTGATGCACATTTTGGTGCATGTTGTACCGTGATATCTGAAAATACTTTTATCGTCGCGAACATCAGCGAAAACTTGATATATATATAGTATTCAATCGGACCACACAATTTGTCCTTTGACATAGAGTATATAATACGAAAGTATTAACACGACGTACATTGATTTGTTTGTTTGTGTTTGTTTGATGCTCGTTCGTTTGTTGGTTAGTTTGTGTGCTATTTTTGCCTGTTTGTTTGCATAAACTTTGACTCTAAATCTTTATCTTTAAAATATGATAAACAAGATCAACAAGGAAAGGCGGCGTTCAATGAACGCAACCCCCATATGACCCAGCAACAAGAACCAGTGGCAAGGAGCCCAGGCGGACCCCAAACAAAAACAGGACAGGGCAAAGACAGAGCACGGACAGGTTAATCACAAAATGATAAATAATTTGTAACTGATTAGGAATTCAAAGAAAACAAATAAATGATTGAATAATAGGCCCACACAGTCAAAGTGGAAGGGCACAGGAGACCGGGGGAAGGGGGGGGGGGTAATCAAAGAAATAAAAACTAGGGGTAATGGGGAAGATATTTACCGTAGACGAGAAACAACAAGGGACACAAGCAAAAGTGTCACCAAAACAGTATGAAACAACATTTAAGTCGACGCGCTTTTTACAGAAAACTTATGTTGAAAACAAATGTTTAAAATTGTAAAGAATCGTACATATTTATGATAATAATTCAAATAAATGAGAGACAGAACACACGGACTCTTAAAATGAAAAAATATATTGTGTATACCAGGTACATTGTTGTATGTTATGTATGTGTTTTTATGTTATAAAAAGCCTGGTAAAGATTCCTTTTAGCCCCAGACACTAAATAACATTGCCCTTTGCTTTTACAGTCTACCGAATTGCACATAAATAAAGATGAAGTTGCGAGTTGTTTCATGTTTTGGTTTTATTGAAACCCTTAGCTGATTATAAAAGCAAATGCATGTTCTTTTGCGAAACATGCCGCCATTGATGATTTCATAAACAAATAAATTTCAGAGAAAACATGGATTTGTAATATGAGTCTGACTACAAAACTAATACAGTCTTTACTCTATATCCAATATATATATCATTGTCTTGAGGGTGATTGTCATTGTAGTAATGATCTATGTGTATATTTAAGTAATCATCAAACCGGAGATGTTAGGTAAAGAACAACGTAAACATTTCATATTTAGTGAAAACAATGGACAACGAAAACACAAATAAAAAAACTATACAAAAGGGCAATATAAACACTAGCAAAGGCAACGAGCAACTTTCAAGTTAATGCCTATTGACTTCAGTAAACATTTTTTTCATAACACAACGTTATCTTTTTTTTTCATTGATATTTTTGATGATGAAGTTTCAATGAATTGCATGTATCATCTACTCAATAATTTTG
The DNA here is from genome assembly GCF_026571515.1 of Ruditapes philippinarum. NCBI lineage: Eukaryota > Metazoa > Mollusca > Bivalvia > Venerida > Veneridae > Ruditapes > Ruditapes philippinarum. Next base: position 241,182 of record NW_026863555.1, read on the forward strand.
AGTTCCTTTAGAAGTTCATATTGTTGAACAATCCTAGTAAGATTAACCAAGGTCCTGAAAAAAACGGCTTCTCAAATTGGTTACATCTGATTGATTATGATTTTCAAGCAATGCTATTAATTTAGCATTGAATTTTAAATAATTTATTAATAAGAAATCATTATAAAACAGTATTAAATACGAACGAAATTAACATAGTATACATTTGTTGTTATCATACTCTACTTTCATATATACTTTCCATCAACTTTCCATCTCATGTTTAAGAATACGATTTTTTTCTATTCCGTTCCACTTAACAAAAGATTTTCAAATGACTATAAAGCATGCAGAACGACACATGGTGCTATTTTGCTTTTAAAAACAATAGTTTGTATATTTCATAGAGATTTGAACATGAACAGATGTTGAAAATAAAAATCGAATCGTATTCAAATAAATAATAGGATCGAACCGAACGATACATTTGATAGCAACGGTATGTGAGATGTATATTGGCATATTGGCATAATGGAGATGTTAACAAGACTAAGTAGTAATGTATTTACTTCTGTCAGCTGTTTTAATTTGTAAACTCCTTTAGAACGTCAGGAACGCCAACATTATTATCATTATTATAACTTTAGAGGCTCAGTTTCATTGAGCCCGTTGAGCTTTTTCCTGGAATGTGTAGTTGTTATTGTCCATTGAAATAAAGTAAACATTAGATATTTTAGAATCATTTATCTGTTTGCCATCTTTTGTATAAACGGATATTGATGAGATTCGAGTTTTACTCCAAATCGTTTTAATCATTAAATTTTGACTTTAAAGGGATATTCAGGCAAAATAATGACAAAAATTTTAAAATGATCTTATGTACTCAAATCACGCTAAAATGACTTTTCTTGAAGTTTCATCATGAATTTCTGTTTAAATTCTTTAAATTTTGGGTTTGAAGCGTAAATATGTCTATATATGTTGAACAAAATTTAGACGCCAATAAAATCACCAAAACAAGTCAGGTGACTTGAACAAACCCTTGAAGTTACAATAACAGGTATTGTGGATATTGTATGATTGAACCAAGCTTAAGTCATTCATTTGACATGTTCTTTAACTTTTCCAGAGTTCACTTTGACAACTATTGTGAATTGCTAGGGCTCTAACCTGACCCACGCGGGTCAAGTTAGGAAACCACCATTTTATTCTTTATATGGAGAAAAGTTTTGTACCTTTGACTTTCTAATATATTTATTTTGATGGCATTTACAGAATAATGAATGAAAAATTCAAAACTAAGAAATGAAAATTTTGCCTGTGTCTCCCTTTAACTTATTTATCAATTTACAATCAAATATATACATTTAATATCTTTATGAACCTATGCCTGAAATTTCAGCGTTAACACATCGCAAAATACTTACTTAATTTTACTTACTTACTTACTTACTTACGTACGTACGTACTTACTTACTTACTTACTTACGTACTTACGTACTTACGTACTTACTTACTTACTTACTTACTTACTTACTTACTTACTTACTTACTTACTTACTTACTTACTAAAGTAATACTTACTCACTTTACTTTACTTCGCTTTACTTTACTTTAGTTTTCTTACTTACTTACAAAATAAGAAAGTATAAAATAAGATGTCCAGAAAATACTCGATAGATGAGTAATATTTTAAAGTATTCATTTTCTCGTTTACACAATTAAAAGCCATGCGGCGATTAATATAGGCCAGAGAATATTAAAAAATTGTAAGTGACAAGTAAGAGGCTATCTGCGGATGTTCCATAGCGTGATTTCCCCTTTTCGTAATGCTGTGTCAAAACCATTACAATGTTTCTGACAGCTGGGTTGACACTATAGATATAGTCTATTTAATACTTATTTTGAATCTTTGGGCATATGACAATATGACAGAAATATATTAAGAAAAAATGTAAATAAAATCAAATTAGCTGATTAAATGTTTAGCATTGATGTAATAAAGGAATTGCAAACATAAAAATTGTCAACTAACTGCTATAACACTACTTTTTTAAAAACATTTTATGAAGCAACGCCAACGTTTTTTATTTAAAAAAAGCACTAATCTTAATTTAATACTAAATAAGCAGAAATGACAAAGGCTTAAATCATAGACGAGCTGTTTATTCTAATACGTTTTCACAAACCAATAACAAGTATAATATGGCAATTTATTACAACATGACTGTCATTTTATAATATGACAGAGGGTTTAAGGGTGTGAAAAATATTAGGTAGTAACGTACCCTTTCAGTTGGACAGAAATGTTTGTATACGTAGAAATACAATCTTTTTCTATAGATTATATTCTCTTTTTGAATTCTACATTTTTTTCTCATATCCTTACACGTCACGACTAAAGATGTAGTAGTTATTATTTTTATTTCGTTTTCAATTATGAACAAAGATCCAATCAGTTAAGTACCGAGCTAATAGCGTAATGCGACGTTATTAATTGTTTGGCAAATGACATCAAAGATATTTACGTTATATTATAACCATAACAAAAAAGGCTAGCAGATTTTCTTTGAGAACTTGTAAAAATTAGCTTTGCCCCGCCAGATTATTATTAAATACTCGGACAAAGCGTTTCGTTAAGAATATAAGACATATGTTTATGTAGCTTGTGTTTGATTGGCAATTTGATTTTTCTGTGATTGAACTGTTATCTGATTCATAGCGATATTTTAAAACGTTGTTTAAATATAAGAATCATATTTTTTTACACTTTGCTGTATCTATTATCAAAGGAAATATTCTCGAGTCGAAAGAAAAAATGCCCTCCATACAAGTTGATTCTAACTTTCACAGCATCGTCCATTTCAGACCATATCGGCCTCGCCTTATAAAATTGATACCAATAAACAGTAGCATGTTATTCTCTTTCATCGAATATGAAGAAAAAGTTCAACAAGGGAGAGCAACATTCACCAAACGCAGTTGCAAACAGTACCAACCCAATATCAGTGAAACGAATAAAAAAGTGGATTATGATCTTTAACTTTAATTATATTACAATATCAATTTAAGTACAAAGCAGTTTTGAACAGCAATCTATCGACAAACTTAGAAGAGATCACGATACGTGTCTCGACGTCAATATTGTTTTCGAATCAATTTGAATTTCAGGAGAGAATCTTTTAGAGGAATAGAATAACAAAACAAACTTATGCTTGCTAAGCCATTTACAATGATGTCCTGCTTGTTTTGTGCTTTTGACAAGTTTTTCTTATTATGATAAAAGTAGGCAAATCTTCGTTAAAAGTATTACAGAAAAGGCTTAAAGCATCCAATAGGATTAATTTTTGATAAAGAAAAATACCTACCCAGTACATTTTGCATTTTCCTAATCGGAAGGCATGAGAAGACATTTTATTCAAATGTGTTTCGAATATTTAGATAAACGACGACCATGCATAAAAACTATGTAAAGAAAGATTTTATTATCAAAATTGTTCAATATTTTCTGTTGCTTTTTTTTTGTAACTTAATCGTTACAAGAAAAAACAAAAATGCTAGTTACAAAATATCAAAGAAGTTTAATTACGGCGGAGCTAAAATGGAAATTTTATATTTATATTTTAATGCTAACCAATGAAAATTGATAGCAGCGAAAAACTAGTTCAATTACTTTATAACATTTTTTCATAAATTTTCATTGCTGTAAGTCCTCCATTGATTCAATAATGGAACATTTTAAGGTAGTTAAATAACTTTTTAAAGGTAAAATACGCCAATTTGTCTCCATATAATTATCGTAACTATATTAAACATTTTTTTTTCTTTCATTTGTTAGAACATCAACTGCATGGGAAATCATGCAATGCACAAGGTGACTGAAACCTTAGCTTTACAAGTAATCCCATGACTGACATTTGGATGCCAGTTGTGTGACAGTATAAAATAAAGATTCTTATAACGACATTTATTTCATGTACTAATCAAAGAAAGCATGATAAGGAAAACCTTATGTTATTTTACAAATTTATTCTTTAAAATGCACATATTTCCACGATTTTGATTACATATAAAACAATCATTATTTTTCACGACATAATTGAAATAACATATGTATGGGTATTGATTGCCTTACCTTAACGTGCCGGAGTCTCGGTTTTCGCATAGCAATTAAATCACCAAAACTTCAACTCTTATTGTTACATACGTTTGTTTTTGGAAACCAGTTAGAGTTGCTTATACATAAAGTAACAAATAAAGGTTGTTGAAATAGTCTAAAATGAATTTTGTACAATTTAAATAGCTATAGAAATGCCTTCAAACAATGAATCATGTAATTTCATTTAAGACCTGATAAAAATAACAATATAAGGAAGAACATGTTGAATAACAAAAGCAATGAAACTATAATCTTAACATTTATAATAAATATGTCGAATTATACATGCTTTCTATTTGCTAGTGTTTTACTTGCGGCGATAGTATGTTAGTTAGATACTGATTTGTAAAAAAAAGCAGCAACTGCAATATCGCATGTACTTGATTTTGACACTTTGTAAACTAAATGACGTATACTCGAAGCTTGTGTCTTGACATTTAAAAAGTGTTGAACACTATTGAAAACATGTTAATTTCAAATCTTATATATCTTTTATAAGCTATGTAATCACGTATAAATATTTCTTTTCAGAAATAAAAAGTAACTATTTGTATTTAAATCGGCCGCTTCTTAAAACAGAGGAGCTATTAATATTGCACACAGCAATTAAAGTTACATATGGTAAGCAAAAACAACAAGGACAGGTGGCGTTTTATGAACCGAATTCCCAAGACTAAATTGCGTTCTGTATTAGATTTGCTACATGTTCCAATGGCAATTGAATCGTAACACTTCACATGCTAGATATGTCACATCTTATTGGATATCTGTCAAGAGCAGTATGTCATATGCCATAATCTGACAATTTGTCAACTGAGAAGATTAGGTTTCTATAAAATAGACATAAATCATGAACAGAGATAACTCGATACTATTTAAAGTTTTAGCAAAATCTGTTTTTGGCATTACTGTATCATAATTATAATGTCCCGTGTATTCTGTAACGACGTAATAATACCATCTTTTTAACATTATATATTGTAAAGATAAAAGCGATTTACAATTTTGTAATTAAAATAATTAAAAAATAGAGAGACCATTAAAATTGCATATAACTTTGTTTTGTTTTTTTTGCAACAATAAAGGAAAATACATATAACTCAGTTATATAGAAATAAACTTTACTCAGAAGTTTGCTTGTTTGATCAATATAAACAAAGAATACACAAATACATCGTAGAATATCGGGGCTCTTCTATTTGACATTTTAAATAATTAACATTGCCTGTAAATTAGAAAATACTATTACGACGTATATTTTTCGTTTAAGGTATTAGATGCCTATTTCTAAAAAGTATTCATTTTATTGAGGACAGAGATTGAATGGGTTTAAATCCCAGAAGAAGCATTTTTGTTCATTTTTTTCTTTTTTGCTTCCTTTTGTTTGGCTAGATTTTGATTTTTGTTGTTGTTTTTTACATAAGATCTGAAATTAAAAATGCATAATTTTACTATAAATGGTGTGAAATTGGATATGCTTGGGTAAGAACTTAAAATGATTTTTATAATTTCAAATTGGCATGGTAAACTTTTAGATTTTTATTAAGATAATTATTATCCAATTATATGTTGTGGCCCTATTTTAACAGTTTTTCTTACCCCACCCTCTTTTCTTATTTGATGTAGAATAAGACTAGTACCTGTCTTAATAAACAAAAAAAATATTCCTAGACATTTATCATTGGTTTTATTATTTGTAGTTACTAACAAAACTATGGTTCTTTCTTAGTTCTTTTAAACTAAACACAATATGAAACTCGACAAAACTTTTCTTCAGATATTTTTTTTTCTTTTAATTAAACTGATACAAAAGTTATACTTCAATTGTCAATATTTTTCCAACAAGATGGTCAACTATTGTTGTTTTCTTTTGTATTTATGTTCATGGTATATGACTGTTTATTAATATACAGTTTTTAATGCCTTTTCAAAAAGTGATAATTTTACACCTAATACCTTAATGATGATTGCATCTTGTCATGTATATCCGAATTATTTTCTTTCAAATCATACAGTAACGATATATATATGCAATGTTTACTTCATGAATATACTCACGAAATGTGTCATCTTTTGATATAAAATGACTTGCATTTTCAGTTTGAAACAAAATTAAAATTGATGGATTCATAGTTTAAAATTCTAATACAAATTTATAGTGTAATTATTTATACATCTTTGATTGTCATTTAAAATTAGATAATTTAGTTTAGTGCATCATTCTTCGTTTTGTTGTTTTGATTTTACTTCGTATGTGATACTACTTCCTGTTAATAAAACAAGTATAAAGATTCCAACTGACTATATGAGTAGTAACATATCGACAATGAGTGCGACTTGAATAGGTTATAGTGAAATTTCGGACATCTTTAGAAACACATATAGCGTCTTATATATATATAATTAAAGCAGCATCCCTCTAGATTCATACTTATGTTTTTTGACAATTTTAAAAATGTATTTGAAAGTAACATATTGTGAGGTGAACAAATAAAGGTATGAATAAAGAGCAAACGTCACTTACGTAAATTACAAAAAAGATATTAAAATATGCAAACTATTCCTATCTGTCCTGCTGTCATTTATTGCACATTATTCTTTATCATTACATTTATCTTAAACCTTTTTTACTAAGTATCCCCGGGAGATGATTTGGTAGTTAAGCGCGGTGGAAGGTAGTCTAGTATTGGTGTAACTCTCCAGGAACGATGGTTAGGAAACTACCCGCCTATATGACTAAAATACTGTAAGGAAAATGCGTAAAATGAAACAAACAAACTAAGTATATGTACAATGTTCTCAAGATTGATTTCCTTGAAATATTTTGGCTCATCTAGAGGCATGCAGCTTTAAACAAGCAAACATGAATTAAGTGATATCGGAAAAAATACAAATATTTACTTTACTGTCATTTTTTCTCCTCAAAGGTAAACAAAAGTAATTGTAAATGTCCTGCTAATTTAGGACAGTTTTTAGTGTTTGGCATTTTCCCTGGAACTATCATCTTTATTAGTAACTTGAATGGAAGAAAGTTATTTTATGGTTAGATAAACCTTCGCTATAACAGGAAATCTGAAGTTCACGGATCCTAAAGGCAAACACGTTAGTTTCGTGCTGTCAATAATACAAACTGTTTCTATAAAATCATAATGTCCCTAATTATCACTTCAGAATGATATATCCTAGGTATATTTCTTGGAGATTATTTTCCTTATTTTATCAAAAATTTTGTTTGTAATTACAAATTGTGTTGGGTTTGCTTAAAAAGACTTGGGTTAACAGGCGCTACTTATTTTTTTACTTTCGAACAGTAAATTATGTAGCCCTTATCATATCAAGTAATTCCACGAAAAAAATGCGTATGAATTGTATATATTTAATTTATATATATAAGCATATACATACTTGGGTATAGTTTTGACCGAAAACCTCGATTTTAATGTAACAGCCAGGACAATTGCTCAAAGTGCAAGCCGTGCATTGGGTTTGGTAATTGCCAAATGTAAATTAATAGGTGGAGTACCTTTTAATGTATTTACTAAGTTATACGACTCCTTAGTTTGGCCTGTAATAAGTTACGGTGCAGCAGTGTGGGGCTGTCGATCTTTCTCCTGTATAAATGCTGTTCAGAATAGAGCAATGAGGTATTTCCTAGGCGTCGGCAAATATACACCTAATGCGGCTTTAGCAGGAGAAATGGGTTGTTCGCCAATGGAAAACTATAGCTTCTTATTGGGCCTGTATTTGTAACACCCGTTCTACTCGTATTAATAAGCGAATTGCAGTTTGGGCAAGTGTTAAAGCTGGTACATCATGTAAAAACTGGTTCTTTTCTGTGAAGAAGCAAATAAATGATTGTAATTTAGTCAACTGTTCTGATGTAAATGTAAATGTTTCTAAAGCCTACATTGTAGAAGGTATACAATCATATATGACAAACAAGTTTATTGCTGAATGGCTTGAAACTATCAATAGGACCACGAGTGTTACTAGTAGAGGTGGTAACAAGCTTAGAAATTATTGGAACTGAAACTTGTATTTTCAAATCATTCACTTATTAGAATTTGTGCCAAAAACGTAATGATATTTTAAATAGGAGACAATTTTATCTGTGTAAATAATGTAATTTCTTTTCATGTGATATCTATATCTCTTAACTTCCCTAGGAAGTAGATGCTAATCTGTTCATCCACGATCTGATCGGGTGATATCTGATTCTTTAACACACATTTTTTTAAATTGCGCAATAGTGCCTTTTTTCCACATTCAGTTTTTTATCTTCGTGTATTTTAATTATTTTTTTATTTAACGATTAGCGTCTGCTTCTTAGCTTTAACGATATAAGCACGTATATAGTATATATAACAGTAATTACGTAAGTCTTTTTATTCGTTGAATTGTTACTAAAGTCTCTTATAACTCAATATATGAGTGGCAATGTACTTTTTAAATCATGTTATATGTGCTCTATGTATATTGTTGTATGTATGTACATTGATGAGACTAAAATAAAGATTAAATATATATATTGTATGCATAAATAAAACACAGACATAGACATTTTTTCACTGAACGTACACTTATTTCTATAGGTATATAAATAAATGATATGCTGGTATATCTAATGGTTTTCCAAAATCAAATTAAGTGAATAAAACTAATTAACAATAAATTCCTGTTTATAAAAACGGTTAGTTTCATTGAACAGTTATTGCAAGATTGTATATGTGAAACGATTTGTTACGTAACTATCTATAGAATTAAGTTTTGATTTTAATTCATTCGATGTGCATATATGTGCTCACATTTCATGTCCAGAACAATATAATAATGTTAATTAATTTAGTGTTTTCATACAGTCATAATGGCCTTGTTATTGGGCGGCAGACTGTCATATTAGTCTTTTTCTTTCAAACCATTAAAACTCATGCGGGGTTTCTTTTAAGTCAGAGAGTATTAAATAAATTGTAATTGACAAGTCAGAGGCTATGTGCGGATGTTCCATAGCGTGAATTCCCTGTTTTTGTAATGCTGTGTCAAAACCATTACAATAATTCTGACAGCTGGGTTGACAATTTAGATAATATATAATATTAAATGCTACGTTTGAATCCTTGGACATGTGCCAATGTGATTGTGATGTCTGAAGAAACAATGTAAAAATTCAGATGAGCGTATCATTTTTAAGAATTCATTTAATAAAGGAATTTTACACACAAAATATGTTTATTTACTGCTTTAACACTATTATTTTTTGAAAATAGTAGTTTCAATTTTCTATGAAGATAATGCAAATAGCCTCAACAACGTTTTTTTCTTTGAATTAATTACTAAATAAGCAAAAGCTCGCCTGATACAGTTGATATCAAACAACAGTAGCATGTTATTCTCCTGAATCAAATATGAAAGAAAAGATCAACACGAGAGAGCAATATTAATCGAACGTACTTCCAAACAGTACCAACCCACCATCAGAGAAACAAACTGAAGGCAGATTATGGTTAACTATTAATATATTAATCAAAGTTAAGTGCAATAGAAAATCAAGCTAACAACAAACTCTAACTCATGTGCCGTGCCTCTAGTTTTCGTATTTGAACCTCAGAAGAAAACATCTTTGAGATATAGAACTGTGATGTCCTGCTCTGTGCTTTTGTTAAGTGTTACTTATCATGATAAGAATAGACAAATCGTCATTAAAAGCATTACAGAAAAGGCTTAAAGCATCAAGTCGGATTTATTATTGATTAAGAAATGACTTCCTTTGCACAATGTTGTGTATTCTTAATGTAGAGGAATAAGAGGACATTTTATACAAATGTGTTTCAAAACTTCAATTTACGGCGTCCATGCATGAAAACTATAGACAGTAAGATTGTATTTACAAATTATTCATTTTTTTGTGTTATTGAATCTTATAAGAAGAAACAAAACATGTAAGGTAGCGAGTAATAAACGTTTGATGACGATGCAGGTCAATGAGATATATTTAATATTTGTATTTTATGCTTACCAATTTAAACAGAGCTTTAGCAGTGACAATTATGTATAACACCCTCACTTTTTACTTACTCTATGTCCCTTCAATGAGTTCAAAAATGCAAATTCGAAGGTAGTATAAATTGGTTTTCAAGGTAAATTTAGCCTATTATTTTGTAATCATATACTTATCGCATATTAATTTAAAATCCAAATTGCCGCTTTACTACTATAATAAAAATACAACTTCATAGAAAAGCGTCCGACGCATAAATTTGATAGAAAACTAATCTATAGAAAAATGTCGATTGAATGAAAACTGAAGTAAATTGTGTGACAGTTTGAATTGATATGAAAGAAGAAAAAATTCTTATAAAGCAATCAATCCCATAAAATAGCAATTTGTTAATTAAATAATACAACATCAGGAAAACCTTACAGTTAATGAAATGCAGTATTTTCTACATTATTATTATTATTATTATTATTATTATTATTATGATAATTATTATTATTATTATTCACAGTTATAATATATGAGAAACATGTCACTACAGTATTTTGAATGAAATAAATCAAAGAAAAAAAATTTAAATAGATTGCTTTATCTTTTATAATTACAAAGTTTGTTTTTGATTTATCGAACATTAGAAATAAAGGCTATTAAAAAGAATGGTGATATATTATTATGTTAGTGTGTTTTTTTCTATTGCAGGATAATGAATTAATAAAAGATAGGAATGAATAAAAATACGTAAAGTAACAATAAAAAGTTGTTGAAATTGTCTTAATTACAAATTGTATAAGTAAAAAAAAGCCTTTAAACTACACAGCCGCATATCATTTATTCCCTTCTTACATTTTGGAAATGGTAGAGAAACACATTTTAAAAAAAGTATGTCTTTATATGTGTTAACATCTACATGTTTGATTAATAAGAACAATGAAACTTAAGTCTTAACATTAATGATAAATATATTATGTTTGAATCTAAAATACTTTCTTGATAACATGACGGCGCAAAAAATAGAGCCCGTGACTTGATATTTAAGAATTGTCACCATTAAAAACGTGCTAACTTTAAATCTTAAATAAGCTATAACATAACATATATTTTTACTGTAAAAGTTAATACAAAACTGTAAAATTAAACGTAATTGCTTGTATTAAATTTAAACGGTTCAACCAGCATATGAGCTATTTGTATTGCACATTGCAAAAATATTTAGACTAACTTGCGCTCTGTATCAGATATTTTTCATTGACAACTGACACTTCATATAGATATGTCAAATATTATTAGATATATGTCAAGAACAATATATCATATGCCACAATCTGACAATCTGACAACTGAGAAGATTAGTATTCGATAAAATACATATGAACCATGAAAAGGGATAACTTTTACTATTGAAAGATTTTGAAAAATCTGTCTTTGGCATTACTTTATCATAATAATAATGCTCTGTATATTCTGAAACAACGTAACGCGGGTCATGTTGTCAACCTGAACTGATAATATATAATTTTACTTATACTTTAAGTTACAAAAATGCATTTCTCATCAATAACATAATTATGTAAATATTTGAAATTATGATTGCTCTATATGTGAAATGTAATATAAACAATACATTTTAAAGAGATTTATTTAATATAGAAACATCATGTTGCACGCTTTGACAAAAAAAACAAACAAACAAATCAAGTGGCTTCACAGACTTAAATTAAGTTTACATGATAAACTCGTTTAATGGGTCGGTATAGATAATACATTGACTAAGATTAACGATAAATAGAGGATATTTGATTGTTTCGCATGTAAGATTGAAATATATTTCACTGAGTAGCTGGTGTTCACGAATGAAATATATTGCAATCTTGTATGTAAAACAAATAAATTTTCTTTTTATTTCATGCTTTCTAAGTGATTTTAAATACTTATACTGATTTTGTCGCGTAACGTCGTGCATCTTCCTTTTTGACGTCAGCACATCATGACGTCACATAACCAATTTTTAAAATTTAGTTCCGTTTAATGTCTCTATTTATTTTTACATTTTTAACATGACATATATATATAAAATCGACTTCCTTTTACTAAAGAAGCAAAATTTACGTATGCCAGCATTTATGTCTGCTTGTTATTCCATTTAGTTATGATTTTCTTTTCATCCGCATTCAGATATAGTTGGGCTACTTTGAACATTATATTTTATAAATTTCACTAGTTGTTGATCAGGATATAATAATCTGATATATTACTCGTACAGTAAAACACTGGAAAGCATGAAATACATAGTCTAGCTTTCAGTGTTGTCGTACCGCGCTCTCGAATTTTCAAATGTTTAAGTGGTCACAAAAGGCTCTTGGAATTTATGCAAATGTGAGTAATATGTGGCCACATGAAATTTGGACCGACATGATAAATCTTGAAATTATCGAGCTGTAAAACATGTTTAGTTTTAGAGGAATATTTTTATAAGATGCAGGAGATTTTACGTGATTCAATCATGTTGAGGTAGTTGAAAATTATAATCGCACTCTTAATCAGGAAAGTCATTTAATTGCATTTCAAAGACTTGGAACATGACAGCTTCAGTCTAAAATGTAATGCGTCTGTGCTAGGACAGAAGATTCCGAACATTAATAATAAAACAAAGTTTCTGACAAATATGAACCAGTAAAGCCAAAACAAGAGAAAATGCGAAATAGTTATTCTTATTATCCCTTAGAAATAATATTATAATAGTTGGAAATATCTTTGCTGATCAAGAAAAAAAGCCTATATTGTGGCCTCATCCTTCAATTTTCCTATTTTGAAACAAGACCAACAAGGAAGGGAGGCATTCAATGAACACATCCCAAAACACAGGGCCAGTAACATATCGACAATGAATGCGACTGTAAATAGGTTATAGTGAAATTCCGGACCTCTACTGAAACACATACTGCGTTTAAAACATTGAACATAAATATCATGTAAAAGGAAAATCGATAAATAAATTTAGTTTTATAGCGTTCATTTTCCTTAAACGCATATATAAACTGCTCAAATTTAGAAAGTAATCAGCGTTTGGCAATTTCTCTAGAACTATCATGTTAATTAGCAAAATGTCTGGAAGAGTAACGATAAACATTTTTTCATTGTAAGACATCCCTTGGCTATAACTTTGCATTGAACCAATCTGACTAACGTAATTAAAGTTCAGATTTACTTATAAGTTATTTCTTTTTATTGCATGTTTTTCGGTGGCTTATAGAAATATTACAGTGAGATATAAAACAGATAATTCACTGTTTGAAACAGTAAAATTATCAATTTGATATTGTTCACTATTTTGGAAATGAAGCCCGTTACGTTGTTTCAGTGAAATGCCAGCGTGCACAGTACTGAAGACGTCGTAAATGACGTCATGTTGTATATTTATTTGGCGCGCTTTTCATTTGGTATAAGGTAAGAACGTCTTGTTAAACGTTTCTTTGAATATAATAAAAATAAAATTTGTTAAGTTAATGTAAGATCGAACTATATTTCCCCTCGTGAATACCAAAAGTTCATATTTCAATTGTGGCTGCGACACTCGTGAAATATGCCTTTTGGTGCTCACGCGGTTAAATATATTTAGATCAACAAATATCCTCTATTTCATGCTGATTTGATTCCCACCGTATTTGTTTCGCCATCATTCTGATAGGATTCCAAGCCATGTGGCTTTACAGATAAGCATGAGACGTATATTTGAAGACGTTTTTTATATAGAAATATCGCTATCCGTCACTGTGGATGAAAAACAATATTTTTGTTTGAAGTAATTTGAAAAATCTGGAGCAATCTGAAACAATATACACAATTTTTATTGGGCACGATTGTTTTGCTAGTTCACCTGCCGCCTATAAGGAAAACGTCATGTTTGTTTTCGAATTCGTGAAAATTACCCACGCAGTATTGGCTTTCAAGGGGTTAATTTTATAAACGCTTTCAAAATTGTGAAGGCAAGTCGGTGATAAGCTGTTTGAAAGGTCACGAGAAAGTGATAATAACTACAAATTATACGATGATTATATTTCAAACTAATGATTTGTTGCAAAGTTTTTGCCTTTTGTCCAATTAAAAAAATCGACCATGATAGTTGTTTATAGATGAAAACGAAGCACATGTGATGATATATTACATATATATATTTCATTATATTTCCTTGATGATCTTGTTTATCATATTTTAGTCTTTATCAAAACAGAAATTTGCTTAATTCTAGGTACGTAAATTTATGGTATTGTTTATGGAAATTGAATAAGATATAAAATAGTAAATGCATATCAGTTATTTCCCGTATTATGTACAAAGAAATTAAAATCTAACATATAAATACTGATATTTGTGTTATATAACATTCATAGAATAATCAACATAAAACAACATTAAACAAAAAAAGAATAGAAAAACAAAAAACAAAAAAATAAATTACAATTCAGAATCAGTAGCAAAGATTGATTTTAATAAAAAAAATATTCTATTATTTTTATCACTTTATCATTGTGCTACGAAAGTATCTCAACTATTTATCTACAGTAAATATATCTTAAAGATATGTTCTGCTCATCTTTAGGTAAAATACCTTAATTGCAGAAATTTGCTTCAAAGGTAAATTCTTCCCGAATACGAACGTATGTCTTATTTGAATAATCAAATGTATAGATTATGTTTTAGAAGCTGCATTCCCTGTTATTTGTCAGAGTAGGTTGGTCAGTTCTTTTTTTTAAACTATCACTTGTTAAAATGATACTTTACTACTCAACTTTTGCTAAGCACCATAACTATTATTTTTCTAAAAAAACATATTTGCATGTTATTATAAACCTTAACTTTGATTGGAATTTAACGACACATTCACATGAATAACAGGGACTTTCACGTTGAATGAAATTTATCTTTCTTTGCGCTTTATCTTTATAATATGAAAAGTATAACCCAATTTTTGAATATTCTGATTTCGCAATGTTTTGAGATAGTCCCCCGACTTAATACCGGGTTGACTAATCCGTTACAGCTCGTCTAGGTAGCATTGGAAGCATGCACCCCAATATTTCATGTTGTTGAAGGGGTGTACAATCACATATATATTATTATACGGTGACATTACCGACCTATTGTCTTTCAGTGGCTCACATATCTTAAATCGATGTGGCGAATGCTAATATTAGGTGGAATTGTAAAGAAGCACAGAATAATGGAGGGATGTAGGGATTGTGCAGCGCTTGCGGTACACCATACCGTCATCACCAGAACGTAGGAGATATACCGGCTACATAATATACCCGTCAAGAGGCATGCTACAGGTCGACAAAGGGTCACAACACCAGCTCAGGATCGATTCTCGGTTAATCAGACACGTCGTGCAATGTTGTTGACAGCAACTTCCCTTCCAATTGACCTTGCTAATGCTGCAGAGGTCAGTGATTTCACGCAGACGGTACATAGAAGGCTGCATGAAGGTAATTTTCGGTCGAGAAAACCTTGCATATGTATCCCTTTGACGTGTCGACATCGACTCTGGAGAAGAGGTGAATGGTTTCAGGCTGTAATTAAATCTGAGCATGACCGCTACGGAGTTGGTTTAGTTTTTGGTGTGCGGAGGAATCAGCGGGGATGGACGAGCCGACCTGGTTGTGCTAAATAGAGCAAATTAACAGATCAGCGATACATAAACGACATCGTAGACAAACAGGTTAGGTTGTATGCTGTAGCAGTTGGCGATCATTTTATTCTAATGGGCGATAATGCTCGCCCATATAGGACCAGGGTGGTCAAGGATTACCTTAGTAGGGAGTCAGTTGAGCGCATGGACTGGCCAGCTCGCTCACCTGACTTAAATCCAATATAAAGCATGTGGAATGAGCTGCATGTTCGAGTTGTAGCTCGTCAGCTGCAACCCAGAACCATCTAGGAGCTTGAAGCCATGTTGGTCCAAAAATTGTCATACCCGTTTAAATGATCAGAAACCTCATAGTTATGAGAAGGCGCTGTCAAGCTGTCATTGATAATCACGCAATATTACACACTCAGTATAAAGTCTAAAACTGTAAATATAAAATCCAATTTTACAAATTTGGAAAACACGCTGCATGTTGGGAAAATTTTTAAAGAGGGGTTTTCATCCTCTTCTGGGCACTTAAAAAAATTTTAAAAAGGGTTAAATTTGTCCTTTCTTTTTTGAATTAAAAAAAATTTAAAAATAAAACATAAAACCTTTTAAAATCGTTCCACGGTTTTCAAAAAAAGGTTACCCCCAAAAACTAAAATTAAAAATCAAACATATTTTTGGTCCCTTAAAAAGGGTTTAAGTAGCATATGTAATAAATACCTGAAAAAGATTTTTTTTTTACATTTTAAAAGAAAATTACATAATTATTATTTTTTCCAAATACCCAAATTTAAGCATAGAAATTTTAAGGAAATAAAAATTTAATGAATGAACAAAATGTGAAAATTTATAAATGTCTCGAAAATTTTAAATGCTAATAACATGTAAATGCCCCTTTAAAAACATTTCATGTGTTTGAAATAATTTTAAAACTTTTTAAATTGGAATGAGGTCTGTTCTGATCAGGGCAACATTGACATGTTATTGAAAATGATTCGATGTAGAGTTAAGCGCGATCATTTTTTTTTCAAATTGTATGTTTTTCGGACTCCAGATATTTCAATCTAGAATATTGGAATCCAGACTTTTAAAATTGACCGATTCATTTAACATTGTTCGTACCAAAGTAAAACACATTCAGTATGCATTACTTTGTACCAAAACACACGCTCTTCACACGTTTTATATGAAACATGTAAAGGTTTGAAAGTCATAAGGTCCTACTAATATTGAATAAAACCACCAATAATATGTCTTCTGAAACTCTAATGAAACGTGTTTAAAAAGCAGTGCTATTTAGCATTAAAGTTTGTGCGGTCATTTCTGTTAATTATTGAAGTACATTTTCTCCTAATATGTAAGCGTTAACATGCTTTCATGTTGAAACATTGGATAGTTGTTGTTGTCATAACCTAAGTGGATGTTGGCCGAATAATACCATAAATACGTATGAATGTCGTCATGCTTAACATAAAATATATTTATATACATTTGAACTTTTTTTAACACCAAACATTTTGTAAACTAAGTTAACAGACAACCATTATTATATGACCCCTGTAACTTAATCACGCGTCTCATTTGTGTATATTTTCAGGTATATATCTTGCCAAAATGTAAAATATTGTTTGTTGTTTATCTGATATAATAATGTTCCCAGGGGCCTGATTTAGATTGTTTTTCAACACCAGACACAATATTTTATCGGCTTTTACTTATACAATCTATACAATTGCACATAAATAAAGATAATTTTACGAGGTTGCTTTGTAAAATGGGTCTAACTGAAAACCTTGGCTGATTCTAAAAGCAAATGTGTGTTATTTTGTCAAACATGCCTCCATATATGGTTTCATTAACAACTTAATTTCAGTAAAAACACGGTATGTAATTTAAGCATGTCTCCATAAATAATGTTATGGTGTTATTCAACTTTACTCATTCCACTTGCAGTTATGATCTATACAACTGAAGATAATCCGCGAATCTGTAATCAATGATTTAAAACAACGTTAACGCTAATTAAAGCAGACGTAAAATCAACTGGCAATAGAAACACTACTTAAGACATAGGGTAACATAAACACTAGTTTAAAGAAGGGAAGGTGTTTTGCATATTTTCTTTAATCTTTTACCCCTTGCCGTAATTTCAGTCATAGATTTACGGTCAAGTGATATCGGTTAAACAAGTTTAGTGACGAATTCGTAGAAAGATTGATAATGTTTTCCTCATCATTAAAACAAACAAACAAACAAACAAACAAACAGAAAACACACATATTGGTTTCAATTTACTATTTATTTAACAAACAAATCATAGAAACATTGAAGTTTTACATTATTAAGAGTAACATTTTATATACATTCATATTTCAACAATTTATTGTATGAATCACTTTGGTCCAGGGAAAATGGATATTTGAACACAGGTAATCGGTGCAACCCTTTGTAAAATAATACACATACCTCCGTCATGTCAAAACACTCAAAGGTTTCTCTTTTACATCTTCATGTGAAACAAATATGGAAGGAAGTGTGACTGATAATTTGACATTTTAGATGCATGAATTAATGCTTGTGAGCCAACCACTGTTTTTAATTTGGCACCACTACTGAGTTCTAAGACTTTTCAGAAATGATACGAGACTGGTTATAAACTAAATATACATATACATATTTTTAAACAATTTAGTATAAATAAAGATATTTGATACTGAAATACTAAACAACACGCGGAAAAAATGGCGGGAAACGTATTTTATGACCTAGTTGTTCCCGTATAGAAATGTGCTTATAAACATTTAAGCACTTCATCACATTCAGATTAAAAAAACTATCTTCAAACAGCAGAAACTACATGTATTTAATACTAAGTGGACATTGTTGGAATGAAGTAAACAAATCATTATTTCATTTAAAAATGTATTTCCCTTTAAAAAAATACAATTTCAAAGTAAAGGGGTTCTAAATAACCCAATGGCGGGGAATTTTTGGGTATTTTTCTGGCTTCCCATTGGAGTATGATTTATTTGTGCACTTACATTCATGTGCAGCTTCTCATATTAAACATGTGAATAAGGAAAAGTAGAGTAATGGCGTTTCCAGCAAAGAACTTTAGTGGGAATGTGAATTTAATCTTATAGTGAGAGTTTCTAAAACCCATTCGAAATTTCATATAAGTCACAGGAAGTATTAAAACAAATTGTTAAGTGGACAAAATCAGAGGCTCTCTCGGATGTTCCATAGATTTTGAATAAATTTTATCCCATAAATTTGTGTCAAAGCCTTTTACAATGTTTTCTGACATCTGGTCTGACAATTTTTAAGACATATCCAAATTAAATACGAAGTTTGGGCTTCTTTTACATAATGAACAATAAAGTCAATGTAATTAAATGATTTAAGACAAACGGAAATATTCAGATTAGCTTATTGCTGATTCCTGAAGTGTTTGTTATATGAACTTCAATCTTAAAATCAGAGATATACATGCAAGTACATTGATGAATGCGTCAAAACAATTGAAAACATCAGTTTATACTAATTTGTTTGAGTTTGATTGTGCTGAAAGCTAAAGGTTTATTGCAACACTCCGGATCCGTTTCTGGAACTAGCCAGTACTTACATTTAGCGATAAGTGTAAAGTTTTTTACTCACCAAAAGAACGGCTTGCACTGACAGTGTTTGAACCAACACGGTCAGCAATCTTTAGATTACTAGTACTAGTCCGGGGTGTTAACCACTCGACCACGCCGCCGCAATCGAAATATTTTTACTTTAAATCCTAGATACATGGATTTTAAAACAGTTTACATGTACATGTTAAATGATATAGCATTCGTCAAACAGAAAACCTGTTTAATAACTGACAAAACATAGTCTGTAATTATAGAAAAATGCAGTTTAAAAACAGTTTAATTAATGCAAACAGAAACATTATTTTACAACGAGTACTTATTGAAATATATTACTAGGCTTAAATTGTGCATGCTTCTTTTATTCTTTATAAATATTAGAATAAAAAGAAAATATGTTGTGAATAATATTACACCATCACTGCTATTTAATAATACACACATCTTTTCTGAAAAAAAAAGAAAACTTATGTTACAGAACTCTGTGTGTATTTATAAAATAATTGATTCACGATAGAAGTATAAAAGATAATGGAAAGAATCAGTCATAAAGAATTGATTAAAATATGTCAAAAATGTTAAAATACCTGTAGAAACGTTTGGTGCAGTCAACATTTTCTTCTTGCATTGTTCTTTGAACTTGTTAAATATTATGTTCAATCTTCTAGAATAATGCCAGCGTACAGATTTTGACATTTTAAACTATATACAATTAGTAAAACAACAAAAAATGTAACTTTAAACCTGATAATCCTTTTTTTTTTCTGTTTAGTTACTTTAACTTAAATTTCCGTTTCAGAATATAATCTTTAACAAAATGTAAATACCAATGATCTGTTATTGCAACTTCACACTTTTCCTATCTATTCAGAAACTGATATTAACTGATGTAGACGTTGCTTTTCATAGGAAAGGAAGAATAACAAAAGTGAGCAAACCAATTTTTTTGCGTCAAGAGAGATTGAAATCTTTTTTAAATAATAAACAATCGGGCCTAGATAGTGGGGGGATAGTGACTTGTCAAAATGTGATAGAAAGTCTACGCCATGTCGGATAGGTCTGCTATAAAACAAGATTGTTGTCCCAGAAATATAAGCTAATATTAACATTCAATGCATATTATCCAAAGAAATACGTAACAAAATGGTATACATACATTTGTATATTGTGTTTGTATTTCATGTGAACAAACCTTTCGAAAAGCACCGTAACGGCCATTAATGGAGCAGCTCTCTATGAAACTTCATTTTCTTTTTTTGTTAACAATGCTTGAGTTATGGTACTGAAGGAATGTCAACAGAACGTTTCGAAACAAGGATAAGTGAACTAGTAAATTATCAAGGTGAATAAAAGAAGGGCGTCCTTTTTAAAACACAACTTATCCATTATCTTACAAAAAAAAAAATAAAAAAACTACTAATTTAGCAAAAACAATATTTAAAAAAATTTTATTTGTTTAAAACTCCCAAAACCCCCCTTTCAAAACCTTTCCCCTTAAAAATAAACGCAAATGCCCTCTGCAAAAAAACCGGTTTTATATTTCATTCACACCATTCCTTTCCAGTTGCTTGTTTATCTATCTGATTGTTTCATTTCATGAAATTCAAAACGACATCCATAACTTTTTTATATTCCATTTTTATTTGAACGTCAAATTACGTCATTTTTGATAACGTCTTTGATTCCTGCTAGTTAAGAAACTCATTCGTTAAACATTTGTTTTTGTATTTTGGTCACAGGCACATGCTTAGTAAATTTATACAATTAAAAACGTAGCACAAAGCCAGTTGAGAACGGGATAAATCACAAGGCATGCCATCTAGTACAACATTTAATCTAATTTGAACCTCATGAGAGAACGTCTTTGAGAAATAGAATTACAAACCTAAACTTCCTAAGCCATTTACGATGATGTCCTGCTTTGTGATTTTATCTAGTATTTCTTATCATGATTACATAGACAAATATTTATTCATTACAGTAAAGGTCTGATTTGTGTTTTACTTCTAGAATTTAAAATATTCCATGTAGGAGTCTGCGGCTTTAATTCATTGGGTTTCAGCATTGAAATAAAAACTATATTTATCACTAAAAAACACTGCCACTCAAAATTTCACTCTTTTTCCTTGATGCATATTTAAGTAAAATTTATTTGGAAGTAAATAACGCATACATTGAATATCTAAGTGAGATTTTATTTTAAAATAAGCCAATTTGTCTTTTCATAATTACCGTTAATTAAAACAAAGGATTTAAAAGTGCAATGGCAAAGAACATCGTCCTACGCAAATGTTTTTACTGCGGCAGAGACTAAACAAAATATCGCATGACTTACAACTCTGGAAAATTGTGTGACGATATGAAATAAAGCTTCAATATAATGCAATTAATCCCATGAAAATAGCAGTGTGTCTAATCAAATAAGACACGAAGGATTAAATAAAATATTGCGTTTTCGCCTGTTTCACTAACAACTTGTCAAAACCGGAAAACTGAATAATTGTGCGTTAGTTACGAAATACGTGTTCTATGCATATATTGGCATATGAAAGATATAAGTGGTTGTTGATGGTTAAATAAAAAGTTAATCGAAAAGTGTTTCCAAATAAAATATTTGTAAACAACGCAAATTGTGGACAGTTCTAAAATAATAAGTTACAGTCAATCAACATAATTTTATTCTATCCTTTGATGCTATTCACTGTATTCACTATGACAAATTTAGCCGTTATTTCTTTTCCTTGATACAATTCAGAAATCAGTTAGACAAGTCTTTGTATGAAATATTAATCTTACTTAGAGATGTTTAACTCTTTTGTGCCACTCTTTTTGGGCATTCTTTGTTCAAAACATACCATATCACACCAAATTTATGAACTGGCTATAATTACGGTTATGATTCGATTATTCCTTGCATAAGCACAGAACTGCTTCAAAATAGAAATATAAATGCTAATGTCTGAACACCTTAAGTTGTAAAAAATACACTATACAATATATAATTATATATGTCTGTGTTCAATCAGCAACGTTCATAATAAAGACATAATTTTGTTGTACGCCATTATTGAAATCAAAACACAGCCCATTAAATGTTATTTCTGCATAGCGCAGATATTGAATTACATATTAAGAAAAATTGTAACATTCGACTAAAACGGACCTCCTACCAAAGTATTATCAAAGAAAGAGATAAAACAGAAATATTGGTTCATACAATTACTGATCAAATACGTTTTACTCGGATTGTTATTCAATACATCAGTTATGGTGATATTACGGTTTATAAATGTATCTCAAATTAATCCGAAAATTGATTTATAAAAATAATTTCTAGGCTTTAATCATTACCAACGAGGTATTGTTTCAAAGGCATAATAGAATAGCATCCCTTTTGGCAATATGAAGCTTCTTTTGCTTTCCTTACAATGAAATGTTCTATAACTATCCTTTGAAAATAGTTCTTATATGTCGTACTTATCCGATTCTATCAAATTCTATTTATCTTTTCCTAATAGCTCTCGGAAAAGCTTTCATCGTGTTAGATTTTCTATAGTATTTAAGTATAGAATGAAATACTATGCCTAATGTCAGTGACTTATAATAAGTAAGAGAAGTTGATGTGCACAGTTCGTGATCAGACAATGGACCGTTCGTTCATACCAATATAATACCGTAACGCTTTCATATGTATACTTATGCAGACTCAAAATGACAATGACAAGTAAATGTTTTCCACCTTCAAAAGGATTTGCATGGACAGATTATGTAGAAACATCTTAGACAAATATCAATATAACTTGTCAATTGCTATTTTCAAATATTATCTGCAAGAACATTTATAGTTTATTTAAGTTTAAGACTTGTTCATTAACATAAATTTTCAATTCATGTAATAGATAAAACTTTTAACATTCACATTGAATTTCGGTAAAAATATATCTATTACCATTTCATTAGTATAATTATTATTATTCATGGCATGCATGATTCAACGTTACATCTATAACAGCAACATTTAGTTTAAAAGCCATTGCTCTAAAAGACTTGTATAATCTCACCAACGCACAGTCGAAAAATGCATTGTCTTTGAAAATTCAGACAGGCAAGTATACTCTTATTCTTACACAAAGCAAAATATTACAAAATATTCCCAAAAAAGAAAATAAAGGAATAATTTCAAATTTGTTGATTACATTTTTATTAAGAAAGTAGCAAACCCAAACTAAAACACACACTACATAAAAAGTAATGTTATAGTCATATATGAGTATCTGATCATGTTGTATTTAATTACACAGTTACATATAGTTTTAATTGAAACTATTTTTATTCGATATATTTGTCAAAATAATACAGTATATGAAGGTATACAAGTTGTGGAACATATGGTGATGGTTTACTGTGTCATATTCGTAATACATGTATATATTTAAAACATTACAAAAAGCGTGCCATCTTGCGTTGTCAAGAAAGGCATATGCAATTAAATGCAATATTTTTTTCTTTTGGCACCTTAATCAAACTAAATGATTTGTTGATTTACAAGAAAGGATCATTCCAGGTTTAACAAAAACATTGTTTGGATGAATTACCTTTTCATCAATTTCAGACTTCCAACGAAGTAAGCTTAAAGCATCAACTCAACCAACGAAAGACCGGCGTAGGGTCATTTCAACTTCATGAATTCCCGATTTCATCTTCATGAAATTCACAATTTAAACCTTCGTGAATTCCCGTTTTCAACATACCGGAATTCACGAATATACGATTTCAGCTTCGTGAATTCAAGCGACTTTAACTTCACGAATTCACGATTTCAACTTCATGAATTCACGATTTCAATTTCGCGAATTCGCGATTTCAACTTCATGAATTCACGATTTTAACTTCACGAATTCAACTTCGTGCATTCACGATTTCAACTTCATGAATTCACGAATTCACGATTTCAACTTCACGAATTCAACTTCGTGAATTCACGATTTTAACTTCATGAATTCACGATTAGTTCTTTTAAAGCCTTGTGATAGTTGATGTATTGAGATTAGTTCTTTTAAAGCCTTGTGATAGTTGATATATTGAGATTTGTTCTTTTAAAGCCTTGTGATAGTTGATATATTGAGATTAGTTCTTTTAAAGCCTTGTGATAGTTGATATATTGAGATTAGTTCTTTTAAAGCCTTGTGATAGTTGATATATTGAGATTAGTTCTTTTAAAGCCTTGTGATAGTTGATAGAAGTCAATGAGTTTTAAACAAAATAATAATGACAAGACAAATGCTATATGCGGATGTTTCATAGTGTGTACTACTTTTCCTTAAATAGTATGACTTATTCAATGTTTTAGCCGTTGGGTTGACAGCCTAGACATATCACATATTAGACCAAAATTTGCTAATCGGAGATATGACAAAAACGTCAATGTACTGGAATGGCAGGGATCACTGTGAATAATTTTACACATTCAAACATGCACGGTTTTACAATAAAAGATATCCATTCAGTACATTTTTTACTTACAATGATAAAAAGGCGAACACAGCAACACATGTATATGCATTTTTAAACCTTTTTGTTACACAACACTTTTCGCATAAAGATATTTGCAAAAATAAGAAATAAAAAAATAAATAAATGGGGTATGTTCAGTTTTTTTTTTTTAGGGGTTTCCCAAAAAATTTATTAGTTTAATGAAGATTATTTAATAAAAAAGGGTTTTTTTTTTTAAACCCAAAAGTTAAAACATGAACACTGTAAATAGTTAAAATCACAAAAAAATTCTTTTTATTAAAACCCAAAAAATTTGGGTAGAAAATTTTTTTAAAAAATGTTTTTGTTAAGGGAAAAGCTATAAACAAAAAAAAAAGGGGCCCAAAAGTTTTTGTGATTTTGACATAATATAAAAAATTTTTCACATCCCTGAAAGAGATTTTTGGGTTTTCCCGCCCTGCATTTCTAAATTTGAAATTCGTCTATAATTTGTTAAACAAAATTTTTGAATTTCTGGGATATGCCAGCTTTACAAAAATTTAAAATTTTTTTTCAAAAGAAATTTCACAAAGTTATTTAGTTTTTTATAGCTTTAAAAAGGGGCGGGTTTTCCCGGGGTTTTAAATCCCTTTTCTTTGTTCAGTTGTCATTAAATTTAGAAATTAAATTATTTTCCAATAAAGTGTTTATTATAATTATATTCCTCTTACATTGCAACTTTTCTTTATGAAACTGTTATTTACTGATGTAGACATTGCTTTTCTAGAGAAACAAAAAACAAGTGTATGTATACAAGTATCACGTGACAGATTGTAATCAATTGCAATATAACTGTTGTCTCGATAGGATAGTGTCTTGTCAAGCTTTGATAGAAGGTTTTAGCATTTAGAATAGGTCTAATATTAACAAGATTGTTGTCCCAGAAAGATACGCTAATAGATATATATAAATACAATTACACCCAATGGAATGTTCTACAAAATGACATACTGGCGTCGTAGCATGTGTTTGTTGTTAGAGTAAAGATTCACTTCCAATGTAAACATTGACTGAAATATGGGGATGAACATGTCAACGGAACTTCAAGAACAAACATGCAGTCAATAGCAAAATGACCAATTAAATACATGACTTTTTCATTAAAACAAGAGGACCATGATGACCCTGGATAGCTCCCCTGACCCATCAACCGCATCCAAGCAATGTCTTAGACAAGCATCTTGGCCCAGTTTGATGACAATTAAGTAAAAAATGTGACCACAATTGTGTTAAAAAGGTTTTCAATATTTGGGCAATGTGACCTTATTTTTGTCTTGAGACGACCCATATTCAAACTCAACCTAGAAATCATCAAAACAACCTCCCTGACAAATTTCCAGGATCTTTTCATCAAAACTGCAGCCACTAGGGTGTTAAAAAGATTTTTCTATTTTTAGCTTTTGTGACCTAGTTTTTGACCGGAGATGACCCATCTTGGAACCTGGCCTAGAATTCATCAAAACAACCTTCCTGACAAATTTCCAGAATATTTTGATCAAAACTGTAGCTTCTAGAGTGTTAACAAACTTTTTCTATTTTTAGCTCCCGTGACCTAGTTTTTGAACGGAGATGACCCTTCTTCGAACTTGACCTGTAAATCATCAAAACAACGTTCCTCACAAATTTCCAGAATATTTGGATCAAAACTTCAGCCACTAGAGTGTTAACAAGCTTTTTCTATTTTTAGCTCCTGTGACCTAGTTTTTGACCGGAGATAACCCATCTTTAAACTTGACCTAGAAATCATTAAAACAACCTTCCTGACAAATTTCCAGAATATTGGGATCAAAACTGCAGCAACTAGAGTGTTAACAAGCTTTTTCTATTTTTAGCTCCTGTGACCTTGTTTTTGACCGGAGATGACCCATATTCGAACTTGACCTAGAAATCATCAAAACAACCTCTCTGACAAATTTCCAGAATATTTGGATCAAAACTGCAGCCACTAGAGTGTTAACAAGCTTTTTTTTATTCTTAGCTCCTGTGACTTAGTTTTTGACCGGAGATGACCAATCTTTGAACTTGACCTAGAAATCATCAAAACAACCTCCCTGACATATTTCCAGAATATTTTGATCAAAACTGCAGCAACTAGAGTGTTAACAAGCTTTTTCTATTTTTAGCTCCTGTGACCTAGTTTTTGACCGGAGATGACCCATCTTCGAACTTGATCTAGAAATCATCAAAACAACCTCTCTGACAAATTTCCAGAATATTTGGATCAAAACTGCAGCCACTAGAGTGTTAACAAGCTTTTAATATTTTTAGCTCCTGTATTTGACCCGAGATAACCCATCTTCGAACTCGATCTGTATTTTATTGAGACAAACATTCTGACAAAGTTTGACAATGATCCAATCAAAACTGTGACTGCTAGACTGTTAACAACCCAATTGTTGACGACGCACGACGCACTACGCACGACGACGGACGCCGGACATAGCCCCATCATTATACCTCACCTTGACCACTTCGTGGTCAGATGAGCTAAAAATCATCACAATTTACAATTATTTTTAGGCTTTGAGGCACCCAACAAGAGACTTGTACATTGGGGATATCAATTCAGCAAATTTGCCTTGTATTTATTTTATTCTAGTAACAGGATAATGTTTTAAATTCATATCACCCATTGTTTATCTACCATACTGCGGATGACAGTATCGCCAGTTGTTTTGGCGATGTATCTTTGCCGAACTATTTTCATCACGTACGTTTTGATCATTTCATTTGTGAATGTACATTTAAGATATATGCAGAGTTTTGTTTCAAATTGCCTATTTCCTGGTTCACATATCATTCTAAAATTGTAAATAGGTGCTCTGCATTATTGACCACAAACTTAAATTACTTTAGTTTGTGCAGCATTCGCGTTGACATTCAACGTTTGACGTGTCGTTTTTTAGCACTACAGTGAACACAGTATAAAAGATTTTTACATGTACTGTACGTATAAGGCATGAAATTAAAGGAAATTGTCTTGCACCTATCCTCATAACCTTTGACATTATTCTTTGGATATGCATCAAAGAAAGATCGGAAAATACGATTAATAAATGTAAATATAATCTAATCAGCAATTTAAGATTTTAAATAATGTGATAAAAATCTAAAAAAAGTACTCTCAATTATATGAGCAAGAATATACAACAGAAATGCTAGAAATTCAATTTAAGGGGGGGGGGGGAAAATATATGTTGTTTCATCTATGTTAATATTCTACTTTCGTTAGATACCTTAATACCAAAAAAATGTCAATCACAAATAAGCACACCCTATATACATTAATATTTCCCAAGTTTTCCAGTTTATTTTCACAAACTGTATAGCAAAAGAGAGTGCATTAAACAGACGAGGCTTGCAAGGGTTATGTACACTTTTATATCTTATTTGATCAGACGCACTGTTATTTTTCCAGGATTAATGGCCTTCAAAGAAGCTTTAATTCATACTGTCACACAATTTGCTAGGCTCTCTGTGTAACAAGTAAGTGAAAAATCCGGATCTGGTTTGAAATTAAGAATAATTGTATTTCTCGGATGACAGATGTATGTTTACCTTGATTATGAACTAACCACTGTTGAAATAAATGAAAAAAAAATCGTCACATCGATCTATTCATTAGAATTACGAGAAAAATTAACAAACCCAAAACTTCCGTGAAGTAGAATATTAAAACAAAGCCTAATCGCCGTCGAATTTGAGTATAGCGTGGTGTCATGCTGTTACTTAAAGCTAATAATGTTTTAGTCTGGAATTGGAAATATACCTGTTGATAGGCTTATTAATTGTGTTGATTTGTACTGGTTTCTAATATTGATTGCAGATTCACCAAATCACCCAAGAAAATAAGAAATGCATGTCGAAGCCAGTTTTTAGGGAAGCTATGTTGCTGGATTTAGGCTGCAGTCATTGAATGCCATCGCACATCGGCCAAAGAACCGAATAAACTATTGATTTGTTTATATTTAAACCTGAATATATTATTATATATTTTCATTCAAATTATAATTTTGAAAATTTGAGGTGTGTAGTTTAATATTGGTCTTGTGATATTTTGATATAAACGATAAAATGCGTTCATACAATCATGTTACATCTGAATTTTAATATTGTTATAAATAGTTCATTTATAATGTTTTGAGACTGAAATTACTACAGTGAATCAGCAAAATAACTCGAATACTACTAACGATTTGTTGATTAAAAGAAACGATTTTGCTGAGTAAAGAAATTTTGTTTCATGCTTCCAAAATGTGACAAAAAGCCAATGTTCCGAAATGCCAAAAGAGAGATGTAACGATAATGAGTATAATTAATTGCATTGCTCTTTGCAACAGCATATTTCAATGTCCACTCGGTCTGATAAAACAAATATCAGTCTCAGATAGAAATAGACGCTTATAGCAAATGCATGTTTGGTGAATGTGTTAATTTACAAATGAAATATTAGCAAAACATTAAACGTTTTTCAAATGTTTAAAGCATCTGTTCAAATGTGTTTCCATCAAATTAAATTTATTTAGCCTTTAGAAACGTTTTACATCTTTTATTATTGTACGTACAAATGTAAGTTCTATTAAACATAATGACACAATATGTAAACTTTGACTAAAATCCATATTATTTTAAATTTTAATTTATGTAACATGCTTTCCTTTCACAATTCTAACTTTTGTTTGTTTTTGGAATGAATACTTGCACATTGCTTTTTCAGAGAGTTGGAATACTTATTTGAGTCTAAAACAGAAATTCCCACAAAGATTGTTATTAATCGCAATATTATATTTTACCCAATATGGTAGTGCCCTTTTATAATTTGGTAGAAAACTTAAGCATACATTATAGCCTGATATAAAAAAGGATATTTTCTACTCGGACAAAACTCTTGGATAATTACAATATTACGTCCTTCATCACAATTCCATGAAAAACTGGAAATAGGAATATTTGACAATAACGTCATAACTGGTGTCGAAGCAATAAGAGGTCAACTATTAGAAGATCAATTCAGAACATGGATCTATTCATTAGAAGATAATAGAAAAGATTCAACCCTAAATCTGAATGAAAGTACAAATATACCGCATTACTGACAGCTATACATTTAGAAAAATAGATTCGTTTAATGCAATAAATCCCGGAAAGATAGCCATATGAAATCAATTAAAACATGAATAAAGAATGATAGTTGCGTTTTTCGTATTAATTGCAATGTTTCTTCAATTTGGTAAAAACACTAGGTATATATAAGTGTAATGTGAACACATCTGTGGATTTTTCTCAAATCTGAATTTTTAAATTTAACATCACTAAGTGTGCGTTAAGAGTTACCTATTTCCTGAAAAGAAATCTTTCCTTGACAATCTGAATATTACATCAAATCTGTGTTTATTAGTTTTTCTATCCTTTTTACTGCTGTTGCCGCTAGACATTTTACATACTTAGTATCAGATTTGTAAAATTGTAGCGCACTTTATCTATGATGTGTTTCCCTTGAGACCCCTTATTACAATATTTTAGTATTGAGAATGCAACACCACTTCAACAGGTGTACGTTAGTGAGTTTAGTAAGTGTGTCACATTAATAAACCATTCGCAACTATTTTGGTTTTTGTTAATTTAGTTTCTAAGAGTAGAGATGTTTAAGAAATAATTCGGATTCTTTAGTTAGTATCATTATTCCAAACGGCAACCTCCAAACACCTATTAACATGTCAGTCGATGAACATTTTTTTTTTCATTTTCCTCAAAAACATTTATCTTGCTTTATGTTTTTGATCGTGTATGAAACATATCAAATATTTGGTAATTTCTCCTTTATGTTACATGCCTTACAACATTTTGTACAAATTGTAACATATTTGCAAGCTCTTAAAACCTAAAAAAGTCATTTTCTTAGAATTACTTTTGCTTTTTCCAAGAGTGTGTGTTTCTCTTTCATATTAAACAGAAGTGACGTCAACAATGTTATATTTTTTGTTAAAAATATCGCCAAAAAATATTTCTTTAAAAGCAATTAAACCGTAAACAGGTTGACTTTTCTAATTAAACCTACCAGGAAGTAAAGAGAGGTAATATTAACTTTCCTTGTTTCTATAATATTACAGCATCTGATAACTAAAACAAAAAGTGAAATTAGAATCTTTTACAACTAAAAATGCAAAGTAAAAAAAGAAGTAAATGTCACAACATGTTCATATAAAAGCTCAAGATACTTTCCTTTGAAAACGGTTTGAACACTTCATTATGTTTATATAGCTTATTTCTTGATGAAAAAATTTCTTATTGTAAACTTCAGATTTTTTGTATTTTCTTAACTCAGAATACTCGGCATCTGTTCCATGTTTTTCTGGTATAGGACGAAAGTAATAAAAGTTTATACAATTACGCAGACCTAATTACGATATCAAAACGCTCTTCGTCAATCTCAGAATGCAGCTTCGGGTTCTACAAATAATAGGACAGTATCATACGATGTGAAAATAACATTTTGACTAAAAATGTTAATAACTTTTAAGTTTCTACAATCGATTCGTTAATCTGATTATAAAGTAAATTATATTGCAGTGTGATTTATTTCTAGAAAATGTCATAAACTGAAGGAAATGTAAAAAAAATAAAATCAAAGAAATGTCAAAGAGTACCTATTGATAAAATTTTCAATTGTACAAATGTACAAGTCACTTATGAAATTATCAAATCAGTTACTTCCTACACTGATTGTGGTATGCAAAATGGCGACATTTGATCTTGTATTAAACGTTTTATCTTATTTTGTCTTACGATGTTATTGTCCAGTAATGAGAACTAATGATGCTTTTTGGACGTAGCATGTATTTTAAAACATACAATTATGTACCCTTTAATATACATTTCTAAGTGCAATATGTAATAAAAATATGGGGTAGAGAAAGTTGCAACGAATGTAAAATGTAACTAGATATTAAAAAAAGTTATTTATTTTTGCATCAGTAACATGCATTTATGGTAAAAAAACATACATCACAAATAATAAATCGCATTGTCAGACATTACTTGAAAGAATTAAAGCGTACGGTCAAATACTAATATCTTGTCTTTTTTTAGTAAACACTCCTACTTTTCTATTAGAAAAAGTTTTTCCAAGAATAAATATTCCGCTGACAAAATCAAATTAATACGTGTCATTCATTTCAAAACTATTCTTGTAAAACATACATCAAAAAGATATGTTTTGCCATAAACAAATGAGGTATACCGTTACAATTATCGTTAAACAATTATCATTTCAAACGCGTTCACACTTAAAAGATTCTTATGATATTCATGAATTTTATCTCATGTATTCAGATTGTAAGATCATGTTTCAACTAAAAACTATTTAATTTATTAATTTATGACAAAATCTAACATTGTCATATCTCCTTAGACTTTCGGGACATCAATTAAAATAATGTTAAACCAAGGTCAGGGTCAAATGTAAGACACTCGACGATATATTAGCAGTAAAAGATATAACATTTTTTTTTGTCAAAGAGCAAATCCATCGTCCGTGTTCAAAATGAAAATAACTAAAGGATGAAAACGGTTTTCATGTGGAATCTTAATATCCGGTTAACCAGTGAAGCATTGCATGTGCAAACGAAAACTTTATTAGACAAGATGAAAACACCAGTATAGATTCCGCTTGTTTCTCCTTTTAATATTGCCCATGGTGGATGGGGAATAATTGTTTGAATGTGTTCCGATTTTAAAATAAGAAGGATCTCCACTGAGATCCAAAAGCTTAAAAACATTACATTTGAATTTGTTATATCAGATGGGAACTTACAGCAGAAATTTTTGTGACAGATAATTAAAAAGAATGAATGTAAAATAGCCGTTTTCTATTAAGTATTTGTATTCATTTATGTATGTATACTGCTGATGTTTCCCTCTATTGTGGGACTTGTGTATTGTATAAATAAACTACTTGAAAATTGTCTGCAATCTGAAATTATCTGTTTCAAAGTGTATATTTTTTACAGTTAAATACCTTTGAGTTCTACAATTTGATCTCATACCTTCACACGTCTTGAATCAAGGTTTACGAACAAAAGAGCCCAAAAGTAAAGAATTAATGAAGCGACGTCATGAATTGTTTCGCAAATGACATATCGATGTTCAAGTTATATAATAAACACAACAAAGAGGCTAGAATATTATCTTGGAGAACTTGTAAAGGTTTACTTTGTCTCGCCAAATTATTATTTCATAACCGGACAAAGCGTTTCATTCAGAAAATAAGACGCATGATTGTGTAGTTTGTGTTTGGTTGACGATTTGACTTTCCTTTGATTGAAAGGTTATGTGATTCATAGAGATGATGTTTAAAGATAAGAATCATATTCTATTACACTTGTTGTATCTATTATCAACAAGAATCTCGAGTCGAAAGAACAAATGGCCTCGATACAAGTTGATTCTAACCTTCAGAACCTCTTCCTATTCAGCCCATATCAGCCTCGCCTTATAAAATTGATATAAAAAGACGTAGCATGTTATTCTCTTCAACCAAATATGAAAGGAAAAATCAACAAGAGATAGAAAAATTTACCAAACGCAGTTCCAAACAGTACCAACCCAACATCAGTGAAACGAACAGAAAGGCGGGCTTTGGCCAATATTTTACAATATCAAATTTCAAAAGTACAGAAGCATTTTAGAACAACTGAATGGAATTACAAACTTCTACGTGCTTAGCCATTTACGATGATGTCCTGCTGTGTGGTTTTGTCAAGTGTTTCTTATCATGATAAAAGTAGCCAAATCATCATTAAAAGCATTACAGAAAAAGGCTTAAAGCATCCAATCGGATTTATCATTGATTAAAAAGTGACTGTCCTTTTAATAAATTTGCATATTCTTAATCGAGAGACATGGGAGAACATTTATTTCAAATTTGTTTCAAATACGTAAACATATGGCGACCATGCACAAAAGCTATGAACAGAAAGATTTCGAGTTTATCTAATATGTTAATATTTTAATTGAATCATTACAGGAAGAAGTAAACAAAATCAATGAAGAGGATGCTAAAATATTAAAGAGTTTGAAGACTAGGTCAAATAAGATACATTTAATTTTGATCGTTTCATGCTAACCAGAGAAAATGATAGCAGCAACAAAATATTTGTACACTGTATTACTCTCCATGAACTTCAAAGAGTATAATATTGTAACATTTAAAGGTACTCTAAGTTGATGTTTAAGGTAAAATAAGCCAATTTGACTTGATATAATAATCGTATTTTATAACCAAAATTATCGTTTCAATATTCAAAACAGCCACTTTGGAGACTTCAGATGTTTGAATAAAACTAAAACTTTACAAATAAGCACAGGACTGACAGTTGATGCAACGTGTGTGACAGTATGAAATAAATAATACAAATAAATTATTATTACACTTCACAGTTATAATTTACTTGAAACATGTAACTGGTTTAAAGAAAATAAATCAAGGAAAAAAAGCTTGATTGTACAGATTGCGTTATCTTTAACAAAGATTTTTTTTATTTATTGTAAAGGTACAGTTGACTTTCGTTATCTCGAAGTCATCGGGACCGTCCAAAAAATATCGAGATAACGAAATGTCGAGATAAACATATTAGGGTTTGAATAAGGCAGAAACTTATTTTTACAAAATACATGTGCATACCTTATGTCAAATAAACTATGATATCCCTTTTTTGTTTTCATAGGCCTAGTCAATATTTAACAAAGTAACATTAGCAGATGTTTACCAGCGGAAATACAGGTGTCTATGATAAAAACACATATTGAGGTTTACTCAGTAATACGCCAATATAGTGAAAAACATTGTTTTCAGAGTGGTTGATCCAGATATCCTCCCGAGTTAGTTGTCGGGCCCTTCTCGGATTGTTCGACCGCTGATTGATTTGGTGATGATGTTAGGAAACAATATTGCAACAATAGCGCTTTCACTAATTCATTTACATTTAAAGTCATAATGAATTGATACAGTGT
The DNA here is from genome assembly GCF_026571515.1 of Ruditapes philippinarum. NCBI lineage: Eukaryota > Metazoa > Mollusca > Bivalvia > Venerida > Veneridae > Ruditapes > Ruditapes philippinarum. Next base: position 276,125 of record NW_026863555.1, read on the forward strand.
TCGAATATCTATAAAGAACGTAAAATTCACTCATTTTGTACATAAGTCAATCAACACGCTAAATAAATTAACTTTTATAAAAACAGCTAAACCTGTTATAAACATAATCATCATTATGACAAGCGCTATTGAGCAATTATCGTCTAGTTTGTGTTTTCCACACGTCTGAAGGAAAACTATTAGTCGAGATAAACAAAGGATAATAGTGTGAAAATAACTGTTGGGGCTGAAATTTTACATCGAGATACTGAAAATATCGAAATAAAAATATCGAGATAAACAAAGTTTGTATTTGGAAAGAATGATGATATATTATTATTAAATTTAACGATAATTAGTTGTGTTTTTTTTTTACCCCAACAATATGTTTTACATGCACCTGTATATAAAACAAATTAGAGTTAAAATACGTAAGGTATCAATTAAAAATGTTGCAAAAGTCTACACGAAAATTGTAAAAATTGAATAAATGCCTTCAAACAACGCGGCCGTAAGTCATGTTTCCCTTTTATACATTTTAGAACTGATCAAAACACATTATAAAAGAAAGAAACGTCCGCATATGTGTAAGCATTTACATGTTTTAATATTAAAGCAACGAAACTTAAGTAATTGAAATATAGGGGAAGAACATTAATGATAAATATATTTTGTTTGAATTATAGATACTTTCTTGTTAATTGAACGACGTAAACTTGGAGCTCGTGTCCTGACATTAAGAATTGTCACCAATGAAAGCAGAATGTTTTCTTTAAATTTATGTAGGTTATGTCTTGATTTTTTGTCTGTAAAAAAAATAAAAAAATGTGAAATAAAAAGTAAATGATTGCATTTAAATTGAACAGTTCATCTAGCATTGAAGTTATTTATATTGCAAATTGCAAAACTAGTAAGACTACCTTGCGTTCTGTATTGGAAATGCTATATGTTCCATTGAACTCTGACACTTCATATAAATATGTCAAATATAATTGGTTATATGTCAAGAACAATATGTCACATGCCATAATCCGACAATCTGACATCTGAGAAGATTAGTTTTCCATAAAAAGACACATTTTTAATCATGAAAAGGGATAACTTATAATATTGAAAGTGTTTTGCAACATTACATTCTATAAATATAATGTTTATATTCCCAAAGATTATATTGGAAATCATTGAGAAATAGACAGATCATCATAATGTGTCGTAATTTCAAGAACTACTTTTACTGATATACTGTAACAGCTGCTTTGGAATGTTCACAAACTAATTAAAATTAAATGAAAGTAATATTTTTGTTAATTAATTGAGTAAAGTGAGAATGGATTTACGCTGTTGATAAAGCCAATTGAACTAATAATAAATATACTTTTACTGACTAAAGGGTTTAGAATGCAATTCTAAGCAATCGAATGTGAGAACAAATTAAATTATGATCGTTCAATATGTGAAATGTGATATAAACATGACATTATGAATACAAACGAACGTCACATCCGGTAACAATATTTTTGAAATCCGAGAGAAAGAAATGTAAAAAATATGAGTTTTTAGGTCTAAAAACACGACAAAAGCCTGCAAATTATGTCTTAGATGGATATGAGATAATTTATTTGAATGGTAAAAAGTATAACATTGTCATGTGAAACACCTTGATCTGCTGTTTTATATACATTAATATTTATCCGAAAAGTGGACTATCCGAATATTGTATACTGTTATAAACAAACTACACATAAACATTTATCCGAAAAGTGAACAATCCGAAAATTGTATACTATTATAAACAAACTTTACGATATTCATCAAATTTAGTCAGATCTGTGTATAAATTATGTAATGGGTCCAAGACCAAGACGTACAACTGCAAGTACCAAAACAGAACTCAAACAAAACAGAAGTAGATCATCGTCAACGAAAAGAAAGGTAACTTCACCAGAAGAATTAAATAACAAAGAGAAAAAGTACAAACAAATACAAAATAGCCAATCCACAAACAAAAACAAAACATATATCAAAAGCACTAAACCCGAAACTGCAAACTCGCCAAGTAAAAATACAATGAATGATATGAGTAGTAACGAAAATTATCCACCTGTGAGTAACACAACGAATGAGTACGTTTCTACAGGTTTAAACCATGATAGTGCAGGGTCACAAATGGCGATGTTCCCCCAACAAATATTCAGTATGGGACCACCGATGATTTCTCATATGCAAAGCCCCATGTCACACATTATGTCATCCCCTATAGGTACTTCGACTGGCAAACCTGGTAACATCACTGACCAAGATGCTGAAAAAATTGCTTCTATTGTAAAAGAGGCACTTAAAGATGAAATTCAAGCTTTAGTAAAAATACATGTAGCAGAAGCCACTGTAGAGATGAAAAGTGAAATAAACTGTCTAAAGAACGAAATTGAAATCCTTAAAAATAAAAACGCAGAATTAAACATGAAACAGGAAGAAGCTGAACAGTACAGCAGAAGAAATAATGTGAGAATAACCAATATTAAAGAACAGCAAAGTGAAAATGTAACAGATATTGTTTTGGAAATTGCTGGTAAAAGTGGTGTGAATATCACAAAATCAGATATTGATAACTGCCATAGGCTTGGCAAAAACAAAAAAGAAAGTACAAGAGGTAGAGATATAATTGTGAAGTTTACAAACTATAGAGCCAAAACTGATTTCATCAAAGGAAGGAAACAATTAAAGGAGAAAAAAGAAAATATTTATATAAATGAAGATCTAACTAAATATAGAAGTGACCTAGCATATGAAGCAAGGCTTCTTAAAAAAGATAGCACATCAAATGTGATGAGTACATGGACCTTTAATGGTTCAATATATATACAAACAAAAAATGGAATGGTAAGAAAAATTGCAAAAAAGGATGATCTCATGATGTACTATTGAAATGAAGTGAATAAATAGCATGAATTTTGTGACTTTATAGTTTGAAATCAACATCAAGATAACTTGAAGTATCCTATGAAATGGTCTGAAACACCACTACTGATCTTAGACTTTAATAACCTAAAGCAGACTATGATTAGTCCATGATAAGACATATAGGGTGTCCCATGATATCTGTACAGTGTTTATAAAAATGTATTAATTTCATACATGTGTTGGTGTATGCATGAATGAAGTGTGTATCTTTTTCATGTGTGTGTGTGTGTGTGTGTGTGTGTGTGTGTGTGCGCGCGCGTTTGTGTGTGTGTGTGCACGCGCACGCATGTGTGTGAGTGTGTACCTAGATATTAAAATTATATATATAATGGTGTAAAAAAGCATAAAAATTGAATACCTGGATATGTATAAATATATAAATTAATTTATTAAATAGACATGCATGTATATGTAGAAACATAGATTCCATTATTTAACTTTTATGTTAAAGATATATAAAAATATTTTTTAAATAAATATATACATTATAAAAATACTTGTGTATAAATACATTACATATGAACACATTGATATGGTCATGTAAAAGTATATGTAAAATAAATTTATTTATTACATAGACATGCATGTATATGTAGAAACATAGATTCCATTATTTAACTTTTATGTTAAAGATATATAAAAATATTTTTTAAATAAATATATACATTATAAAAATACTTGTGTATAAATACATTACATATGAACACATTGATATGGTCATGTAAAAGTATATGTAAAATAATTTAGTACATAGTTAAATAAAATGCAAATCATTGTAGAAACATATGTGTGTGAGTGTATACCTAGATATTAAAATTATATATATACTGGTGTAAAAATGCATAAAAATTGAATACCTGGATATGTATAAATATATAAATTAATTTATTACATAGACATGCATGTATATGTAGAAACATAGATTCCATTATCTAACTTATATGTTAAAGATATTTAAACATATTTTTAAATAAATATATACATTATAAAAATACTTGTGTATAAATAAATTACATATGAACACATTGATATGGACATGTATAAGTATATGTAAAATAACCTAGTACATGGTTAAATAAAATGCAAATCTTTGTAGAAACATAGATTTCAATTACTTGACTTATATGTTAAAGATACTTAATTTTTTAATCTTTTTTTTTTAAATAATATACACAAATATATATATATATATACTGAATGTGTATAAATGCCTTAAATACTGGCATGTATGGATATATGTATATGTGTATATGTATGTATATATAGATATATATAAATAATTTTTTACTCAGATATGAATAATATGCAAATCATTGTATCACATGACTCTTACATTATTTTCATAATGAAAAAGATATATGTATGTGAACATCATGCTAATAAATTATATTATGCCTTCTTGATGATATATAAATTTCAATTTTGAATGCAATAAATCATCTGTTTGAAATATACATGTTATTGAAAACATTGTTAGTGTATCAATTTGTTATAAGTTTCATGAGTAATTATTACAATTTCAATCACAAAGAGTAATACTTGTTTTGTATTTTCTCTTCTTTTAATATATAAGTTTAAAATATTCAAGCATAAATTGTAAGAGAAACAGCAAAGCTAAACATTTAGATATAAACAATTAAATGTGTCAATTGATAAACTAAATATCATTATGATGAAGTTTTGTTGTTGTTTTTTTGTTTGTTTTTTTTCAACTGCATACATGTATTTCATGAAGATAAAAATAGATACATAATAAACAGAATTGAATACATGTACAATTAATTTATATAAGTTCTAAGTGATTTGTTTCTTTGTTGTTGTTTTTTTTGTTGATATTTAATGAAAATTCAATAACTTAAAATTTTCATTGTCAGATGTTTAATTGAGTATTTGTATGTTATATTTTATGTAATATCTTCTTATCTTCTATATAAAATATGTTTGTACATTATATTTGCTAGGAGTTATATCAAGAATCCTTTGTGTAATTTCTCTTCCTAATGACATATAATGAAAAAAATTGAATCAAAATTTTCAGATGATATGCTTAATTGATATACACATGTATTTTTTTTCCTCTTTTCATTTGACATGTAAAGTAACATGATATTGACTACATGATTAACTACATGAGTGCTTACAGATTGTCTGCACATTCTAGAGTAAAATTCCCATGTATCACAAAATATTTCATGTAGTGTTATAGATTCTTTATAAAATCAATTATTATCATTATTATTATTAAAAAAATTATTATCTTAATAACCAAGTCACATCACAAGACAATAATTCTTAAATAAAAATGACTTTTTGTATATTCATATTTTCAAATTTATTGTTAATTGAACATAGAGTATGCTGGGACTGAATATGTGTATTGTATATATTTATATATATAAAAGTGCAAAACTTTTACCAGTTTAATTGACTAACTATTTGTTGCTATATTAGTAATGTACTTTTACAATGTTTTCTGTTTATACATTCATGAACACTTAGACTTGCATTCCTTACATACTGACATTTTAATTGTAAACCTTAGCTGCAATTCCTAATATACAGAATCCTTTTTATTTATTTATCTGTAGTAGCAAACATTATTCACAAATGGTAAAAATTCCTACCTATCAGCCTGGTCCAAAAGACAACGTCAGCGTCTATGTAACATGATGGTATTCCATTCGAATTAGTGTCAGTGTAGATTCCTTTCAGTATATTTTTACGTCCTATCCAGAATGCTTTACAACATTTCTCTATCTGTTTTTACTAAAACATGTTAAAACCCTGCATTTCACTCGGTCAAAATCTTTTACCTGAATCATATTAATGTATATTTAAGTTCTGATTCACCTTTCTAAACTGTATTATCTCTTTTTTTTTTCTTCTTTATTTCGAAGCACACGTGTAAACAAAGTTGTAATCGAGTACACAATTTTCATTCATAGCGTGTGATAGCGTAGTAAAAGCCATGTAACTCCATTCATAACGCATGTGTTTATTTGAAATTTCACAGGTGACTAATCTTCGGCCAAAACAATGTATATATAGACTGTGCATCCATAACTGTCATAATAGTAAATTCCAATTATATAGCCTGCGTGTCCTCAAGTGTCACAAATTGGTAAATACAAATTTAAAATATCATATCAAAATTAATTATAATTTATGTACCAATATAGTTATAATAATTTTTGATCCATATAAAATTAATATTGTCGTGAACATCTTGTATAATAGGACAATGTGTTTATGTTTTCCTATTATTGGTATTGTATATATATTACTTTCATTATTCTATGTCCCTTATCCTCTTTCCTTTCTCTATCTTTGTCACTTTTATCTACGGAGTACCTCACCCTACAAAATCTATAGTCCTGGAGTGACATAATTATCATTGATAGTCAAATAACACACAGGGTGAGGATAGGATCTTTCTGGTTCCATAATATTTCTTTTGGTGTTATTGTATTCCTGTCTTTTAAACTTTGGGCATATATTCTTCTGCAAAGATCAGGTGATATCCATACAAATCCCGGACCCGACTCAAATAGCTCTGAGTTTTCTTATTCTTCATCTTCTACATCAAGTGTAAATGATATCTTAGATAGCTTCAGAAATTCATTATCTTTGGTTCATTATAACGTACAGAGTTTTTTCCACAAAAGAGACATTTTACAAGGGGAACTACAGCACTTCGACGTCATCTCCTTTACAGAAACGTGGCTTAGCAACAATATAGAATCTGATTCGATCTCTTTTGAAAATTTTTCCTCACCTTTCAGAAAAGACAGGATTGTTGATAATCACGGTGGAATTCTGGTGTATGTCAAAAGTAATATTCCAGCCATAAGAAGGCAAGACCTTGAGATAAGTGGTGTTGAATGTGTTTGGGTAGAACTAAGAATTCATCATACAAAATTCCTCATTGGTACTTTTTATCGACCTCCAAATTCACCTTCACACGTGTTATCAAATATTGAACGTTCAATTGACCTTGCCTTTGATACTGACATTAAAAACATAGTTGTTACAGGAGATCTTAATCTAGATTTATTAAAACCAGCAACATCTAAAAAATTGTTAGATATAGCCACTCAGTACAATATGTCACAAATTATAAACGAACCAACACATTTTACCGAATCATCCTCTTCTCTTATCGACGTTTACCTTGTTTCTTCTGAGTGTAGTGTCAATACATCAGGTGTTGGTGACCCTTTTCTTGATCAACAACAAAGATATCACTGTCCAGTTTATTGCTTACTTCACTGCAACAAACCACATGCTAAATCATTTAAACGTCTTGTCTGGAAATATGACCAATGTAATTTTGACAATATGAGGCGTGATGCAGCTGCATATAACTGGGATTCTCTAGAAAATAATGATATTGATACCTATGCAAACAATATAACACAGACAATTATAGCATTATCAAAGAAACACATCCCAAACAAAACAGTAACAATTAGACAATCAGATCCTCCATGGATGCATAACGAAATAAGAAAATGTATAAGAAAAAGGAAAAGAGCGTATGATAAAGCTAAAAAATCAAATAATGAAGAACACTGGAATAAATATAAAACATTAAGAAACAAAACAACTCACTTACTTAGAAATGCTAAATCTGAACATATCAAAAAACTGTCGGAAAAATTAAGAAATCAAAATCTAAACACATCAGATTACTGGAAAATCCTCAAACAATTTATTAGGCCAGCAGTAAATAGTAATGTTAAAATATTAAATGACAATGGCAACTTGTTGACATCTGACACTGAAAAGGCAAACTTACTAAATAATTTTTTTCCAATTGCAATCTTCACTTGATGATAAGAATAAAACCTGTCCCTAACTCTGATATTAATCATAATAATAATAACAATAATTATCTTGATATAATACATATTACATATGAAGAGGTTCAGGACACTCTAAAAAACTCTAAGTGTAGGCAAAGCATCAGGGCCTGATAATATTAATAACAGAATTCTCAAGGAACTGTCAGGAGAACTTGCTGTACCTCTATGTCGTCTATTTAATAAATCAATTAGAACTTCAAAAGTCCCGTCACAATGGAAGCTTGCCAATGTCTGTGCAGTATATAAGAAAGGAGACCCAACAATTGTTTCTAACTATAGACCAATATCACTCCTCAGCACAGTTAGTAAAACTTTAGAAAAAATTATACACAAACACATTTTCAACTTCTTTGTCTCAAATAACACAATAACTGCATTGCAATCTGGTTTTGTTCCAAACGACTCTACGACTAATCAACTTGTCTCTATATATAACACATTTTGTAAAGCCCTTGATGATGGCAAAGAAGTAAGAGCTGTTTTCTGTGATATATCCAAAGCTTTTGATCGTGTTTGGCACAAAGGTCTCATTTCTAAGCTTGAGTCTACTGGAATAAATGGTGTGTTATTAAATTGGTTTCGCGATTATCTTTCTGAAAGAAAACAAAAAGTAGTTCTTCCTGGCGGCTCATCACAAATGGCTTCTATCACAGCTGGAGTACCACAAGGGTCTATATTAGGTCCGCTTCTTTTCCTCATATATATCAACGATATTGTCCTTGACATAAATTCATATATCAGACTCTTTGCAGATGATACAAGTTTGTATATTATCGTTGACAATCCTGCTACCGCTGCTGCAACACTAAACTTAGATCTCGAGAAAATTACTGTATGGGCAAACAGATGGCTTGTCACTTTCAATCCAAATAAAACTGAATCTGTCATTTTTTCCCGTAAGGTCAATAAACCTGTTCATCCTCCCCTTAGTATGAACGGAATACAAATAAATGAGGTGACCACTCACAAACATCTTGGAGTAACTTTTTCATCTGAAGGAACTTGGCATACCCATATAATGAACATATCACAAAAGGCATGGCAACGACTTAATATTATGAGGTCTTTAAAATTTATCACTGATCGTAGATCACTCGAAACTATATATCTTTCTTTTATCCGGCCTCTTCTTGAATACTCAGATGTAGTCTGGGATAATATTACTCAACAAGATGAATTCGAGTTAGAAAAAATCCAACTTGAAGCTTGCAGAATTATAACTGGTACAACGAAACTTGTTTCTTTCTCAAATCTGTATGAAGACACATGTTTTCAACCCCTAAAAGTAAGACGCTATAAACACAAACTAATTCTGCTATATAAAATGTTTAATCACCTATCTCCACAATATCTATCTTCCATAGTTCCAAACACAGTAGGACAAACTTCAGTATACAACTTACGAAATGCAAGTAACACTAGAAATATTTTCTGTCAAACTCAACTTTATTCAAATTCATTCTTACCATCTTCGATTAAAGACTGGAATGATCTCCCTGTCGAACTAAGAAATGCACCATCGCTTGCAATTTTCAAAAAAAGACTAAATGAAGATGTCCAAAAAGTTCCAGCTCACTATTATATAGGTGAAAGAAGATATCAAATAATACATACACGATTAAGAAACACATTGCAGCTCTCTGAAAGAACACCTGTTTTCTAAAAACATAATAGACAGCCCTTTTTGTATATGTGGTGAAATAGAAAATACAGAACACTATTTCCTCCGCTGCCCCATGTATCAAGATGACCGCACTGTCCTTATTAACAATTTAAGTCAAATCACAACTGTAACATTGAATAATTTACTATACGGCGATAATTCACTTACCGGTGCTCAAAACGAAACAATTATATCACATATACATAAATACATACAAAAAACAAAAAGATTTGATACATAATAATATTCGTTTGAAAAGAAAAAGGTCCTCCAACTCCATAGTAGTAAAGTGACTTTCTTTCTTTCTCTTGTTCCTTATCTCTTTTTCTCTTCTATTATTACTCTCCTCCAATGTACATGTTTTAATAATTAAATCTCTCAACATATTAGTTTAATTAACCAATCACTAAACTAAGCAATATATCCCTTTAAAAATGAATTCATACTCGTGCTTATACCTCTAATCTAACAGCAATGTATCTTAAATTTAGTTCATGAATACTTGACATAAACATAGTATGTATAGTAAGAAATCAAGAACAAGTCGATATGATATGTATAGTTTAGTTTAGATATTTATATTTTGTTACCATTTATTTGAAATTTGTTAAATACTGATTACGGAGAGAGTTTTCAAAAAAGCTTTACAAGCTTCCTACTCAATCCGTAAATTTTATTTTATGTAATTTATTATGTAAATGTGTGGATTATTAATAAAATATTGTTTAAACTAAACATGACATTTTAAATGAGATGAAAAAAATCAAGTTCGCATACGAAACAACAACAGAAACAAACCAATTTAAATGAAATCACTGACAGAAATTCAGTTCAACTGATGTACATGTACTTGTTTCACGAGTTAAGAAGGAAAAACAATTAATTGACAATTAATATTTTTAGTCCATCTTTCAGTGTGCCGTACCGCGCGCTCGAATCTTCACATATTTAAGTGGCCTTGAAATTAATTAATATGTGTGAAATCTACAGATAAAGACTAAGCGCATGTGTTGTTTCTTTTTTTTTAATATTAACTTCAATCTTAAAATTAGAGATATATATGTACGTACATTGATGAATGCGTCAAAACAATTGAAAACATCAATTTAAATTCGTTCGATTGTGTTGAAAGCTAAAGGCTTATTGAAACACTCCGGATCTGATCCTGGAACTATCTAGTACTTACACTTATCAATTAGTGTTAAGTTTTTTTACTCATGAAAAGAACTGTGTTTTTCCCTGCGCACGCGGTCAGCAATCTTTTAGATTACTAGTCCGGCGCGTTAACCACTTGGCCACGCCGCCGCAACTGAAAACATTTTACTTTTATTATATCCTAGGTACATGCAATTATAAATTAGTTACCATGTATATATTGAATGATATAGCATTCGTCAAACAGAAAACATGTTCTATATCTGTCATAACAATGCCTGTAATTTGTAGAAAAATGCAAAATTTCAAAACAGTTTTATTAATGCAATCAGAAACGTTATTTTATAACGAGTACTAATTGAAATATATTTATTTACATATTACATGTATTAAACAAAAGGATCACAGGCTAAAATTATGCATGCTGATTGTATTCTTTTTATATATCAGAATAAATCAAATTATATGTTGTGAATAATATTACACCATCATTCTTATTTAATAATACACACATGTGTAAATAAGAGCACTTATGTTACAGAACTGTGTGTGCATTTATAAAAAAAAATTGATTCACGATGGCAGTATGATATATACTGGAGAGAATCAGTCATAAAGAATTGATTAAAATAAATCAAAAATGTAAAAATACCTGTAGAGACGTTTGGCGCAGTCAACATTTTCTTCTCGCATTGTTCTATAAATTTATTAAATATTATTTTCAATCTTCTAGAATAATGCCTGCGTACAGATTTTGCCATTTCAATCTATATAAAATTAATAACAGAACAAAAATGGTAACATTTAAATTGATAATCCTCTTTTGTGTGTTCAGTTAGGTTTACATTAACTGAATTTTCCGATTAGAATATTTAACCAATAATATGTTATTGCAACTTCACACTTTTCCTATCTATTCAGAAACTGATATTAACTGATGTAGACGTTGCTTTTCATAGGAAAGGAAGAACAACAAAAGTGAGCAAACCAATTTTGCGTCAGAGATTGAAATCTATTTTAATATAACAATCGCCTAGATAGGATAGTGACTTGTCAAAATGTGATAGAAAGTTTACGCCATGTCGGATAAGTCTGCTATAAAACAAGATTGTTGTCCCAGAAATATAAGCTAATATAAAATTACAATGTGATATACGTAACAAAGCGTTACACATAAATTGTGATGCTGTAAACAAACCTTTCGAAAAGGCGCCGTAACGGTTATTAATGACGCTTTTTTCTTTTTATGAATCTTCATTTTCTGTCTTGTTAACAATGTCATAGTTATGCAAAAATGTCAACAGAACTTTCCAAAACAAAGATGAATGAACTCTTTAATTATCAAGACGTCCTCTTTAAAACACAACACATCCTTCATTATCTAATAAAAAAATAAAAAGGTGATAATTTAGCAACAACAATATGAAAACATATTTACGTAAATCGCCTGCAAAACTCCTTTCAACTTATGATAGACGCCAGTGTCATCTGCAAACAGTTCATGTTCATTCACACCATTCATTTTCGATTGCTTTTTATCAATCTGACTGTTTCATGTCATGAAATTTATAATAACACCCATACTTTTTATATTCCGTTCTAATTAAAACGTCAAATGACGTGAATTTTTAATAACGTCTTTATGTACTATTCTTTAAGTAAGTCAAGCGTACTGTACGAGTATAAATATGATGTATGATTAAAAAGATAAAGGAGTTTGTATTTTATTGGTTGTAAATGCATATTGAAAACAATAGCATGTTTTGTCAACAAAACCCGTCTTAATTTTGACGTGTGCCAGTTGAAAAAAAAGAAACAAATGGACATTAAAAAGGACGGTAATGAAGCCTTTCACTTAAAAATTTCCTTGAGGCTAGAATTTGTGAAAAATGATACGTATGTGTTCTAAATAGGAAAAACCTAGTACGTTATATTTCGTGTCATCTCTAGTAAATATGAAAAGAAAGATAACAAGAGAGAATCACCAAACTCTGTTCCAAACAGTAACCCTCAGGTCAATAAACACATAAGCAGACATGAAACCGAATCATGCTTTGCTTTTTATATATAAATTCGTGAAAATCATAGAAAATTAAATACATTCAATTCTATGTGCTGAATTTTTATATCTTTAATTCCTAATCATGAATTCATTCTTATAAAGACTATTAATTGAATGTAACAATCTCTTATTGTCAAAAGATTGTATATCGAATTAATTGTTTTCCTTTTTAGAATAGTTATTAACATTTATTTAACATTACACTGTCTTTGTATATTTAATTGTTGCATGACATTACGAACATATTTTAAACATTTGTTTTGTATGTTTACCACATGCACATGCTATCTGCGGTTGTTTCTTAATATAAAATCATTTCCATGATTAAATGTTGAATTCTGCTTAAGCCGGTGCTAGGGGATATGGACGGTAACTTGCACTTTCCATAACCGTCCATGAACAGGCTCAATTCGAGCCTGCATCATTTTCAATTTTGTCTTGTTGAGCTTTCTTTAAGGATTCTTTATTTTATTCTATTTTATCGTCACATCAGCGCTGTTTTTTCCGTGTGGAGGCTGTAAAAAGTCGCCCCACCCCGTACATTCAATCAGGGATGTTATATTTTCGATCCTTAAAGATCGTTAAGCATGGCATTATTGTTATGTTTTTGTTACTTTTAGTTTTAACTTTTCGGCATTTTTGTAGTTGGGTGGTTCCAATATTCCTACTTGAATAATGTTGAATCACCCTAAGGATATGTTGCCTGCCTTTTAAATTTGTCTTTTGACGTCATATCAATGACATGCAGGCTTTATAACCTCTGATCCCCTTTCAAAATTCCATTTTATTTAGATCCGCCCATTGTTTTCTCGTTAAGGATACACGCATTGTTTTACTTGGTGACCATACGTCGCGTTTCATGGAATGGAACGAAAGTTTCACATTGAAGGTTCCATCATATGTGCGGATATTTCTAAATTCAAAATTTCACCATTATCATGATTAAATGTTGAATTCTGCTTAAGCCGGTGCTAGAGGGCGTAGACGGTATTTTGCACTTTCCATTACCGTCCATAAATAGGCTCAATCAACCCGAGCCTGCAACATTTTCAATTATGTCTGGTTGCGCTGTCTTTAGGGATTCTTTATTTCTCTCTATATTTTATACAAGTAGAAACGTAGCACATAGCCAGTTGAAAATAGGATAAATCATGTGACATGCCTGTAGTACAACATTTAATCTAAATTAAACCTCATGCGAGAACGTCTTTGAGAAATTGAATTACAAACCTGACCTTTCTAAGCCACTTACAATGATGTCCTGATTTGTATTTTTATCTAGTATTTATTATCATGATTGAATAGACAAATATTTATACAATTCATTACAGAAAAGGGCTGATTTGTTTTTGACTTCTGGAATTTGCCATTAACCATGAAGGAGTCTGTGGCCTTTAATTAATAGGGTTTCAGCATTGAAATATAAAATATAATTATAACTATAAAACACTGTCACTCACAATTTCACTCTTTTTTCTTGAGGCACATTTAAGCAAAATGTATTTGGAAGTAAAGAACGCATACAGTGATTATCTAAGTAGTTTATTTTATATTAAAGTAAGCCATTTGTCTTTACGTTATTACCGTTTATTAAAACAAAGGATTTAAAAGTGCAATGGCAAAGAACATCGTCCTACGCAAATGTTTTACTGCGGCAGAGACTAAACAAAATATCGCATGACTTACAACTCTGGAAAATTGTGTGACGATATGAAATAAAGCTTCTTATAATGCAATTAATCCCATGAAAATAGCAGTGTGTCTAATCAAATAAGACACGAGGATTAAATAAAATATTACGTTTTCGCCTGTTTCACTAACAACTTGTCAAAACCGGAAAACTGAATAATTGTGCGTTAGTTACGAAATACGTGTTCTATGCATATATTGGCATATGAAAGATATGGTGGTTATCAGATGGTTAAATAACAAGTTAATCAAAAAGTGTTTCCAAACAAAATGTTTTTAAACAACGCAAACTGTGAATAGTTCTTAAATAATTAGTTACAGTCGATCAAGATAATTTTATTTTATTCTTTGATGCTATTAACTGTATTCAATATTCAATTTGACAAATTTAGCCGTTATTTCTCTTCCTTGATACAATTCAGAAATAAGTTTCACAAGACTTTGTATGAAATATTACTCTTACTAAGATATGTTCCACTCTTCTGTGCCACTCGGCTGTGGGCATTCTTTGTTTAGATCATACCATATCATACCAAATTGATTTACTGGCTAAAATTACGGTAACGATATGATATTCCTTGCATAAGCACAGTGCTGCTTAAAATAGAAATTTAGATGCTAAAGTCTAAACACATAAAGTTGTAAAAAATACACTATATTGTGTTCATTCAGCAACGGTTATAATAAAGACATAATTTTGTTGTACGCTATTATTGAAAGCAAAACACAACCCATTTAATGGTATTTCTACATAGGGCAAATAATGATTTACAAAAAAATGTAACATTCGACTAAAACGGACCTACTACCAAAATATAATAAACGAAAGAGATAAAACAGAGAGATTGGTTCATATATTTACTAATCAAATACGTTTAACTCGGATTGTTATTCAATACATCAGTTATGGTGATATTACGGTTTATAAATGCATCTCTAATTGGTCCAAAAATGATTAATAAGAATAACCTAGGATTTAATCATTACCAACGAGGTATAGTTTCAAAGGCATAATAAAATGACATCCCTTTCGCAATATGAAGTTTCTTTTGTTTTCCTTACAATAAAATGTTCAATAACTATCCTTTGAAAATAGTTCTTATTTGTCGTACTTATCCGATTCTATCACATTCTATGTACTTTTCCTAATAGCTCTCTGAAAAGCTTTCATTGTGTTAGATTTTCTATGGTATTTAAGTATAGAATGACAAAGTATGCTTGATGTCAGTGACTTATAATAAATAAGAAAAGTTGATGTGTTTAGTTCGTGATCACACAATGGACCGTTCGTTCACACACATATAATACCGTGACGCTTTAATAGTATTATATTTACTGATTCAGAATCAAAATGACAATGACTAGTAAATGTTTTCCACTTTCAAAAGAAGTTGCATTGACAGATTATGTAGAAACATCTAAGACAAATATCAATATTACTTTTCAATTGCTATTTTCAAATATTATCTGCAATTACATTTATAGTTTATTTAAGTTTAATACTTGTTCATGAACAAACATTTTTAATTCATGTAATAGATAAAACTGTTAACATTCACATTAAATTTCGGTAAAAATATATCTATTAGCATTACATTAGTATTATTATTATATAATATTCATGGCATGCATGGTTCAACTTCACAACTATAACAGCTAAATTTAGTTTAAAAGCCATTATTCTTGCATGTTACTTACCAACGCACCGTCGAAAACAAACATGCATTGTCTTTGGAAATTCAGACAGGCAAGTATACTCTTATTCTTTCATAAAGCGAAATATTACCAAATATTACAAACAAAAAAGAAAATACAGAAATGATTTCAAATCTATTGATTATATTTTTATTGTGAACGTTTCAAAACCAAACTAAAGCACACACTACATGATACCTAATTTTATAGTCATATACAAGAATCTGATCATGTTGTATTTAATTACACAGTTACACACATTTTAAATTTAAACTATTTTCATTCGGTATATTTTTCCAATTAATACAGTATATGAAGGTATATAATTTATGGAACATATGTGATGGTCAGCTTCGTAATAAAACATCTTCTTTAAAATATTACAAAAAAAGCGTGCCATCTTGCGTTGTCAAGGAATGCATATGCAATTAAATGCAATTATTTTTTCTTTTGACAGCTCAATCAAACTACATGATCTGTTGAATTACAGAAAGGATCATTCAAAGTTAACAAAAACAATGTTGGGTGAATTACCTTTACATCATTTCAGACTTCCAACGAAGTAACTTAAGCATCAACTCAACCTCCTTTTTATTGCAGTTGTTAAGCAGCGTTTGAAAAGTTTAACAATATACAATGTACATGTATTTGCGGCAAAAATCTATAAATATGTTTCAAGGATTACCTCTTTAAAAGCCTTGTGATAATTGATAGAAGTCAAGGAGTTTAAACAAAAAGATAATGACAAGACAAATGCTATATGTGGATGTTCCATAGTGTGCACTACTTATCCTTAAATAGTATGACTAGTTCAATGTTTAGCCGTTGGGTTGACAGCCTAGACATATCACATATAAGACCAAATTTTGCTAATCGGAGATATGACAAAAACGTCAATGTACTGGAATGCCAGGGATCTGCTGTGAATAATTTCACACTGGCAAATTCAAACATGCACGGTTTTACAATAAAAAAATATCCATTCAGTACATTTTTTACTTACAATGATAAAAAGGCGAATACAGCAAAACATGTATATGCATTTTTAAACCTTTCTGTTATACAACACTTTTCGCTTAAAGATATTTGCAAACAATAAAAAAATAAACGTGGTATGTATCAGTTTATGTGTATTATAAATTTTTAGATAATGAAGATTATTTTAATGAAAAACGTTTCTTTTTTAAAGCTACAGTTTAAATATGACACATTTTGAATAGAATAACACCACACAAAATTATTTTATATCATAACTGAAACATTGTAGAGACTATATTTAAAAATGCATTTGTAAAATATTAATGAAGCTATACATAAAAGAAAAAAACGGCCATAAAGCATTGTGAGTTTTGACAAGTTATATAAAATGTGTCACATACCTGTAGAGATGTTTGGTGTCGTCTGCATTTCTGATTTGCATTCGTCTATGAACCTGTTAAACATAATTTGCAATCTTCTCGGATAGTGCCAGCGTACAGATTTAGACATTTTCAAAATGTATTTCACCAAGTTATTTAGCTTTTTTGTAATGTACAAATTGCAGCTTTCCGTTTTATGCCGTTTCTTTTGTTCAGTTTTCAAAAAATTTAGAAATTAAATTCCTTTGTAATAAAGTGTTTATTATAATTATGTTTCTTTCACATTGCAACTTTTTCTTTATGAAACTGTTATTTACTGATGTAGACATTGCTTTTCTTGTGAAACAAAAAACAATTGTGAGTATACAAGTATCACGTGACAGATTGTAATCAATTGCATTATAATTGTTATCTAGATAGGATAGTGTCTTGTCAATCTTTGATAGAAGGTTTTAGCATTTAGAATAGGTCTAATATTAACAAGATTGTTGTCCCAGAAAGATACGCTAATAGATATACAAATAGATACAATTACACTCAAGGGAATGTTCTACAAAATGACACACTGGCGACGTAGCATGTGTTTGTTGTTAGAGTAAAGATTCACTTCCAATGTAAATATTGACTGAAATATGGGGATAAACATGTAAACTGAACTTCAAGAACAAACATGCAGTCAAAAGCAAAATGACCAATTAAATACATGACTATTTCATAAAAAAAAATCATCACAATTTACAATTTTAGGCTTTGAGGCACCAAACAAGAGACTTGTACATTGGGGATATCAATTCAGCAAATTTGCCTTTTATTTATTTTATTCTAGTAACAGGATATTAGCTGTGTTTTAAATTCATATCACCCATTGTTTATCTACCACACTGCGAATGAGAGTATCACCAGCAGTTTGGGCGATGTATCTTTGCCGAACTATTTTTATCACGTACGTTTTAATCATTTCATTTGAATGAACATTTAAGATATATATCGCGTTTTGTTTCAAATTGCCTATTTCCTGGTTCACATATCATTCAACATAAAATTGTAAATAGGTGCTCTGCATTATTGACCACAAACTTAAATTACTTTTAGTTTGTGCAGCATTCGCGTTGACATTTAACGTATGAGGTGTCTTTTTTTCAGTACTACAGTGAACACAGTAAAAAAGATTTTTTCATTCTTTTCGTATAAGGCATGAAATTAAAGGACAT
This sequence comes from Ruditapes philippinarum, assembly GCF_026571515.1. Classification (NCBI taxonomy): domain Eukaryota; kingdom Metazoa; phylum Mollusca; class Bivalvia; order Venerida; family Veneridae; genus Ruditapes; species Ruditapes philippinarum. The sequence goes on from NW_026863555.1 coordinate 294,763, forward strand.
TGTGTTGCACCTATCCTCATAACCTTTGACATTATTCTTTGGATATGTATCAAAAAAAGATCGGAAAATACAATAAATAAATGTAGATATAAACTAATCAGCAATTGAAGATTTTTAATAATGTGATAAAAATCTAAAAAATGTACTCTCAATTATATGAGCAAGAATATACAACATAAAAGCTAGAAATTCAATTTAAGGGGGGAAAACCAACAAATTATATGTTGTTTTATCTATGTTAATATTCTACTTTCGTTAGATACCTTAATACATGTATACCAAAGTAATGTCAATTTCAAATAAGCACACCCTATATACATTAATAATTCCCAAGTTTTCCTGTTTATTTTTGTTCAAAATGTATAGTAAAAGAGATTGCATTAAACAGACGAGGCTTGCAAGAGTTAGGTACACTTTTATATCTTATTTGATCAGACGCACTATTATGTTTCCAGTATTAATGGCCTTCAAGGAAGCTTTAATTCATACTATCACACAATTCGCTAGTCTCTCTGTCTAACAAGTAAGTTAAAAAAAAATCCGGATGCTTCTTCTTTCATACGCTGTTGTAAATCCTGAAAGGACAACTGGTTTGAAATTAAGAATACTTGTATTTCTCGGATGACAGATGTATGTTTACCTTGATTATGAACAAACCACTTTTGAAATAAGTGAAACAAAATTGTCACATCGATCTAATCATTGGAATTACCAGAAAAATTAACAAACCCAAAACTGCCGTGAAGTAGAATATTAAAACAAAGCCTAATCGCCGTCGAATTTGAGTATAGCGTGGTATCCTGCTGTTACTTAAAGCTAATAATGATTTAGTTTGGAATTGGAAATATACCTGGTGATAGGCTTATTAATTGTCTTGATTTGTACTGGTTTCTAATATTGACTGTAGATTCACCAAATCACCCAAGAAAATAAGAAATGCATGTGGAAGCTATTCTTGAGGGAAGCTATGTTGCTGGATTAAGGCTGCAGTCATAAACATTTGATTTTTTTGCATTTAAATCTGAATATATTATTATATTTTCATTCAACTTAGAATTTTGAAAATTTGAGGTGTGTAGTTTAATATTGGTCTTGTGATATTTTGATATAAACGGTAAAATGCGTTAATACAATCATGTTAATTCTAAATTTTATTATTATTATATATAGTTCATTTATATTGTATTCAGACTGAAATCACTACAGTGAATCAGCAAAATAACTCGAATACTACTAACGATTTGTTGATTAAAAGAAACGATTTTGCTGAGTAAAGAAGTTTTGTTTCATGCTTCCAAAATTTATTTGTAATATTTTTAACAATTTACACAATGTATATCAAAGGCAGTGAAATATATAACTATGAAAGTTCGTATGTTTTCTTAATTTAAGACTACTTTTAAGTATTATTAATTGCATGAGTTATATCACATTCTTAATATTGTGAAAATATAATGATATTTTGATTTTAAAGATTTACTAGTATAAAATATTTGCATTTATTTAAATAGTCCAGCCGCTACAAACGTTGATTATGCTTAATAGATACAAATGTATCAGTAAATTCAAGTTTAAAGAAAATCCACCAAAGAAACATAAAATTTAAAATACTTACGTAGATCAGCTGAGCCACAAATACGAAAGACTGGTACGGCCATTTCAACTCCATGAATTCTCAATTTCATCTTTATAGTTTATGAATTCACAATTTAAACTTCGTGAATTCCCGTTTTCAAAATACGGAATTCAAGAATTAACGATTCAGCTACATGAATTCATGACTTCAACTTCACGAAAACACGATTTCAACCTCATGAATTCACTATTTCAACTTCACGAATTCACGATTTCAACTTCATGAATTCACGATTTCAACTTCACGAATTCACGATTTCAACTTCATGAATTCACTATTTCAACTTCACGAATTCACGATTTCAACTTCATGAATTCACGATTTCAACTTCATGAATTCACGATTTCAACTTCACGAATTCACGATTTCAACTTCATGAATTCACGATTTCAACTTCACGAATTCACGATTTCAACTTCATGAATTCACGATTTCAACTTCACGAATACACGATTTCAACTTCATGAATTCACGATTTCAACTTCACGATTTCAACTTTGTGAATTCACGATTTCAACTTCACTAATTCACGATTTCAACTTCACGAATTCACAATTTCAACTTCACGAATTCAGGATTTCAACTTCATGAAATTGAAATCGTGAATTCTAAAGTTGAAATCGTGAATTCATGAAGTTGAAATCGTGAATTCATGAAGTTGAAATCGTGAATTCTTGAAGTTGAAAGCGAGAATTAATGATGCTGAAATCAGGAATTCATGAAGTTGAAATGTCCCTACCGGACTTTCGTACACAAACGATGATTTTTGTTACTCAGAATTAATTTAAAATCGTTTTTGGGCTATTGTTGCCCGATTTGAGTGAAAAGCGTTGCAACGCATTTCAATATTGGATCATTTTTCAAAATAACAAAAATTACCCCAAAGATTGTTATTAATCGCAATATTATATTTTTCCATTAGGGTAGTGTCATTTTATAATTTGGTAGAAAACTTAAGCATACATAATAGCCTGATATAAAAAAGGATACTTTCAACCCGGACAAAAACTCTAGGATAATTGCAATATAACGTCCTTCATCACAATTCCATGAAAAACTGGAAATAGGATTTTTTGACAAAAACGTCATAACTGGTGTCGAAGCAAGAAGAGGCCAACTATTAGAAGATCAATTCAGAACATGGATCTATTCATTAGAAGATAATAGAAAAGATTCAACCTTAAATCTAATTGAAAGTACAAATATACCACATTACTGACAGTTGTACATTTAGAAACATAGATACGTTTAATGCGAAAAGATAGCCATATGTAATCAATTAAAACATGAATAAAGAATGATAACTTGCGTTTCTCGTATTCATGGCAAAGTTTCTTCAATTTGGTAAACAACTAGGTATATATAATTGTAATGTGAACACATCTGTGGATTTTTCTCAATTCTGATTTTTTTAAATTTAACATCACTTAGTATGCGTAAAGAGTTACCTACTTCTTGAAAAGAAATATTTCCTTGAACATTTATTGCTTTCAAGGAACGGATTCGAGAGTGTTTCAATAAGCTTATAGCTTCCAACACAATCGAACTAAAAAATTATATAAACTAAAAACCAGGTTTTTGAACTGGTACTAATAGTCAATAATAATATATATTACATCGTCCTTCTCTGTTTAACTGTTTTTGCTTGAATACTTTTATTTACCATTAATATCAACATCAACAACGAAATAAATACGTGCTTCGCCCTAGCGTACTGCACATTATTTTAAAACAATGGTTATTGGCACTTTTGTCATGCACAGTGAATATGATACGTCTTTATATATGTAATATGTATAAAACAATCTGAATATTACATCAAATCTGCGTTTATTAGTTTTTCTGTCCTTTTTACTGCTGTTGCCTCCAGACATTTTACATACTTAGTATCAGATGCGTAAAATTGTAGCGCACTTAAACTAAGTGTTGTTATGTTTTTCCCATGAGACCCCTTATTACAATGTTTTAGTATTGAAAATGCAACACCACTCCAACGGGTGTACGTTAGTGAGTTTAGTAAGTGTGTCGCAACTATTTTGGATTTTGTTTATTTAGTTTCTAATAGTACAGATGTTTAAGTAATAATTCGGATTTTTTAGTTAATATCATTTTATTCTTAACGGCAACCTCCAAACACTTATTAACACGTCCGTCGATGAACATTTTTTTGTTTTCATTTTCCTCAAAAACGTTTATCTTGCTTTATGTTTTTGATCATGTATGAAACATATCAAATATTTGGTAATTTCTCCTTTATGTTACATGCCTTACAACCATTTTGTACAAATTTTAACATATTTGCAAGCTCTAAAAATCTTTGAACAAAAGTACAGTCATTTGCTTAGAATTACGTTTGCTTTTTCCAAGAGTTTGTGTTTCTCTTTCATATTAAACAGAAGTGACGTCAACAATGTTATAATGTTAGAAATATCGTCAAATAATACTTCTTTAAAAGCAATTAAACCGAAAACATGTTGACTTGTCTAATTATATCTACCAGGAAGTAAAGAGAGGTAATATTAACTTTCCTTTTTTCTATAATATTACAGCATCTGATAACTAAAACAAAAAGTGAAATTAGAATATTTTACAACTAAAAAAGCAAGGTAAAAACGAAGTAAATGTCACAACATGTTCATATAAAAGCTCAAGATACTTTCCTTTGAAAACGGTTTGAACATTTCATTGTGTTTATACAGCTTATTTCTTAATTATTAACTTCAGAATTTTTGTATTTTCTGATCTCAGAATACGCGGCGTCTGTTCCATGTTTTCTGGTGTAAGACGAAAGTAATAAAAGTTTATACAATTACGCAACGATATCAAAACACTCTTTGTCAATCTCAGAATGCAGCTTCGGGTTCTACAAATAATAGGACAGTATCATACACACGATGTGAAAATAACATTTTGACTTAAATTGTTAATTACTTTAAAGTTTCTACAATGGATTCGTTAATCTGATTATAAAGTTAATTATATTGCAGTGTGATTTATTTCTAGAAAATGTCATAAACTATAGGAAATGTGAAATAAATAAAATCAAAAAAATGTCAAATAATGCCTATTCTATAAAATTATACAAATGTACTATTCAGTTATGAAATTATCAAATCAGTTACTGCTTACACTGATTGTGATATGTAAAATGGCGACATTTGATCTTGTATTATACGTTTGTCTGACATCTGTCCAACTTCTTTGGATAACAAACTATCTTATTTTGTCTTACGATGTTATTGTCCAGTAATGTAAACTAATGATGCTTTTTTGGACGTAGCAAACATTTTAAAACATACAATTATGTACCTTTTAATATACATTTCTAAGTGGTAGAGAAAGTTGCAACGAATGCAAAATGTAACTAGATATTAAAAAAAGTTGTTTATATTTACATCGGTAACATGCATTTATGGTAAAGTACATACATCACAACTATTAAATCGCTTTTAAAAGCGTAAGATCAAATACTAGTATTTTGTCTTATTTTAGTAAACTCGATGTTGGTCAAAACCTCCTACTTTTCTATAAGAATTAGTTTTTCCAAGAATAAATATTCTGCTGACAAAATCAACTGAATACGTGTCATTCTTATCATAACTATAAAACATTAGTCAAAAAGATATGTTTAGAATAAACAAATGAAATATACCGTTATAATGATCTTTATACAAGTATCATTTCAAACGCATCCACACTTAAAAGTTACTTATGATATCATAAATTTTATCTCATATATTCAGATTGTAAGATAATGTCTCATCTAAATACGATTTAACTTACAAATTCATGACAAAATCTAACATTGTCATATCTGACAACTCCTTAGACTTTCGGGACATCAATAAGAATGATGTTAAACCAAGGTCAGAGTCAAATGTATGACACTCGACGATATATTTGAAGACTAATATATAACATATTTTTTGTCAGAGAGCAAATCAATCGTCCGTGTTCAGAATGAAAATAAATAAAGGATGAAAACGGTTTCATGTGGAATCTTAATATCCGATTTACCAGTGAAACAGTGCATGTGCAGACGAAAACTTTATTAAATAAGAAAAAAAAACATCAGTACAGATTCCGCTTGTTTCTCCTTTAATATTGCCCATGGTGGGTGGGGAATAATTGTGTGAATGTGTTCCGGTTTTAAAATAAGAAGAATCTGCACAGAGATCCAAAAGCTTAAAAAGGATAATAAAATATTAAACTTTGAAGACTAGGTCAAATAAGATACATTTAATATTGATCGTTTCATGCTAACCAAAGAAAATGATAGCAGCAGCAAAATATATTATACACTGCATTACTCTCCATGACCTTGAACGAGTGTAATAATGAAACATTTAAAGAAGTTTAAGTTTGTGTTTGCCAATTTGACTTGATATAATTATCGTATTTTAAAACCAAAATTCTCGTTTAACTATTCAAAACAGCAAACATTTTATAGTCCATCTTTCAGTGTTTCGTTCCGCGCGCTCAAATCTATAAGTGCTTAAATGGTCTTGAAATTAATTAATATGTGAGAAATCTGCGGTCACATGAAATTTGGACTAAAATAATTAATATTTAAATGATCGAGCTGTAAAGAAATTTTTAGTTTCAGAGGAATTTTGTATGCAGGAGATGCAACGTGATTCAATCATGTTGAGGTAGTCATACTCTTTAACAGAAAGTCTTTTAATTGCGTTTCAAATACTTGGAACAAAACAGCTTTTAGTCTAAAATGTTATGGATCAGTGCCAGGACAGTAGATTCCGAACGTTTATGAAACAAAACGTTGCTCACACATATGAACCAGTTAGGCCAAAAACAAAAGCAAATGCGCATTTTTCCTATAGTTCCTTAAAAATAATATTTGTTAAATCCATGTTTGATGATCAAGAAAATAACAAATATCAATCTTGTTGCCTAATCCTTCGATTTTCTTGTTTTAAAACCAGACGAACAAGGAATGGAGGCATTCGATGAACACATCCCCAAACACAGAGCAAGTAACATATCGACTATGAGTGCGATTGTAAATAGGCTATTGTGAAATTCCGGACCTCTGCAGGAAACAAATTGCGTTAAAGAATATGTAAAAGGACATCGATACACCAAGTCAGTTTTGTAGCGTTTATTTCCCTCAAAGGTTTGTAAAAGTGCTCGCCAATTTTCTGCTAATTTTAGAATGTTATCACCGTTTGACATTATCCTTATAGCTAAAATGTTAATTAGCAAAATGTCTGCAGAGTTACTCTCAAGCTCTTTTCATGGTAAGAATCTAAGGTTTGCTTTAAAGTACTCTAAGTTATTTCTGGCATGTATATCTTATTCCCACCGTATTTGTTTCGCCTTCGCTATGATACTGATTTTAGCCATGTGATTAAATAGTACGTAACATATATATTAGAAACATATATAAGTATCGAAATATCGCTGTCCATGTAAGTAAAACATCGAATTTTTCTATGTTAGTTAGAAAAAGAAATAATTGGGGGAAAATGGAAGTAATAAATAATAAACTCAACTTTTAATAGGGGGGGGGGGCAAAATTTTAATGCCAGTTTACAATGGGGGGGGGGGGTTGTAATGTCAGTTTACCAGCCCACATTTTAAAGACAACCCCATGTTTGTTCTCGAACTCATAATAAATATCAAATCAGTATTGGTTCCCAACGATTAAAATAACGCACAGCATCGCTTTCAAAATTGTGAAGGTTCGTCGATGATTTACTGTGTAAAAGGTCACGAAAACGTAATACATACTTGCTTACTATTGTACGATGACTATATTTCTAGCAAATGATTTCTAGCAAACTATTTTTTGTCCATTTCAAAACACAATTCTTCGACCATTATAACACTTCTACAGATAAAGACTAAGCAAATTTAGTTTTTCTCAAACCATTTGTTTTATTTTAGCCAAGCATTTATTATAATATTCTCTTAGAAAATTGAATTAAATAGATATTATTTATTAATATTTAATGCATATCAGTTATTACCGCTATAACATGTACAAAAAAAATAAAATCTAATAGATAAACATTTATATATTATGGTTCTATAACATTTATGCAAAATCCACATTTAATCATTAAACATGCATAATACGACAATGTTTTACAATTTGAAATCATTGTCAGTAGCAAAGATTTTGTTTTTAATAACATAATTTTATTCAATTATTTTAATCATTGTAATTCGGAAGAATCTCAGATATTTTAATAAAAAAAATAATATTTCCTGTTTCTTAAGAATAATTTTATTTATCAAAATCCCTAACATTAGCAACATTTAAGGTCGGTCCGTTTAGCTCAATAGAGGGAGCGTTGGAATAAGTAAACAAGGGGTCGCTTGTTTGATCCTTGTGAGAGGTGTAATTTCTCACGGACATTAAATCTAATAGTAATTTGTCTCTCAACGCTGATGGAATAAGTAGTCAGTCAAGTGCGGGAAAATTGCATATTAAAGTTACATTATGCTTATTTTTCATTGTCAGGTTGGGCTAATATGATAGTAATTAGTTGTGTAAATTACTCGAAATAATTTTCTTTTGATTTCAAAAATGTTCAACCCCTAGAGATATTTACGTAGCGATAACAAATACTATATTTTAAGCAAATTAGAAAATGAAACTTAGTCTACTACATTTTACTGTCTGTGCAATTTAATAAGTCTGTAGACAATTTTATTTATGCTAATTACATGCCGTTGCCCCTATTGACACAATCATGTGCTATATAACTTTTAACATATTTATGGAAAATGGATATGAATATTAGCAATCAAACAAAAATCTTCAGTAGATGTTGAGTCAGTCACCATACATACATACGTTCATGTGGAAATCATTTTGGAAGTTGTTGTTTTGATAAGATAAGGAGGTTACTCTCAAACAAAACGATTTATACGTATGATTGTCGTCATGCTGCACATCAAATATTCATATATATTTAAACTTCTAACACCCAACATTCTGTAAACTAAATTGACAGACAATCATTTTTCAAAGACATTTGTTACTAAATCTTGCGTCTCATTTGTGTATATTTCGTCTATATCTTGTCAAAATGTAAAATGTTGTGTGTGTGTGTATCTAATATGATAATGTTGCCAGGGGCCTGATTAAGATTGCTTTTCAACACCAGACACTAGATTTTATCGTCCTTTACTTATACAATCCATACAATTGCACATAAATAAAGATGAATTTACGAGGTTGCTTTGTGGATTGGTCTTATTGAAACCCTTGGCTGACTTTAAAAGCAAATTCTTGTTCTTTGTCGAACATGCCTCCATTTATGGTTTCATAAACAAATAATTTTCATTAAAAACACAGTTTGTAATTTGAGCCTGTCTACATAAATAATGCTGTGATGTTAGGCAATTTTACTCATTACACTTTCTTAACACTTTCCTAAATATTGATTGTGTCTATAATTGCAGTAATGATCTATACAACTGAAGATAATCTGAAAATATGTGATCAATAATTTTAAATAACGTGAACGCTAATTAAAGCAGATGTAAAAACAACAGGCAATGTAAACACTAGTTAAGGATAACTGTTATGTATGCAACATATTACATGTATATAGTTTGTATCTGACCAGTTGGTATTTCCAATATTATCATTGTTCTATTTTTAGAACATAAACTACATGTATGTACTAGAACTTTCTTAATTGTTGTAGATAAACTCATGCATTATATTTAGTTAGAAACTTCCGGACTGTTCTTTATTGTTGAAAGTGCTAGATTATGATTACACTAGAACATAATAGACTATTCTGGAATGTTCCTAGTTTATATATATTACGGCATATTTTTCATTTCTTTTACCTTTTAAGTCATCAGTGATCTATTAAGTCATCAGTTACCTTTTAAGAAATCAATATATTTGGAGTATTATTCAACTTGGATATAAAGTGAATTATTGGAGCTTGGATTTTAAAATAAATTATTCTTGTGGATTTTATTGTGGGAATTTATTCTAAAGTGTTCTTGGATTTAACTTGGATTTAACTGTGCTATTCAAAAAGGATCATTCCAGGATCAGACTAGACATTTGTAATTTTTATTTGGACTTCAGGTATTTGTAAAGATAATTTGTTATTTTATTTTTCTTTAATAATTTTTCTGTAATAAATTTGTTATTGTTACAAGTTTGTTGCTGGCTTTTCTTTCTCGTTACGCCTGGCTCGTAACAATAACATAAACACTAGATTAAAAAGGCAGGTGATTTGAATATTTTCATTAATTTCAAAATCCATGCCGTGACTTCAGTCATAGATTTAAGGCAAATTAATATCAGTTAAACAAGTTTAGTGATGAATTCGTAGAAAGGTTGAACATACTTTCCTCATCACACAAAGTGACTCATATTTGTTTCAATTCACTATTCATTTAACAAACAAATAATAGAAACATAAAAAAGATGATTGTAGTATCAATGGTTTAATGATTTTGGACGACCGTCAGTTCATGCACATTCTCATGCATAAATTATTGTATGTCGATACATATTAATGATACTTTTAATATACAATTTACAGAAGGTTTGTTTTATAATGACTGGCTCTACAATGTGTGTAAAAACTCATATTTCATGTAGAATAGGAAAGTAGAAAATGACATGTCCATCAAAGACTCTATGGGTGTGTATTATCTTATAGTCATTAGTTTCTCGTTTAAACCTTTAAAAACCATTTGATAACTCATATTAGTCAGAGAGTATTAAACAAATTGTAAGTGACAAGTCAGAGGCTATCTGCGGATGTTTCATAGTGTGTTTTACTTATCCCATAATGTCGTGTCAAAACCATTACAATGTTTTTGACAGCTTGGCTGACAAACCCGATATATACCATTAGATACGAAGTTTGCTTCTTTGGACATATCACAATACAGTCAATGTAATGAAATGTTTTGAGACAAACGGAAATATCAGCTTGAAATTATTGATGATGCCTAAAGTGTTTATAATATTAACTTCAATTTTCAAATTAGAGATATACATGTAAGTACATTGATGAATGCGTCAAAACAATTGAAAACATCAGTTTATACTGATTTGTTTGAGTTTGATTGTGCTGAAAGCTAAACATTTATTGCAACACTCCGGATCTGTTCCTGGAACTATCCAGTACTTACATTTATCGATTAGTGTAAAGTTTTTTACTCAAGAAAAGAACTGTGTTTTACACTGACTGGATTTGAGAGCACGCGGTCAGCAATCTTTTAGATTACTAGTCCGGTGCGTTTACCACTCGGCCACGCCGCCGCAACTGAAAACATCTTACTTTATATCCTAGGTACATGGACTTTTAAAATAGTAACCATGTATATATTGAAAGATAAAGCATTCGTCAAACAGAAAACATGTTATATATCTGTCTTACAATGCCTGTATTGTAGCAAAAATGCTCAGAATATTTTAAACAGAATATATAAATGGCAAATCAAAACAAGTGATTTGCATCGGTTATTATTATACGTCGTGAACTAATTGGAATAAATTTATGTCAAATTTAAACAAAATTTGCAACCGGCTTAAGCACGACATCCATCATTCCAAGTAAAAGAATGCTTTTGCACTTAACGAGAAAACAATAGGCGGAACTAAATAAAATGGAATTGTGTATGAGATCTGAGGTTATGAAGCCTGCATATCACAGATAAGACGTCAAAAGACAAATTTAAAAAGCAGGCAACGTGCATGCTGATTTTATTCTTTTTATATATCAGAATAAATCAAATTATATGTTGTGAATAATATTACACCATCATTCTTTTTTAATAATACACACATGTGTTCTGATGAAAATAAGAAAACAAATGTTACATAACTATGTGTGTATTTATAAAAGGATTGATTCACGATAGAAGTATAAAAGATAATGGAGAGAATCAGTCATAAAGAATTGATTAAAATAAATCAAAAATGTTTAATACCTGTAGAAACGTTTGACGCAGACAACATTTTCTTCTTGCATTGTTCTATGACTTTATTAAATATTATTTTCAATCGTCTAGAATAATGCCAGCGTACAGATTTTGCCATTTCAGTCTAAATGAAATTAATAACAGAACACAAATTGTAACGTTTAAATTGATAATCCTCTTTTGCCTGTTCTGTTCAGTTAACGTTATCTTAAATTTCCGATAAGAATATTTAACCAATAATATGTTATTGCAACTTCACACTTTTCCTATTCCGAAACTGATATTAACTGAATGATGTAGACGTTGCTTTTCATGGGAAAAGAAGAACAACAAAAGTGAGCAAACCAATTCTGCGTCAAAGATTGAAATCTATTTCAATTTAACAGTCGTCTAGATAGGATAGTGCCTTGTCAAAATGTGAAAGAAAGTCAACGCCATGACGGATAGGTCTGCTATTTACCCAGAAATATCAGCTATTATTAACATACAATGTGTGTAATCCATAGAAATACGTAACAAATTGGTATACATACATTGGATATTGTGTTTGTGTTTTCTGTAAGCAAACCATTGGAAACAGCGCCGTAACGGCCATTAATGATGCAGCTTTCTGATAATGAAACTTTATATTCTTTCTTGTCAACAATGCCTGAGTTATGGTAATGGAAGAATGTCAACAAAACTTTCCAAAACAATGATAAATGGACTAGTAAATTATCAAGGTGAATATAAGCCATCCTCTTTAAAACACAAACTATCCTTCATTATCTTACAAAAACATAAAATGCTGTTATTTAAGTAATAACAATATTACAAACTGCAAACCGTTCATATACATTCACACCTTCCTTTCTTGTTTCTTGTTTATCAATCTGATTGTTTCATTTCATGAGATTTAAAACGACATCCATAACTTTTTATATTTCGTTTTTATTGGAACGTCAAATGACGTGTAATATGTGTAATAACAAAATGAATGACATCATATGCACCCGTCAAAGATAAGGGAAAAATATATATTTTGTTATACATAACTTGTATTCTATCTATGAACAGGGTCAATGAAACCGAGCCAGCAACAATTTCAGTTTTGCCGTATTGGACTTTCTTTAGGGATTGTGCTTTTTTAATTTTTTGTTTTGTTTATGTATATTGAAAACAAAGCATGTTTTGTCAACAGAATTCGTGAAATTTTGACGTTTGCTAGTTGAAATAAAGAAAATAAATATACATTAAAAAGAATATTATAAAGTATTTAACGTACAATTTTCCTTGTGGCTATAACTTGTGAAAATTAATACGTACGAGCATGTTCTAAAAATGCAGAACGTACGTTAAATTTTGGGTCAACTCTAGTAAATATGAAAGGCAAGATAAGCACGAGAGCAAACAGTACCAATTTACCGTCAGGGTAATGAACACATAATATTAAGAAGAAATGAAACTCAATTATGCTTTACTTGTAAATATAAATTCATGAAAATCGTAAAACATTAAATCAAATCAATCTTATGGACTGAATTTTAATAACTATACTTTCAAAACATGAATGCATTCTTATACAATTATTAAATAAATGTAACAATCCTTGTAAAAGGATTGTACATCTGAGTTATTGTGTTCCATTTAAATATATTTATTAACATACATTTAACATAACGCTTAGTTGTTGCATGATGTTTCGAAAATGTTTTAAACATTTGTTTGGTATTTTTTATCACAGGCACATGTATAGTAAATTTATACAACTAGAAACGTGGCACAAAGCCAGTTAATATGTGACATGCCATCTTGTACAATATTTAATCTAATTTGAACCTCATGAGAGAACGTCTTTGAGAAATAGAATTACAACCTAAACTTCCTAAGCCATTTACGATGATGTCCTGAAGTGTTTTTATCTTGTATTTCTTATCATGATTAAATAGACAGATCTTCATAAAATTCATTACAGAAAAGGGCTGATTTGTTTTTGACTTCTTGAATTCAAAAATTATCCATGCAAGGGTTGGCGGGTTTTCATTCAAAAGGCATAAGAGGACTCTTCTTTGAAATATGTGTAAACTGTTTGAATCGTTGAATCTTTAAATTTTATTTTCAAAATTATTCAATACAGTGTTTAACATCTATTTCTGAGAAGAAATAAATAACTTCATGGAAGATATTAATCTATGTTATGCTAACCCGTTTCAGCAATGAAGTTTAAACTAAATCAATCACTATGAAACACTGTCACTCACAATTTCACTTGTTTTTCCTAAAATTATATAAAAGCGACTTACGTGGAAGTTAAGAACGCATACTGTGGTCGTCTAAATGGGGTTGTATGTAAAAAAAAAACCAATTTGTCTTTACATAATTACCGTTTATTAAACCAACCGAAGGATTTAAAACAGCAATGGCTAAGAACATTTGCTCACGCAAATGTTTCACTGTGGCAGAGACTATACAAAATATCGCATGACTTACAACTCTGGAAAATTGTGTGACGATATGAAATAAAGCTTCTTATAATGCAATTAATCCCATGAAAATAGCAGTGTGTCTAATCAAATAAGACACGAGGATTAAATCAGATATAAAAATTACGTTTTTGACTGTTCCACTTACAACTTGTCAATATTGGAAAACTGAATATCCGTTGCGTTTGTTACGAAATACATGTACTATGCACATCTAAGCGTATGAAAGATATAATTAAAACCACACAACAACTTTTATTAGTGCATATCGCATCCATATGTTTATGTTATATAAATACGCACCTCCTACCCAAACATAATCAAAGAAAGAGATAAAACAATAAGATTGATTCATACTCGATTATTACTCGGAAGATTATTCAATTCATCAGTTATGGCGCTATTAAGGTTTTTTATATATATCTCAAATTTGTCCGAAAATTGATTGATTTGACTTATTCAGAATAACCTAGGCTTTAATCATTACAACGAGGCAAATTTAAAGGACATTCCTTTTCGCAATATAAAATATGATAAAGAAGACCAACAAGGAAATTTAAAGCGACGTTCAATGAAAGCAGTCACCAAACTACCCAGCAACAAGAACCAGCGGCAAGGAACCCTGGAGGACCCCAAACAAAACTAGGAAAGGGCAGAGTACCTTTTGCAATAAAATGTCCAATAGCTATCTTGTAGAAATTGTCTTTGAAAATAATTCTTATTTGTCGTTCTTATCCGATTTTACCACATTCTATATATTTTTCCTAATTGCCCTCTGACAAGCATTCATTGTGTTAGATTTTCTGTAGTATTCAATCATAGAATCACATGGTATGCCTAATGTCAGTGACTTATAATAAGTAGGAGAAATGGATGTGTACAGTTCGTGATCAGACAATGGGCTGTTCGTTCACACAAATACAATACCGTAACGCTTTTAAATGAATGCTGATTCAGATTCAAAATGACAATAATTAGTAAATGTTTTCCTCTTTCAAAATGAGTAGTATTGACAGATTATGTAGCAGTAACTAAGACAAACATCACTATCACTTTTCAATTGCTTTATTCAAAAATTATCTGCCATTGCATTGATAGTTTCTTTAAGCCTAAGACTTGTTTATTAGCATTAACATCCAATTTATTTAACAGATTGAATATTAAAAATGTTAACATTCACATGGTTCAACTTTACATCAAATGCAGCTAAATTTAGTTTAAAAACATTGCTTTTGCAAATTACTCATCAACGCACAGTCGAAAATAAACATTCATTGGCTGTTGAAAGTCGTTCAGGCAATTATATAGGGAAATAGTACCAAATAATTACCAAAAAGGGAAATAGAGGAATTCTTTCACGAATGTTGACGACATTTTTATTGTGGAAGTAGCAAAACCGAATTAAAGCATACACTACATATGAACTTATTACCAATATAACCATAATTATACATGTATCTGATTATGTTACAAACTTTTTGATAAAAAACATTTTCATCCGATATATTTGTCCAATTTCTACAGTATAGGAAGGTATAACATTTGTGGCACATATTTGGATGGTTTGCTGTGTCATCTTTGTAATACATATATTACAAAGAATACAAAATAGCCTGTCATCTTGCGATGTCAAGGAAGGCATATGCAATTTTCTTTTGACACCTCTCTTGTAGTCACTCAAACTAAATGATTTGTTAATTTACAGAGAGGACAATTCCAAGTCCAGAAAACAAATGTTGGGTAATTGCATCAGTTCAAACCGTCAACGAAGTAACTTAAGCAATCTTAAAAGTTCATAATAAAGGTGTATTTCGATATATAGAGCTATAATAATGTACAACTTTTTGATTGTATCTAAAGGATGATATGTTCACTGTTACTCACAAACCAATGTGTAAGTTATTCTATTACCCCGAACAAATCATTTGAAATTTTCAACTAAATCTGACTGTAACAAAATTGAAACAAGAGTTACAATAACTCATTATTCTTACCCTGCAAGTTTAAAAAAAAGACAAGACAAGATCATATTTTTAAACTGTCAAACAGTACTGTTACCCTGTAACAGTATATTTTTTAGTCAAATTGTACACTTGATTTTACAGTAAGAATAACACCCAGTGGCATTTTGGAAAATATGAAAGTGAAGATTTTATTTTTGTCATTGTTTTTTTAACCGTTTAGCATAAAACAAAAACAAAAAAATAAAGATAGAAAAAAACATTCACTACAGTCACATTGCTTTACTTATGAACTCTTATGAATTAAAGAAGTTCACATAACGTTCATATTTGTACGAATATAAGTAAAAATGAACAGTAATATATCAACCGCCTTTTATTTGTGCAGTTGTAGCAACGTAAAGCAGTGTTTGAATTGTAAAGTTAAACAATAATCATGTAATCCGGCGAAGACTCTATAGATATGTGTTTCAAGGATTAGTTCTTTTAAAGCCTTGTGGTAATTGATAGAGGTTAAGGACTTTTAAACAAATTGAAAATGACAAGACAGAGGCTATCTGCGGATGTTTCATGGTGTGCACTACTTATCCTTGGCATGTCTAGTACAATGTTTTTAGCCGCTGGGTTGACAGCCTAAACATATCACATATTAGACCAAATTTTGCTAATCGGAGATGTGACGAAATAGTCAAATTACTGGAATGTCAGGGATCTGCTGTGAATAGTTTCACAGTGGCGAAACATTTACGGTTTTGCAATTCAAAGATATCAGTACATCTTTACTAACATTAATAAGAAGGCTGCGAATACTGCAAAACGTGTATATGAAGTTTTAAACTTGTTCGTTTTTAATACACTTTTCGTATAAAGATATTTGCAAATATTAAATTATTTTTAAAACTGTGGTATTTGATATCTGTTAAAATTTTTAGACACTTTTTTCCTGTTCCAAATGCATTTAATTTGATATTTTAATAAAATAAGGTTATTATTATTTATGTGTAATAATTTAAATTATTATTAGTTTAAAGATATTTTAATATAGAAACGTCTCTTTTGTTAAAGCTACAATTAAAACATGACACATTGTAAAAAGTATAACAGCATACAACATTACAAAATTCATTTTTATCGTAACCGAAAAATTGTAGAAAATATATCTGAAAATGTATTTGTAAAATATTAACTGAGCTATAAATAAAAGAAAAAATGCCACAAAGTGTTGTGAGTTTTGACATATATAAAATGTGTCACATACCTGTAGAGATGTTTGGTGTCGTCCGCATTTCTGATTTGCATTCGTCTATGAACTTATTAAACATAATTTGCAATCTTCTTGGATAGTGCCAGCGTACAGATTCAGACATTTTCAAAATGTATTTCACCAAGTTATTGAACTTATTTTACAGATACCTTTGATCATTAACAAATTTCAACTTTCCCGTTTAATGTCGTTTTTGTTCAGCTTTCACAAAATTTAGAAATTAAAATTCCTTTCCAATAACGTGTTTATTATAATAACGATGTTTTTCCCACATTGCATCCTCTTTTTTTCTTGATGAAACTGTTATGTACCGATGTAGACATTGCTTTTCTTGTGAAACAAAAAACAATTGTGAGTATTCAAGTATCACGTGACAGATTGTAATCAATTGCATTATAACTGTTATCTAGATAGGATAATGTCTTGTCAATCTTTGATTGAAGGATTTAGCATTTAGAACAGGTCTGATATTAACAAGATTGGTGTCCCAGAAAGATACGCTAATAGATATATATAGATACAATTACACTTAAGGGAGTGTTCTACAAAATGACATACTGGCGTCGTAGCATTTGTGTGTTGTGAATGTAGATAATGACTGAAATATGGGGATAAAATGTCCACGGAACTTCAAAAACAAATATACAGTCACTAGTAAATGACGATTTAAATGCATGACCTCGTCATTCAAAAACTCAACATTCAAAAACATAAATCATCACAATTTACATTTTTTTGTAGTCTTAGAAGCATGCAACAAGAGACTTGTACATTGGGAATATCAATTCAGCAAATTTGCTTTGTTTAGCGACATGATATTACCTGTGTTTTAAATCAATATTTCCCAAAGTTTATCTACCACACTGCGGATGAGGGTATCACCAGCCAGCAGTATGGGCGATATATCTTTCCCGAACTGTTTTTATCGCGTACGTTTTAATTATTTCATTTGTGAATGTACATTAAAGATATTTGTTGCGTTTCCAGACATATTGCATATTTCTTGATTCAAATATCATTTTAAAATTGTAAATTGTTGCCCGGCAATATTGACCACAAACTTAAATGACTATAGTTTGAGCAGCATTTGCGTACTGACGTCTGACGTCATATTATTTACATGTGTATTTTTAAGCGCTATAGTGAACACATTCCAACAATTTCTTAACATGTACTGTACGTATAAGGCATGAAATTCAAGGACAATTTGGATGCACTGATCCTCCTTTTCTGTGTCATTTTTCTATAGATATGCATTAAGGAAAGAAGGCAAAACACAGTTCTTAAATATCAATTTAAACTAAACAGCACTTTAAGATTTGAAATAATATGGTGAAAAAGCGAAATGTACTCTTGATAATATGAGCCAGACTATACATTAAAGAATTTCATTTAAGAAAAATAAAAACACAAATTATATGTTGTCCGATCTACGTAAATATTCTTGTTCCGCTAAATTCCAAAATACATGCATACCAAAGAAATGACAATTACAAATAATCGCCCTATATACAAAAATATTTCCCAAGTTTTCCTATTTATTTTCAGAAAATGTTTAGTAAAAGAAAGTGCATTAAACAGACGAGGCTTGCCAGGGTTAAGTACACTTTCATATCTTATTTGATCAGACGCACTGTTATTTTTCCAGGATTAATGGCTTTCAAAGAAGCTTTACTTCATATTGTCACACAATTTGCCAGGGCTTTCTGTCTAACAAATAAGTAAATGTCGGAATGCTTCTTCTTCCAAACGTTGTTGTAAATCCTGAAAAGACAACTGGTTTGACATTGAGAATAATTGTATTTCTCTGATGACGCATAGCGAAAATATAATGTATGTTTACCTTGATAATGAACTAACTACCGTTGTAATTAGTGAATAAAATCGTCACATCGATATACTCATTAGAATTACGGGACAAATTACTACCGTTTAACAAATTCAAACCTTCCGTGAAGAAGAATATTAAAACAAAGCCTAATCACCGTCGAATTTGAGTATAGCGTGGAATCATGATGTTACTTAAAGCTGATAATGATTTAGTCTGAAATTGGAAATATACCTGGTGATAGGCTTATTAATTGTCTTGATTTGTACTGGTTTATAGTATTGACTGCAGATTCACCAAAACACCTTAGAATGTAAGAAATACATGGATCAAAGCCATTTTTAGGAAAGCTATGTTGTTGGATATAGGCTCTAGTCATTGAATGCCATCGCACATCGGCCCCAGAACTGAATAAAATTTTATTTATTTTATTGTATTTAAATCTGAAAATATCATTATATATTTATTCACCTTAAGTTAGTATTTGGAAAATTTAGGTGTGTAGTTTGATATAGATATTGTGATATTTTGATACATACGGTGAAAATGCTTTCATACACTCATGTTGCATCTGAATTTGAATATATCAAGTTCATTTATAAAGCATGGAGGCTGGAATCACTACAGTGAAAGAGCAAAATAACTCGAATACTACTAACGATTTGTTGATTAAAAGAAACAATTTTGCTGAGTTAAATAACAAAATCAATTATATTTAATTTGGCATTTTGTTTCATGCTTCAAAACTGTATTTGTAATATTTTTAAAGAATTTGCACGATGTATATCAAAGACAGAGAAATAAATAACTATGAAATTTCATAAAATGATGTTTTTTAAGACTTTTTTTTAGTATTAATTGCATGAGTTATATCACACTCTTGATACTCTGAAAATGTAATGATATTTTGATAAGAAAGATTTATTCAAATGTTTGCATATGTTTAAAAATCTTAGTTCAGTCGCAACAAACGTTGATATGCTTAGATAGAAATGTATCTGTCCATTCAAGTTTAAAAGAAAATCCACCAAAGAAGCTTAAAATTTAAATTTCTTACCTAGATCAGCTGAGGCACAAACGATAATTCAGATTTATACTCAGACATTAATTAAAAATCGTTTCTGGGCTATTTTAGCCCGATTTAAATGAAAAGGGTTGCAACACATTTCAATGTTGGATCATTTTTTCACAATAAGATTAATCATTTTTGAAAAACGGATCGAGCGAATGAAATTGTTCGCATCAGTTATTTATCTAGATCTACATCTATTGGAAGTTTTTTTCTTAAACACGTATTTCAAGTATTGGAAAATTCCTTTTGAACCTCTAAAGGCTCCATTATTGCCTTTATTGATGAAAACGGTTCAAATAGAATTAATAATTTGTACATGACAAGTCAGAAGCTATCTGCGGATGTTTTATAGCGCGAACTATTTACCGTTTAATGCGGTGCCAAGCCATTAAATATTTCTAATAGTAAAGTTGAGAGCTTAGACATATAAAATAATAAAATATTAAATAGTTTGCACTCTTGGGAGTGTGACAAATAAGCCAATGTACCGAAATATCTAAAGACAGATGTAAAGATTCCGCTGAGTATAATTAATTGCATTTGCTCTTTGCAACATCATATTTCAATGTCTTAATAAATATAGCATTCCACTCGGTCTGATAAAATAAATATCAGTCTCAGATAGAAATAGACGCTTACAGCAAATGCATGTTTGGTAAATGTGTTAATTTACAAATATATTAGCAAAACATAAAGCATTTGTATTTATACGGGTTTGAAGCAGTAATTGTGGTAATTTTGTGTTTAATTTTCGATTTGTTGGCAATCCTTGTTAAATATTTTTAAATTTCTATAAATTGTATGCATACAAATAGAAACAAATGTTTATGTTATATTTCGTACTGTTTTTACTTAAAGATTTAACATAAATAAGCCTTTTAGAATGTTAGATTTAGGCCATATTCTCCACAATTGATTAACTTAAAGCATCTTTAATATAATTATCTTCAAACATGTCTATGATGCTGTTGCTCTTCGACACTTTACTTTACAGTGGTTAGAATCACAGCTAAATTGCCGACGAGAAAAGTTCACAAAAATTAGTCCGATATTATATTCATACCAGTAATGCGGAATACAATTAAAAGAGCTACTTTATAATTACGTTTAGAGTGAGAGTGCAGATATGTTAATTGTCAACATTTAATGAATGTGAGAAAGACATGTTCGAACGTGTTTTCAATTTCATTTGACATAATATTTAAACTTTTACTAAAATCCAGATATAATAATTTTTCTAGTGAGTCAGAATACCAAAAATCTTCTAGTCAAAGATTGTAATTAATCGCAATATAACATTTGTCAAATAGGGTGCAGTGTCCTGTCAAAAGTTGGCAGAAAACATCAGCATATAGAATAGGCCTATAATAAATAGGATATTTTATGTTCGGACAAAAGCTTTTGGATAATTGCAATATTACGTTCCTCATCTCAATTCGATCAAAAAAATGGAAATAAGAATATTTGACAATAACGCCATAACTGGTGTCAAAGCAATAATATAGAGGTAAACGATTAGAAGATCAATTCAGAACATGGATCTATTCATTAGAAGATAATAGAATAGTTTCAACCGTACATTTGAATGAATGTACAAATATATCGCATTAATGAAGGCTGTATATTTCGAAATAAATATTCTATAAGTGAGATAACTCCAGGAAAGATAGCATTGTGAGTTATCAATAAGGGTATAATTTGATTAGGAATGTATCAGTTTAATGTAATAACATCTGTGGATTCTGATTCTGCTCTATTTCGGATTTCTAAATTTAACACCACTTAGTATGTGTTTAATAGTTACTTTCTTATTGTAAAAGTAAATCTTTGAACAGGTCCGTTATTTAAATATAGATAATACAATAGTCGATAATTATATATATTGCATATTTTTTTTTGTTTTGTTTTTTGTTGCATGAATACATTAAATTTACTAACGTTTTATACCGTCATGAACAGCAAAATATTTTTTAAAATATTTTAACCTTAGTGAACTGTTCTTGGCTCTATTGTCATTGATCGTTTGTACACGGTGAATATGATGCATTTGTGTTATATGTATTAAACAGCCTAAATATAACATTAAATCTGTGTTTTAGTTGTGGTCTGTTTCTACTGCTGTTATATCCAAACATTTTATACACTCAGTATCAGGTGTTATCAGGTGTACTTTGCTATGTGGTAGTTGTAAAAAGTGTAGCGCAATTCACCTAATTGTTGTTATGTGTTTCGTTGTGGCAACTGATTCCAATGTATTTTTTGTTGATGACGCAAAACGGCTAAAACCGGTGGCTGTACGTTAAAAAGTTGTTTTATTGTTTATTAACTTATCAACCTTTGTAAATGACAACCAATCTTCAAACACACTAACAAGTTAACTTATCAACGTTTAGCTTGCTTTAGTTTTCTATCTTTAGTTTAAAATATCGGCTGATGGTTATATCTCCTTTATGAAATGCCTTATAACATTTTGTACAAAGTGAAATATATTTGTAAACTCTTATATCTTTTGAACACAAATCATGTCATTTAACTAGAGTAATGTGTGTTTCTCTTTTCTATTATATTCTTTAAAAACCACAATTTATATCAAAACATAATAAAATTTACTCTATTTTTTTTTAAAGTCTCTTCACTGATAAATGTCGTAATTGTGTGACCCAGCCAAATATTTTTTCCTATTTAAAAAAGCAATTAAACACGAAAACATGTTGCAATTTCTAATCAAATCTATCAGGAAGTAAAGAGAGGTAATATAACTTTGAATTCCTTTTTTCTATAATCTTTAAGTACCTAATATAAAAATGTAAATTTAAATTAGAATTTCATACAAGAGTGCAAAATGAAAAAGTCACAATATGTTCGTAAAAAAACGTATACATCAAGATACTTTCCTTCGGAAACAGTTGGAACATTTTCTTGTATTTATATAGCTTATTTCTTATTTACAAAGACAGAATGTGTTCTCGGACAGGTACTCGTAATTTGATGTTAGATTTTTTTATGATAAAGGTTCACTGTAGAACCGGAACCGGAAGTTAATATATTTCTTTAAACCATATTACACATATAATACTCGGCGTCTGGTCTATGTTTCTCTCAAAGAACGACAGTCACCGTCATAAAAGTTTTTATTATGTAGACCTGATATCAAACAATTCAAATTTCATCAACCTCAAAATGCAGCTTCTGGTTCTACAAATATAAGAAAAATATACATAAGATGTGACAATACTCTTTTGACTTCAATGTTATTATTTTTTACTTCTATGGCCATCTTCATCTCATCATCAAATTAATTTTATGGAATGATGTTTTATGTGTTGGTCTCATCATGTAATATGTCATAAATGCAATTATTCCATTTAATGTGAAATAAATATAATAACAGAAATGTCGACGAATGCCTTAGCGATAAATGTACAATTAATTTATGAAATTATCAAATTGATCTCTTTTTACACTGGTTGTGATATGAATAAATGACATTTGATCTTATATGAGATTGATCCATCTTCTCGGGAATAACAATAGTTCCTACTATTGAAGCTAACGATGTTTTTATCCAGTGATTTTGATGCTCATTTGGAAGTATTATGTATTTTAAACATATATTTATGTACGTGATAACGTACATTTTCAAGTACAATATATCATTATAAATTTATGGAATGGGAAAGAGGCAACAAATGTGTAGTACACTTAATTATTACAGTTTAAATCAGAAATTAAGACATTTTGATTTTAGACCATATATCTATAATCAAACTGCTTTTGAAATATAAACTCTTTCATCGTCTAAGTGATCAAAAGTGCTGTAATAAATATGTTACATATAACAATATTACGTGCCAAATCTGTTATCTAGCGCTATCACTATAAACTTAAAAACGTATGTAAATTTAAAGCAAATGAAATATATGTGTGTAATAGTCGTCTGAATCAAAGTACAGATCTATTTGACTTTAGAATGTGCTTTTCTGTCTCTTACTTGTAACAGTGTTTTAACAAAATATGCATCTTGGTGCTTATAAATTTACTGGCTCCGACTATATCAAAGCTTGTTTAAATGTAATCATTTATTATAGTCAATAGTATGAGAGACATATTTATCACAACATGTAACAAACAGTATGGTCAAAAGAGGTTATATACCATATGACTCATATATAATGTATATATACATACAAAAAACTGTATTTGAATGTTGCTGTGCTCAATTATTTAATTTATTGACCTAAAAAGTGATTTGTAGAATATTCTATATTTATATACTTACAATTATGACAATAAATATCCAATGTTTGCTTTTCTTAAATAGGGGGAAATATCAATCAAACATATTTCTAAATTAATCTGATAGATCTGTAGCTATATAACTATGTAACTCTATGAAACTTGACTATATATAATTAGATAACTTGCTGCAGTTACATGGCTTATCAAAGTTTAATTGATTATTTTTGCGATGTGATTTAAGAAAAGTGGAGGTATAAACGGAAAACATAAATTTTGAAATCTAATAAATTACTCTAAATTGACTACATTTTATAGCACAAAAGAAGTACATAAAGTTATCGCAAATAGCATAAAATGGTCTTTTTCAAATATTGATACCAATTGCAATAAATTTCGAAACACAAAATGATGAATAGTGTGATAACGCTTGTAATTTCATGGCAGTTATGTTCCTATGTATATATTTATATTTGGTTTAAGTGTGATCCTATTTCATCCGACTTAATCTTAATAAATCGGTTTGTCAGACATTGCTTGGCAGAATTATAACACAGGATTATTTGTCAGAGAGCAAATCCGTCTTCCATGTTCAGAATGAAAATAAATAATTAAATAAAACAGGTTTCCATATGGGATCTTAATATCCGATTAACCAGTGAAGCATTGCATGTGCAAACGAAAACTTTATAAAATAAGATAAAAACACCAGACGAGTATAGATTCCGCTTGTTTCTCCTTTAATATTGCCCATGGTAGGTGTGGAATAGTTGTTTGAATGTGTTCGAATTTTAAATATAAGAGATCCAAAAGCTTAGAAACATAAAATTTGACTTTGTTATATCAGCTATGTAACATTAAGCAGAAATATATGCAACAGATAATTAAAAAGAAGGGAATGATATATAGCCGTTTTCCATTATGTATTTGTATTTGTGTATGTATGTACATTGATGTTTCCCGCTATTGTTAGACTTGTGCTTTGTATAATTAAATTATCTGAATTTGTCTGAAATCTGAAATTGTCTGTTTCAAGGTGTATACCCTTTACAAGGGTAAATTTACAAAGGTAAATATACCCTTTAATGCAGTGTTTCTGCAGCTGGGTCATGTGGGTTGGCAACATGGATTTATAATATCAAACAACAAGCATTCATTAAAAAGTGACAATAAAGTCATTGCACGGAAATGTCTTAAGGAAGATGTGCAGATTCCGTTGATAATTATAAATTGCACTTTGCTATAATGTATGCCATTGTCACCATCAAAGAGAAATTCTCTCTCTGTCTGATACATCAGAATTCCGACTCTAAGATTTTAGTTACGGTATTCGCTGAATGTGCAAAATAAGAAAGTAAATGTTAGTTAAACAAACTGTATTTGTTTTTAACGGTAAATGATTCACAATGTTGTTTTAACACTCAATTCGTAGACATTGCAAATTTAAAATATTTTTTAAATTACTTTTAACATTATGAATAAAGTAATATAATAGTTATTTTATAAAGTGTAATATTTTTACTGAGAAGGTTAAGTTCACAGTAATGCACCATTTAGAAAGAAATATGAATACTTTAGATTGGACCATATTTTCTTTCATTGATTATTTGTACTATCTATACCATGATTTTAAAGAAGTAGCATCCCTTGATTTCTCTTCAAACATGTCCATTATGTCTATGGTTTTCGACACTGTAGAATGGTAAGTATACGCATAAAATAAAGCTAAACTGGCGACAATACGCAGATACAAAACTATCAGAAAGAGCATATTTAATCATCATTTCTACACTCCTATTTTTATAACATATGTTGTAATCGTACACATAAAATAGCTCCATTTATTTTATATTGCACTTATATACTTATTACTGAGATAATTTTCGAATGTGTATCGTCAACATTTATCCAATAAATGTGTAAAAACGAGAATGAAGCTCATCAAGACAAAGGCAACGATCACAGGACGCGGCCACCGACACACCCAAGCCACCACAGTAGGGCTCTCAGAAGGCAACAAACTAGATCCGGAGTGGTCAAACACCTGTTCATACTTTTTCTATCATATTGAATATGACTACCCTTTAAATAGAACTTGTATCATTTATTGTTGTACATCTGCATTTAATTAAAATAAATTTTACACAATATTAAAAATAGAATGACTAGAATCACGATATCTTAAATTCTAAGGATTTGTTACATTATTCATGATTTTACGGAATCAATATAAACTGATGTATACATTGCTTTTCTTGTGGGTAAAAAAAACAAACAAATGGAAGTAGTAAACCAATTCCACATCGAAGATTGTTATGAATCGCAATTTATCACTTGTTCTGATAGAACAGTGCCCTGTTATAATTTGGTATAAAAAGACCTGATATAGATAGGATTGTTTTTATCTGAAACAAAAGCTTTTGGATAATAGCAAAGTTTTGTTTGTCATCTCAATTCGATAAAAAAGTTGAAATAAGTATATCTGACAATACTTTCATCAAAGCATAACTATTGTAGAGGTAAACAATTTAAAACCAATAAAAGATTAAGCTGTTAATTTAAAAAATGAAATCTTAACCGAACCATTATAGCTAGCAGATGTATCAATTCATTTGAAGATAATCAGCATGGATAAATCAACATAGAAAAATGAGTAATGTAATCATAAAAATAACTTTAGTGTTTCAACTGTATAGAAACTAATATATTTAGCAGTTGTATTCTTCATATAGAGGATATTTAATGAGTGTAGTTTAATACTAAATTTATTGAACGAGTTGAATAAAGTCATATTATGCGAGCCTCTGGCGAGCATAATATTGTTTTATTCAACGAGTTCAATAAATTTAGTATTGAATCTACACAAATATAATATTCTTTTTATCACATATGTAAAATAAGAACAGTAAACTGTTAAAATGAGTAATTTTCAATGACGCGCCTGTAGTGTAACGCTAACATTAGCGCGCTTTAACGCTATGTTTCTATATAGCGCAAATGACATCACGTCAAAGTGTTATTACACTAGTGTAATATCGTTTTTATTAAATGGCTTCATTACACTCCTGCGCCGCGGTTTATGTGATAAATATAAGTATTGATTCACAGCTACAAATGTTTATTATTTTCTTCAAAAAGAGTATGGGAAATATTTCAATCTTGATGAGCCTCTTACAGTGATTGCAGCTATTCGCCTTTAGTCAGTTTTCGCCCAAGAACACAAAATAAACCACTTTAACCAGTTATAATCAAATGTGTATCGAATAAAAATAATTTGATTAACGGAAATTGCCCTTTCTTCTCGTCATTGAACGTATGACTGTTAGTTCAACTGATACTTATATCATGTTTTGTTTTTTCTGCATATCCTAGCGGCATTGTACTTAAGGAAAGTAATTGTTATGAAAGGGCTATAAATATATGCATAATTATAACTCTCTCGAATGACATTTACTATGGTTGACCTTGTTTCTGTAATTGTGCTAACATTAACAGAAAAGCTAATAATTATATTAAAGTATACGAAAATTAAGTGTATTTTTTTCTATTTCCAAAAATAAACAGATATTGGGGAAACGTAAACTTGAATAAAAGTACATATTACCGACAGCTGTTTCTAAATGAACGGAATTTTGAAATAAAGATTATTTTGATGCAATAAATCCCGGAAATATAGCCTTGAGTCTAATTAAATTGGATATAAAAAGAAAAATAGCTTGCGTTTCTCGTTTTTATTGCAATATATCTTTCACTGTCAATTTGTTAAGAAGTATAATATAAACACATCCGCAGATGTTACTTAACTTTGATTTTTCTTTTTATAAAACACCAATTATGTGTAAGCATCTTTCTTCTTCGAACAAGCAAGTCTTGGACCTTATCATTTTAGCTGTACTAAAGTATATCTAATAGTCGATAATACAATATATAGTTCCGTACTTTATTGCCTTTTGTGTGCATGAAGGTACATATTAACTCTCATAAAAAAAGGAAAATACTATTAATTTTGCTCTAGCGATTTGAACATTGATTCAAAGCGATGGGTTATTAAAAACACACTTGACATTTTGGTCATGGATCGGGTGTAACATAGTAAAGGTGATTAACTGTTTTATCACATGTATTACATAGCATAACTATAACATCAAATCTGCAATTTTTAAGATTTTTCCTGTTTTATTCTATCGCCCTTATCAGATATCTAATACTCTAATTAGCAGGTGTTACTTGATGTGTGGTAGTCGTAAAAATACGAGTTTCATCTTAGTGTTGTTATATTTTACCTTTGAGAACACTGATTCCAATATATGTTTAGTTTTTGTGATGGGAAACCGATACATTTTTATGTATTTAAAAAAGAGATACATAATCTTTGTGCTCTATTTGCGGTGTCGACATCAAAAAAAGATATTTTAGAGGGACTTTTGATATCGTTAACGCTAAAACATGTAAGAGACAAAACGATATTCTATTTGACTCATAATATATGTGTATCTTGTTGTGACCAATAATGTTAATAAATTGACAAACCGAATATGATTTGTTACATATTTTGTACACTATATGTATAGACATTCAAACAATTATTATTGTACTATCGCGATTTCATTATCGCGCCATCGCCTTCCGGTGGTCATCTGCACTGGTTCATTTTTACCAACAATGTATTCCATCTCGTTATTTAACCCCGCACTCTTTTTATTTGCTTATCTTTTAAATCTTAGTATGTAAAACATGAAAAATAACAAAAGGCAATCGCTCAAAAATTAAGAAGATTAAAATTGCCACCATTGTGCACTATGCATATGAAGTTTCAAGTTGATAGCTTAAATACAGCAAATTTAAGAAAACATGCAAACATTCATTAAGCATATATAAGCATTATATCAAATAGTCTTTGAACCATAAACAGTATAATGATATACATGTAAATGGAAAATTTAATGTAAAGATAACAGGTTTTTTTATATATGACTCAAATTAATTAGTAAGTATTCTAAACCTTTTTTTTCTATCTGCCATATCGGAATCTGACATCTTTCTGTATGTGTACTGGTCATACTGACCGAAAGGCGATGGTACAATGGCGCGATGACACAATGGTGAAAACGCGATGATACGATGGTGGAACCGCGACGGCACGATGATGTAATTGCGATGGAACGATGGTGAAAAGGCGATGGTACGATGGTGAAAAGGCGATGGTTCGATTGTGAAAGCGCGATGGTACGATGGTGAAAATACGATGGCGCGATGGTACGATGGGGAAAACACGATGCACGATGTTAAAAACGCGACGGCACGATAGTGAAAACGCGATACAACATCGTACCATCGCGACATCTCGATTTCACCATCGTGTTTTCACCATCGTACCATCGTGTTTTCATCATCGTGTCGTCGTACCATTGCGTTTGCACCATCGTACAATAGTGCACCGCGGGTAGGGAAGACATAAGAAATCACGATTGTCCTTACAGAAAACCGTACAATGTAAAGAAAACCTTGGAGTAATATATAGATTTTGTATAAGTGTGATCCAATTTTATCCGACATAATCTTAATATATTGCTTTGTCAGACATTGTTTGATAGAATTATAACATAAGATCAAATACTAGGATCTTGTCTTATTTTAGTAACCTCGATGTAGGTCAAAACAGCGAAATGCAAATTTCATACGTGTCTATTTGAAATATTGTATCCAAGAATAGATATTCTGCTGATAAAATCAAATCGAAAAATGCATGCATTCTCATATCTGTCAAATATGTAAATATAAAAGGGATACGTTTTGCTATGAATAGATACACAAATGAAATAGATCGATTACATTTATTTCTTGTCGACCTTTTTTTTTCAATAATTTCAAAGAATTTTACAGGTACACTTACAGATCAAAGTGATTAATCGAATTATCTTATTGATATTACCTTTCATATTACGTCGCATACATCTCAAGTTGTACTATAATGTTGGAACTAAATATAATTTAGTTCAAGCTTACACAAATCTTTGTTTGTACCTTTCTTATTAAACATTTTACAAGACCTTGGAGACAAAATTAAAAAAAAAATCTTTGACACTCGGACACAATTTCATTAAAAATTGTCGGTGGGCCAAAAATTTTTTCGGCCCTTGGGTTTCCCAATGAAAAAAAAATTTAAAAAAAAAAAAAGGTTCAAATTTGAATCTTTTCATCCCAATTTAAAACCCGTGATACATACAAAAACACGTGTTTAAAAAATACTTCATTTTAATTAAAAAACCCAAAAACATCAGGGAATGATCCATAAGCCCAAATTTTGGGAAAAAAATAAAAAAAATATTTTGGGTTTAAAAAACCCCTTTTATTTAGTTTGATTGCGTTGGGAAACTATAAAAATTATTGAAAAACTCCAAAGTATAATTTTTAAGCTGTTACCAGAAAAGTGTGTTTCTGCTTTAAACTTTAGTATCGGACAGTGGACGTTATGGAATAGTTGTTAAATGTACATCGATTTTAAACATTATTAGGGATGAACAGATTGGGCATATCTTATGATGATGCACTTTCATTTATAAAATAAATTTGTTATGCTCACCTCAGAATAAAATAATTTATATTTTTTATTGTTCAAATGAATGTGTCACATTACGAATATATTGATACAACCGATATATGTCTGACAAGTTCAAGCTGACGCAATGGAGAGAAAACACACAGAAGCCGCATGACTGACAATCGTGACAAATTATGTGACACATCAAACAAGACATATTCTTATGTAATGTGTCTCCAAAAAAATGGTTTTAATTAATTCATAAATTACTTGAGAGCAAAAACGTATAAGACGATTGTATTCTCAAAAGACCTTCATATTTCATATATCTATCAAAGTTATACCAGACTACCTGCTTTTTAGATGAATATGTCTTAGTTTTAAAAGTTTATAACAGCATTTGAAGTAAGTTAAAGAAATACGATATTGAAACAAAAATAACACTGCCCTAGGGTGGCTTGCGAATGACTTGTGGAGAGCTCAGAAGGTTATATAAAGTCCTTACTCATTAAAATTTTGAAAATGATTTTGAGTACATTAGAATTTTGTGTAAGGTCAAATGTTGGGTTGGATGTAATCCTGAGAAAAGTTATGACGAATTTACTTCGGTTGGTGAAAGTATTTATTGCAAGGACTTCACTATATACAATACGTTTTATTGACCGTTTTGAAATCATTATATACTGAATACAGTATATTCAAACTTCGTTACCAGAACATTTAAAACGACTATGGATTAAAACAAAATGTATTTCCTGCATTGAAATCTTAATACATTGCATTTTCCTTATTTAAACAGGATTTGTCAAAGAAAGTAATGTAAAAAAACAAATGTGTTTAAGTATATCAGGTATATCTTTATAAATATATTGTTGTACCGGAATAAAGACTGAAAATTTTATCGAAAGTACTTATATATTTTGCTTATAACTTATGGGTACTCTATTACTTATACGTTCACGTAATTGTCGACGTACGACGTACTCAAGTCTAGGTAGGTAATTTCAGATATACACCAAAGACAAAACAGGTGTAATTTGCAAATATCCAAGAAGCAAAGCGAGATATAACGGAATATTTGGCCAATATCAGGATACACGCATTGGTACAGTATTTTTCTTTTCGAATATGTTTATCAAATATAAGGCAATCTTTATGTTACTGCATGTTTCTGATCTAACGATATATATAATAATCTAGAGTAGGTAATGGGTTATTTAAAACCGTAGAATAACTACCTGAGAGATTTGAAATATCAACAGTCAAATTGCTATTCATGACCAGTTTAAGTTAACTACCAACATTTTCTTTGATCACTAGTTTTACCTTTTCAAATTCTATACCTCATTGCTACATTGACTAGCGCTGTGGTTTAAAAAAGTTAGGAATTATAATAAAAACTTCGTTGTCCATAAAACATAAAAGGTAATCATGGACACACGAAATACAATATGTGTCTAATTAAATGCTACATTAGAACAATTTTACCAATGTTATTGGGAAACACAATCCCTTCTAAATATAGGTTAAAGAATATACTGGAATGCGATTATTGTGGATCTGCTTAGCAAACATGAATTTACATGAATTCCCTTCAAGTAACTAAGTCAATTCATATAAATGAATAAATAAGACAGATTTTGATCAAATGCCACTCCAAATTTATCTCTTTTGTTAAACTTTCATTCCTATCTAAATAGATTTGATGCGACTTATCAAGCTGCTTTTGTCAATGTCTCACGAGAATTCTACAAATGTTTTTTGTTACGGAACAGACACATAACTTAATTACAACAATACATATTTTAACCAGAATACGAATTAAAAATATAGCAGCTCAGTTTCTAGAACGACTGCAATAGTTCAGATTTCTCTTATTTCGCTCAAGTACAACTTATTTACAAGATAATAAAGAAAAGTTGATACATTTGCACGTTGTTAATTCTGATGACATATCGACAGGAAGTGGGGGCTGGAGGCACATTTATAGCCATTTTTGGAAGTTACAAGTTAATGGATTTCATCATATTTGATAGATAGGAAATATTATCCTGCAATAAAAAGCTTCACATATTGTAGTATTAAAGTTTGAATACACGACTTTCGCAAATGTAAATAGCTTGGCTTTTTGGCGGCATTTATGTTTCTATGTATAGACGTATGATATATCATCTGTAATAGTGTTATTCTTTTTATCCGACTTAAGCTTGATAAATCTTTTTGTCAGATATATCTTGATAAAATCAAGCACCAGTATGTACAAATGTCGGATGTTTTTTTATGTACAACTTGGGATATACATGTACGAGATAGATATAGGTAAACATAAATACTTTGTATGAAACATGCAGATTAAAATGATTATTTCCTAGAATCTATTTGCTCACAAAATCGAATTAAGACATGTCGATAAACAGTATTATAAAGTTTTTGGAAATAATTCATACTCTAATGAACACCATACAATTAACCAAATCTTTACATTTCGACCCTTCACATTTCAAGAAAATAATTCTTATCCCGTATATATTGTATAATTTATAAATTTAAAGAATAAAACTACAACACTAAAACAATAAACAGAATACAGAATCATTATCAAATACAAGTTACTGTAAATGTACTTGTATTTGAAGGCAAACGTAACAGTTGAACGCAATATCGTAATTGAAATTATATTTACTTACATCACAGCGACAAAACGTCTAAATCACACAATATATATCAAAGTTTCGCAGTCAAGGCTTTTATTGAATTATCGTTTGTTTTCGTAAGATAAAAATGTGTTATACTGAGTTTTATCTTTCTGTTTTTTCTTTATGTATCTCGAATGTCCAACAAATTGCTCTGTTCCTATTTCTTTAACTACTATGTATCTGATCGTTTCGAATGACCAAAAATGGTTTTGTTCCTAATTTTTAACCTGTGTCTCATCGCTTCCAGACTTTTGAATTTCTGTATTTCGTTCACATTGTATTTATCAATGATAAGAGTTTCCTCTTTAGATTTTCAAAATTTTAAATGTCATTGTATAAGACAACAATTGTTGAAGTACATATACAAACACAAAGGCAATAATTTTTATTTAAAATTCATAAAATTCCTTATTTAATTCTTTTCATAATACTTGTTGCTGGGTCGTGTGGGGTTTGCGTTCAATGAACGCCGTCATTCCTTGTTGATCTTGTCTATCATACTCTAATTTCAGACCTGCTTTTTTATCGCTTTATTATAACTTCATTACAAGATATAATAAAGTTGACACAATTATTTATTGACACAATTATTTATTGCTAAATATTCACAACGAAAAGGCTATGCGTCATATCGACCAGGTGGTGGGGGATAAAACAACAAATAAGGAAACAAATTTTAAAGTACTTTATACTTACTTAAGTGTTGAGTTCTATAAGATGACTTAAACGGATAACAACTTGTATTTTTTTCTTTTTTCTGAATATCTCATGTTAATGAGTTCTTGTTACCGTATTGAACAATATAAAGTATAAAGCCCTGTTTGGAAGTTTACACGTGATTGTGGGTTCATAATATGTTGGAGATAAAAAAAGTTATACAAAAGTTATACATATAACTTAAGTTAGCTTACTAAGCATATCGAGTACACAGCGCTCGCAAATGTAAATCACGCCCGTTTAACTCACAACGAGTGAAAAATGTACATCGGTAAAAATGTTGTGAGCAACTTCCGTTCCTCGTTGTGAGCGCCCATCTATGACGTGCGACACGATAAACAAGGTGAGTTTTTGATAATTTTTGAAGATTACAGACATTTATCTAAAAATATCGGATTGCAGTTAGCTAGCGATGTGTTTTCCGAGTATGCACATGTAAAGATATTGCCTGTTGGTGGACAATTTGATGGAAATACCGTGCGACGCAGTCACTCGAGGTAGCAGGAAAACTGGAGACAACTTCTCTCTGGACCTAATTTAACATTGAAAACGTCGATTCTGGTGACGTTTTGTGCATTCTAACCTAAAGCAGATGCCCACAAGTCTTCAGCAAAAATTATTACCTGAAAGTCTTCGTAGAAACGAAGATAAACCCTTTTTAGCTCACCAGAGCCGAAGGCTCAGGGTGAGCTATTAGTATCAAAGGGGGATACTCCGGCGTCCGTCGTCCGTCGTCATGCGTCAACAATCGTCTTCTTCTCTGAAACTGCTGGGCAGATTTACTTCAAATTTGGTCTGTAGCATCCTTGTGACAGTCACACTTGAATTTGCTCATGTCATTTCAATTGGCCCCTTTTAGGGGTCAGCAGAGCTAAAAATAGAAAAACCTTTAAACATCTTCTACAGAACTAATGGATGGATGATCACCAAACTTTGTCTGTAGCATTCTTGAGTAGTGTTTTATCAAGTTTGCTCATATTAATTTGATTGGCCCCTTTTAGGTGTCTCTAGGGCTAAAAATAGAAAAACCTTAAAACATCTTCTTCTACAGAACCAACGGATGGATGATCACCAAACTTTGTCTGTAGCATTATTGGGTAGTCTTTTATCAAGTTTGCTCATATTAATTTGATTGGCCCCTTTTAGAGGCTGCCAAAGCTAAAAATAGAAATACCTTTAGACGTCTCTTTCTACAGAACTAATAGATGGATGATCACCAAACTTTGTCTGTAGCATTCTCAGGTAGTCTTTTATCAAGTTTGCTCATGTCATTTCAATTGGCCCCTTTTAGGGGTCAGCAGAGCTAAAAATAGAAAAACCTTTAAACATCTTCTTCTACAGAACTAATGGATGGATGATCACCAAACTTTGTCTGTAGCATTCTTGAGAAGTGTTCTATCAAGTTTGCTCATATTAATTTGATTGATCCCTTTTAGGGGTCTCTAGGGCTAAAAATAGAAAAACCTTTAAACATCTTCTTCTACAGAAACAATGGATGGATGATCACCAAACTTTGTCTGTAGCATTCTTGGGAAGTCTTTTATAAGTTTGCTCATATTAATTTGATTGGCCCCTTTTAGGGGCTGTTAAAGCTTAAAATAGAAATACCTTTAAACGTCTCTTTCTACAGAACTAATGGATGGATGATCACCAAACTTTGTCTGTAGCATTCTCAGGTAGTCTTTTATCAAGTTTGCTCATATGAATTTGATTGGCCCCTTTTAGGGGCCACTAAAGATAAAAATAGAAAAATGTTTAAAGAATGTATAATAATATTTTGGAAGCTGTGTGCCCTATTACGGGTCTAGTAAAATTAGACGGGTTTGATTTTATGAAAAGACCCTCCGTTAAGAGTCTAACGGCATTTTTTAGTACAAGCAGGTAGTCAAACGTTTTTACATATTTCAGGTATGCTGAATCCATTTTGTGCTCTACCACGGCTGTACTCAAAGTCCTTGACCTTCAAAAGGTCAAATGAAAATGGCCGCCATTGACATTTAATATTTTCCGAATTATTTCTTGTACCGTTTCTGAACGTATTGTATGTCATTTAAACCACATGAAAGTAAGTTATAGGCACTTTAAACAGAATTGTATGATAAAATCAACATCATTTATATATTAACTACTATGGTGGCCATCTTTGATTTCAATATGGACGGGTTTTTTTTTTCAAGCAGATAAAAGGTCTGTTCATCAATCAGATCTTTTTGTAAGAGTGAACATTAACAACATCATAATATTATACAAGGAAACTGTTATGTAGAAATGTATATATTGAGTAAGTATCTTAATTACTTCTATTATGAATGTGTGTCGTCCTTGACCCTGAAAAAAATCATCATTATCAAAAGACAATTAAACATAACATGTATCATGCCCCTGAGGCCTAAGATGACCAGCATCAAGCATAGCATGCACAATTTAACCTTATATGTTTAAGTTTTCATTCTGATAAAAGAGCATGTCTTAGATACATGATAATTATATTAGTTTAACATGGTTTAAGCCCCATTGTTTGCAGAACACCATATACTTTTAGGTGTTACTTCCCTTTGTTTGGAACTTGCCATTGTTTTTCTGCAAAATGTGTTTCTAGTTTCTTGGAAAAAAACAGAAGTGAGTATCAGCCAATGGATTATTTTTGTTCATAAATACACTTAAATTAAGTAGTTAAAATTCTTCTAATGATAACTTAAATTATTGCTAAGAACTCATGGTAGCGCTGATGTCGGTTTTTTTTAAAAGGCTGCTGTTAAAGAGTCAATAATCATAGTAATTATTTTTTTCTCTTTTGAACGAAAATGTGACTTCACCGACTAATTATTCCTATGACAAATTTAAAAGTACCCTTCAAAGAAGGAAGAAACTGAATATTCCTAAAGATATTGAGATGATTGATCGTCTTGATACCTGCATGTCATGTGATGGCAAATATAATGGTACTATTGTATGGCACTGGTCACTCTCATTTCACAGATAACAGTAGAATTGTACGTTTAGAGCAAAAGATACATATGTCAAGTACTTCTTCATCACCTGGTTCAAGTGGTGCTAAATCTAAATGTTCTAATACAACGCCTCGACTTCGTAAATGTGTATGCCCAGTTGACTGGACCCTATGTATTTTTTGTCAAAGTAATAAGTCAAGGGTAAAAACGAGATCTGTAATGACCAAAGAACTTAGTGATGATGTCATTGAAAACTCACATATTGACCATCAATTGCATATACGTCTGTCTGGTGAAATTGATTTGATAGCTTCCGAGGCCAAGTACCATTTGGCATGTCTTTTCAGAGAGATGTTATCAAATATAAAAAACAGGCTTCATGCAACCAAGAAATTCCATTGAATTGGTTATGCAATGAGCTTCGAGTAGCGGCGATTTGTGGTCACGTTCTTGAACTTGATGATGTTTGGGATCGCTATGTTGAACTTGCTAATGACACCCCTTACGCTATTCCACAGTCATACATTAGCAGAAGGACAACATTTAAGACCCATTTGGAGCAACACGTTGGTGACTATTACACATTTTTCAGGCCTCTTGCTAGAGATATTACAGAAAGGAAAACATTGCTTATACCATCTAGCAAAAGTTCTGCATTCCCTGTAGATGATCATGAAGATCAAAGCAAGATACCACATCAGCCTAATGAAGATATGTTCTAAAACTTGGCACATGTAGCGCTTAGAATTAGAAGTGAAATTATGGATATTGAAGACAGTAATGTATTGTCAACAAAAGATCAGAATGCTGTAAAATGTATTCCAGATAGTCTTTACATGTTTCTAAGAATTATTCTAGGTGGTCAAGATGAAGTCGATCTGTTTAATGATTCTGACGACAATCAGAATAGTAGTCCTAAAGTATTAGCCATAAGTATTGCGCAGGATGTGGTTTATGCTGTTCACGGTGGTCGTAAATTGACACCTAAACATGTCGGATTAGCAAGTACACTGCATCAGGCAACTAGGTCGAAGCATTTAGTAAATCATTTTCACAAAGCTGGTCACTGCATCGGTTATACACATGTTTTGCAAATGGATACACAATTAGCAGAGACTACTCTGAAGTACCTTGATAAAGCGTCCGGGGCAGTGATTCCTCGAAATCTAAAGCATGGGGGTTTTATTCATTACACAGCCGACAATATTGACATTCTTGACCAAACCCTTGATGGTAAAAATACATTTCACGCTACACAGATGGCAGCTTGGCAGCGTTTAGAGACTTCTAATGTTGATGAGGTTGAACTAAATGTTCCGTTTAATGCTACACAAACTACACTTGTTGTTCCTGAAGCCCTTGAAAAACTGCATGATCTTGCATTTAACCCTGCCGCTGGCGAACCTCCGACTTCTTTTGGTGTACATGACCTTTCTTGGTATGATGCTAATAAACTTGGAAAGGAAACAAGTGTTCGGGATGCTAGATCAATCGATATGGCCTTCCATTTCTACCGTAATGCACATGATGCTATTGGATGGACATCGTTTAATGAAAAGCTTACAGATTCTTCTCCAAATCAAACAACCGTTGGTTATTTACCGATACTAGTTGCACCAGCGCACGAATTTGATACATTTAATACTGTTGTGAAGCGTTGCATTGCCATTTCTGACCATTTCGGTCAGCAATACACTGTGTTAACTGTAGACCAAGCTCTATATTGTAAACTTATGGAATGGAAGTGGACCATACCTGATTACAACAAGAAATTGATTCCTCGACTTGGCGGATTACATATTTCTTTAAATTTCTTGAAAGTAATTGGTGACCATATGGAAGGCTCAGGGTTGGCAGAGGCATGGGTAGAAAGTGGGTTACTTGCACCAGGTTCTGTTCAGCTTGTACTCAATGGCAAAGCTTACTCAAAGGGATTGAGGGCCCATAAACTGACTACACAAGTATTGTGGACTATTCTCCTTCCATCTTTCCTCACATGGATTAAAGGCATAGATCAAGAATGTCATCAAAATTAGTCTGACCAGTTGTCAATAGATGACTCAGAGCATTTGATTGGTTTGCTACAGATCTTGAGAACAGAACGTCTTCAAAAACGTTTGACTGAATTTGTTACTGAACAATCGAAACAAATCAACATAGCCTTCTGGTTTACTTACATAGAATTGGTTGAAATACTGTTGATGTTCACCAGGTCATTACGGGATGGGCTATGGGATCTATACATTGCATCTTTCTGACTTATGTTACCCTACTTTTCACGATATGATCACTTTAATTATGCTAGATGGGGTCCAATATATCTCGCAGAGATGCACCAGCTACCCCAATCAGTGTTGTCAGAATTCAAGAGGGGGATTTTCGTAGTGAAACGCTCTGCGAAAAAGTTTAATCAAGTCGACCCCGACCAAGCACAGGAGTGGTTAAATTGCACTGGCAAAACAGGTGGTGGAATCGTCGGTATAACCAAGACAGCTCTAAGTAGATGGGCACTGTCGTTCAACGTTAAATCTGACATTTCATCTGCAACGTACGCAATGTTCAAGTTGTGTCCATCAGATACCAAACTTTCAGATGAAAGCAGCAAGTCCAGACAATGCCGAGATAAGCAAGATGAGTCATCATTTTTTTCTACATTGCAACGCTTTAAAGTCTTTGCCCCAGAGTCACATGCTGATTCTTTGCAAAACATTGCAACAAAAAGATCTTGCCACAGAAATCTATACAAGAGTCACTGATCAATGTACACGATCTTGCTCAGCAGGAAATGAACGACTTTGTGTCTACAAGATTGTTTTTTGAGAGTAGTAGACGACTAGCAGTTCACGCTCCTCTTAAGAAGAATAATCCGCCAACATTTGCGTCCCTGTATGACGTTCAAAAAGGCAAAAAACAGACGGAAAAAGGCAAAGCCTTGAAAGCCGATAGAACAGTTCTCCAGCGTTTGTTAACTGCGTTTGAACCGGTCTAGATGTTGATATAAAATCTATTCTGAAGCATGAACTTTTGCCTGTACCGATTGCACTTGCAGAAATGGATGGCACACTTAGGACTGGAAATAAGTCGGTGCTTGCCAATTGTATAACAGAAGGAGTGTCCTGTCCAGACTCAATCACCCCTAATCATCCAGCGACAATCATTATATACGGACAAGCACTTGTTGTTGCAGTTGGCAAACCTGTTGGGGCTA
The DNA here is from genome assembly GCF_026571515.1 of Ruditapes philippinarum. Lineage (NCBI taxonomy): Eukaryota > Metazoa > Mollusca > Bivalvia > Venerida > Veneridae > Ruditapes > Ruditapes philippinarum. The sequence continues at coordinate 335,268 of NW_026863555.1, forward strand.
TCACATTTGGTGATTTAGCTGACACCTTTTGTAATGCCGTGATTAAAATTGGTCATGCTTATACTAGGATTTACATAGTCTTTGATCGCTATAGGGAACTCTCCATCAAAAGCGGGACGCGAAGTCGACGTACAAAGACTTGTCAGCCAATACGACGACTGGTTGAAGGTCGTGACGTACCCTTGCCACAAAACTGGGGAAATTTTATTGCACTACCAGAAAACAAGTCAGATCTTGCCAATTTCTTAGCGAAAGAATTAATCTTACAAGCTCCATGTAACAAGGAGATCGTGACAGCTGGTGGATTCCTAGATGAGCTTGAAATACGATCATCAAATCCGGAAAATACTGACATTGATATACTGAAAAGCAACCACGAAGAGGCTGACACAAGACTTGTGTTGCATGCAGTACACAGTAAAGCTAATGAAGTGTTCTAAAGATACTGATGTGCTGTTGATGCTTGTTGCCCATTATCATGATGCAATTTGTCAAAACATATGGCTGCTGACATGTACATCAAAGAAACATCGATACACATCTATTGCTCAAGTCTGTCAAAATCTACCTGCACCTAGATCATCGGAGGCATTGCTAGCCTTTCACGCAATTACAGGCTGTGACACATTATCATTCCTTGCCGGACACTCAAAGAAGACTGCCTGGAAAACCTTTAATGACCACTGGGAGCTTTTGTTAGAACTTGGTAATGGACACCTAACTGATGTAACATTAGCCAGTGTTGAAGCCTTTGTTTGCAGAATTTACAATATTCTTACTACATACTCGACTGATGAAGGCAGATATGAGTTATTCCCTAGGGCAAACAGGCCTGAGGTGTTGTGTCCAATACAAAACGCTTTACAATTCCATATTAAGCGGGCGCATTTTCAGACAATGATTTGGCGGCAAGCTGTTTGTCCAATACAGGTACTACCAGACCCAACGGAGTTTGGATGGGAACAGAATGAATACAAATTGAGACCAACATTAATGTCCCTCCCTCCAATACCAGAAGCATGTTTGCAAATGGTGTATTGTTCCTGCAAAACGCAATGCAAATATGGTCATTGTAAATGTAAAAAAAAACAAGTTGACCTGCACAAGAATGTGCTTATGCAAACATTTAGGGTTGTGTTTAAACTCTGTGTAGTTGTCAATCGCCAAATTCACACTGTTGACCCATTCCTTTATTGAATCAACCGTGGTGTTATCTTGACAATAAATATGCTTGAACCCTTATAGTATTGTGATACTGATATAGTGTATGTTTAAACTTATTAAAATAAACTTCAGATGGCAGTCGCAAAGGTGTATCTTTATGGATTTGCTATACTTTGTGACCTTTTTCCAACCTTAACCATGTAGTTTGAATGTATGAATTTTAAGTTCTATGATGGTATGTCTTAATTACTATCATTGCCCATTGAATGAAGAAATAAAGTCTAAAATCAGGCTTACTTTCCCTTTTATTATGTTACATATAAAATCAAAGGAATTGGTCGGCCATTTTGCAACCTAAGATGGCAGCCACATAGAATTATATTTTTTTTTGTCTATTTTCTTAAAATATATACTACATCCAACTAGAGAAAAAACGCAAAACATTAACTAGATGCGAAAAAGGGGATTAATCCCTGATATGAGCGAATGAACGTTAAAACGGAAAACTTGCATGGCGGCCATTTTGAATTTGATTTTTGAAGGTCAAGGACAAACAATACAGCCGTGGTAGAGCAAAAAATGGATTCAGCATACTCGAAATATGAAAGTAAGCACAACTACCTGCTTGTACTAAAAAATGCCGTTAGGATGAACATTTTCCCAAAATCAAACCAGTCTAAATTGGTCTTTTCTTAAAAAATAAGTGCCTGTATTTTAATGACACTTTATATTTATATTGTAACCTCCTTTAGTTTGTAGAATTTAAAACACAGCTTTGTGTGAAGTTGAAACATGTTTATTTTATAGTGTAGCAATTATAAGTATGATCAAATATGAAATTTGATGAAAGGGAAACAACCTATTTTGGAATGTCTTTCATAAATGTGATCTGTTATGCAATTATTCTAAGCTGGGAGTAATGACCTGTTTGCTGATGAAATTACTTGAGGTCATGACCAATGGGGAGAAAAAAATTGATATTTACAAAGTCACTTGAACATAATGATTAACAACAAATTTTATAGTGATGATTTATCATAAATGTTTTCAGAAATAGGTAATACTTAATTGAAAAGGTAGTATACAGCTATGTTATACAGTAAATGCTTTTTTTTTCAAGTTTGAATACTTTCACATTGAATCAATTATTATGCTTTGTATCTGAAATGTAAACATATCTGCACATAGTTTTTCATTTTACATGCTTAAATAAAACCCTGATCCCAAAACTCACTAGACATGCACTATGGCAAAGTTCAATGGTATAGAAAAAATAAAGTTCTGATTTTTTTCACAAATGCAATCTTGTTAAGCATAAAATCTGCCATAGAATTTGGATACACTGATTGCATCAGAAAGTGTCTATAGGGTCATTGGTAGGTCAGTGAACAGAATTTTTCTCCAGGAAATAAAATTAGGCCAAAAGAAAGATTTTGTTTTTTGCACTTTAATAACAAAGATGAGTTTGTATGCTCATTTTTTATATTAAATTCTGTTAAAAATTGTTTTATTTTTTCAATCTTTATTGAATTGGATTCAAACTTGGAGAAAGCACATTTCAATTAATTTTGGAAGACATTGTTGAACCTTGTTTCATGTCCATAGTTGAAAGTTGATATCAGTTGAGATATCAGATATCACTTCTGTGATTTTTTTATGTATAGACTTTATATTTGGACAAGGGGTGTAATTTCTGATGCTGAATTGAATTTTCATATCAGCTGACCTGCTTTGATTTCTTTGATATCATTTGACCTACTTTCTTGTTTATTGACATACAGACTTGTAATTTGGATAAGGGGTGTAATTTGTGATGCTGAATTGTATTTTGATATCAGCTGACCTTCTTTTGATATTTTTTACATTGTTTTACCTATTGTCATATTAGGTACAGTTATATTAACATATAGAATGTATAAAAACATTGTTACTTCAAACATCTTCACCTTGCATATTTTGCATGTGACATTTTGTGTATTCATTCATATAAGTTATGAAAAAAGTCCTATCAAAATTACCCCTGCTCTATTGGTCAATTATTCTGCATTTATTCTACATAGTCTCATAGGAATACACTTGCAACATAAATATTTTTAATAAAGCCTTTCCAAAATATTAGAAAATATTTTCAGTTTATTAAATGGACAATGAATGGTGGGCCATATGAATGATCTAGGGTCATCTTGGCCATATGGTTTATTATGAAGGAAAAAAACAATCAATGCGCTACATGGGCAAGTTAAATTTGAGCTTTCTAACACTAAATGAAGTTTCCTTTTAAAAGGAAAGGCTTGCACAGTTGTGCCTTCATAAAGTGTTTATTTAGTTGTTTTTTTTTTTTTTTGTAAAAACGAATATTTTTTGTCAAAACAATTTGAAATCTATTCTCTATTGTATAAAACTTGTAAAGAAAATAATCAATCATAAAAATACTAACTATTCTATCATACTGAAAAGGAAACAAGTGTGAACATTTCATTTCCAGAGAAATCATTCGTTTTGGCAGTTGCTAATTTCATTTATATAGCATCTTTATGGACAAGTAAATGCACTAAAATACTTCGTTACGTGGTACCAATTAATAAGCATGTATCAACTATGTTACACAACCACAGATACGGTAAGGTTAATGATATGCATGGGCTATTTTTAGATTACCTCACTGCGTTCATTAGATCTAAATATAACTCGATCATGCACTAATATTCTCTGTGATTTGGTAAGCAAGACCACCCTTTGGAGACGTAACCATCCTCTATTGTATAAGGTATATATGTTAATTAATATACAAAACTAATACAAACAAAAACAATTATAAAAGAAACTAACTTTTGCGTCTTGAAAAATAATTGAAACGTAACAATTTCGTTTATAATTTATGACGGTTTAAACCGATAAATCAAGTAAAAATAGAAATCCTATTTGTATAAACAAACTGGGATTACTGAAGTAACTAAAATAGCTTAGATTTCCGTAATATTACTTCGTCTGATTCCGCAGTATGACGGAATCGCCCGAATTGTCACGATTGCAATCGGAACTACATCGGCTATAATCATTAAACCAAAGAGTGACGGAAAGGGCCAAAAAGTTGCGATTGGCACGATTGCAGTTGGTTTCTCGTTCAATCATGCACTAACAAATGTAAGCAGGAAACCACCTAACCGGAACAAGTTTTCCAAAACAAATGGGCTTGCAGCCGTGGCTGCAAGCCAAAAACAGTTGTTTCTGGTGAGCGACTAAGGGCCATCATGGCTCTCTTGTTTGCTTTTATCCTCGTTGTGAGCACCATAACCTCGTTGTGAGCAAGACAAGCGCAGTGCTTGTCTGATTTTAATATGTGATTCAAATGGCGAGAATACAATTTTCAATCTACCAAAATTAATCAAAACGTTTTTGTACAATAGTTTTTCTTTGCAATAGTTCTTCTATTTTTTTTCTTTTTTGTTTGAAAATTATTCTTCATATTCACAAGTCATCAGATTAACAGAAGAACTAATCAGTGGAGGTAAATCAGGTATTTTATTTCGTATACACTAGTGTGGCACGAGTTAACATCACGGGGAGTTTATGAATATTTCAACAATTTCACAATCTGTGTGATACACACATACATGAGTTTATCCTGAGCTAAAGACTGACCAAGGTATGTAGAACAAGAACTGTCACGGTAAGTTGACAATGCCCCCGAAGTGGTGCTTTGTTCTTTGATGTATGGACCAGATAGATTATTTGTTTTTGGACAATTAGATCTTCAAATTGAAGGTCATTCAAGGTCAAGGTGAAATAAATATAGGTCAGTTGGAAGGTCTTGTCCAAAGGGGCATTGTGTCCAAATATGAATTAATTCTACTTACTAATAAAGAAGTTATCACCAATGCTAAAAATTTTGGATGTTCTAGAATGTCATTCAGGGTACAAGGTAAAAAAACAAATCTGTTTGAAGGTCTTGCCTAAACGGGTGTTGTGTCAAAATATGAGCAGAATCCGTATATTAATTAGGACGTTATGACCAATTTCTAAGTTTTTGGACAATTTGACCTTCATGGTGAAGGTCATTCAGGGGTCAAGGTCAAAAGAATATAGGATAGTTGGAAGGCCTTGCCCAAAGAGGTGTTGTGCCTAAACATTATGCCAGGACATTATGGCCAATCTTAAATGTTTTTGGACAATTTGACCTTCAAGGTAAAGGCCATTCAGGGGTCAAGGTAAAAAATACAGGTCCGTAGGAAGGTCTTGTGCTAAGGGATGTTGTGTTCTAATATGAATCAAATCCATTTACTAATAAGGAAGTTATGGCCAATGTTAAAGTTTTCGGATGGATTGACGGACTGACAGACGGACATTTCAAAACTAATATGCCTCCCTTTGGGGTATACACAACGTCTTGCAAAGAAATGCTGCTATGCAAAAACGTTTTAATTGCTTTGATAGATTGAAACTTTATATTTTCACCATCTGAATTACATATTAAAACCATACACGCACTGCGCTTGTCTTGCTCACAACGGGGTTATGGTGCTCACAACGAGGATTAAAGCAAAAAAGGGTATATCTTCGTTTCTATGAAGACATTCAGATAATAATATATCTGTATATGTGCATACTCGGAAAACACATCGCTAGCTAACTGCATTCTGATATTTTTACATAAATGTCTGTAATCTTCAAAAATTATGAAAAACTCACCTTGTTTATCGTGTCACACGTCATAGATGGGTGCTCACAACGAGGAACGGAAGTTGCTCACAACATTTTTACCGATGGACATTTTTCACTCGTTGTGAATTAAACTGGCGTGTAAATAGCGTGTTTTATTTGACGGTATATATATATATATAACCACGCAGTATGATATACTGTAACAGTGTTATTCCTTTTCACCCTACTAAAGCGTTGTAAATCCCTTTGATAACATAACTCAATAAAACCGAGCCTGTGACATTTTTAATTTTGTCGTTATGTGAGTTCTTTAGGGATGAACAAGTACCAGTATCTTTAATTATGTAAAAGAGGAAATAGAAACATTTCAAAGCGACAAAAAGGTTAATCCGTACTTTCCGTTCAAAGTCATTGTTTTCTGGATGATTTCAATATTTGCTAACAAAATCGAATTGAAATATGTAAAGCCATTCGTATACATAAACATTATGAGGATAAATTTATTGTCGAATATTCTGATGACATGATACAAAAAGGGTAAGTTTTTAAAAATACATGTAATACATAGATGAAAAAAAATGAAATAAACAGAATCCTTACTTTTCGACCAGTTGGAAATATGAATCTTTAAAGTTAATATATATATTTATATATTTGAAGAAGGAAAAAATCAACAACATTAAAAGCAACTATATTCTTCAGCAAAGAAAAAGTTATACAACTTCTATGTATATGTATTTGTGTTTAAAAATAAAATTTAATCGTAAAATCCAATGTCGTATCTGAAATAATATTTAATTTTACATAAACATCACAGCGATAAAACGTCTAAATGACAAAAATATATATACAAGTTCCCTAGTCAGGTAAGTTAAACATATGTTATGCTGTGTTCCTTTATATCAAAAAATGGCCAAAAATGACTTTGTTCCTATTTTTTAACTTGTGTCTAATCGCTTCGGATTTTTGAATTTCTGTATTCCGTTCTTATTGTATTTATCAATGATTTCCACTTTAGATTCTTTAATAAAGGCATCTTAAATGTCATTGTCTATGTGTATCAGATATATTCAAGTAATAAATCAGATAATGTATGTTCTGTTTATGTTAAACAAATGCAAACAAAGCAACTTGTTATTTTGTTACAATTCTACCATATCATTAAATAAGGTAGTCTTTTCTGAGGCATACTGTATTTTCATTGAGAAAAACTACTTGTGTAAAACCATGTTATACCTCTGACAAATATGTTGTTTTTGCAAACATCTTACCCTTTCCAATTTCAAAGATTTCTAAGTTCCATTGAAACGAGAACTATCTTGAAAATAAATATAAATTTCTTTTATCATGAACACCCTTTAAAATGAAGTCAAATTAACAATAGGCATATAAATAGTCTTTTACATACTAATAACCATTGATTGCAGCTTAAGTACATAGAGAGAGTGACGGGGTTAAAGGTAAAATAAAGAAAATAAGAATCCCTAAAGAACCCCCCACCACCCTCATTCTAGTTTTATTTGCAAGTTGTACGTATGAAGTGTGTTATTGCATGTGCTTAATCAGTAGTAAAAGTTTTTCATACATGTAGTTTATTTTACAATAGTAGTGAATAGAATATATCTTATCGATCGATATTTGGGTTTTGTTTACGCCTTTCCCAACAGTATTTCAGTCATATAGGCAGGTAGTTTCCTAACCATCGTTCCTGGAGAGTTACACCAGTACTAGACTTCCTTCCTCCGCGCTAAACTACCAAAGCATCTCCCGGGGATCGAACCCAAATGGATATTGTTTGTTTGTTTGTTTGTTTGTTTGTGTCATTTTACGCCTTTTCCCCAACAGTTTTTCATTCATAGAGGCGGGTAGTTTCCTAACCATCGTTCCTGGAGAATAACACCAGTACTAGACTACCATCCTCCGTGCTAAACTACCAATGCGTCTCCCGGGGATCGAACCCACGCCAGAAAGGTAACTGGATTAGAAGTCATCGACTCTAACCCCTCGACCAAGGAGGAGGTTTTTAATGAATATTAAAGAGTAACCTTTCCCTAAGAACAGAATATAAGCGGCATAATAAATTTAGCTGCGACATAATACTATTTGATGCAATCTTATGTTTAAAATACAGTAGATAAACACAGAATCCCTAAAGAAAGCCCAGCACGGCAAAATTGAAAATGTTGCAGGCTCGGTTTGATTGAGCCTGTTCATGGACGGAACTGAAAAGTGCAAGTTACCGTCCATCCTGCCGGCTAGCAGATTAACTGGCTGCGGTCGGTGGGCTGGTTCATTGAATCCTTCTTGCATCTTTATCATATTCAACATTTAAACATGAAATAGTAAAATTTTGAATTCAGAAACATCTGCAGATGTGTTCATACGGCGGTTATCATGGAACCTTCAATGTGACACTTCCGTGCCATTCCATGAAAAGCGGCGTATGGTCCCCAAGTAATAAATAGCGTGTGCCCTAAACGAAAAAACAATGGGCGGAACTAAATAAAATGGAATTTTGAAAGGGGATCAGAGGTTATGAAGCCTGTGTATCACAGATAAGACGTCAAAAGACAAATTTAAAACGCAGGCAACATATCCTAAGGGTGATTCATCATTATTCAAGTAGGAATATTTGAACCACCCAACTAGAAAATGCCGAAAAGTTAAAACTGAAAATACCACAAAATATGATAAACAAGATCATCAAGGAAAGGCGGCGTTCAATGAACGCAACCCCCACATGACCCAGCAACAAGAACCAATGGCAAGGAGCCCAGGCGGACCCCAAACATAAAAAGGACAGGGCAAAGACAGGTTAATTATTAAATGATAAATAATTTGTAACTGATTAGGAATTCAAAGAAAATAATAATAGTAGACCCACAAAGGGGAAGGGGACAGGAGACCGGGGGAAGGTTAATCAAAGAAATAAAAACTAGAGGCAATGGGGAAGATACTTACCGTAGACGACAACAATAATGTCGTGCTGAACGATCTCCAAGGACAATGTTCAGTTTAAAATGCAATGTTCAGACATGTGACCGACTGAAATTTTTAGACAGAAACGATGGTGTCAGAAAATTAAAAATCCAATTCTTTCACCATTGTTTGGTATTTTATGACGTTAAATGCTCCTAAAATAAAATAAGATACTTATAAAATATCCTATATATGTGATGATGTAATGAAGTGTTCATTTTTCATAGTCTTTTAAACTTGCGTGAAGAGTAAACGGCTGAAAGATGTAAAAATCTGGAAACAAATGATCCCTCGGAAGCATTAGTCACAAAAAAATGGTAAGCAAATTGCAGACTTGGTTTGATTGGGTCTGTACATAAGGGATAATGACCTAGTGCAACATCCCTCACGCCCCCTAGCACCGGCTTGAGCGGTACTCAATCACTTAATAGTGCCGGCATCAATGATCCCAAAGGACCAGAAAAATATAACAACATTGAAATGAAGTAGGGGGCAACTTTTTACAGCTGCCACACAGCACTTTACACCTGCTCTTGTGGAGTATAAATCCGATCACACTGGCATACTTTGGTTTTGTCTGGTCTAAATACATTAGTCGAAAATCCCATTTGCTAGTACATTGAGCATATGATATGACGTTTAGCAATATTGTTTTGCTTGTTCATGTTACAAAAAAGAGTTTATTTATTTTCATAAATGCCAACAAACATTTCTTGATTGATATTTTCATCCGCCAATAGAGCATGTATGGTTTCATATCGTTGCTAGTACATTGAGCATATGATATGACGTTTAGCAATATTTTTTTTTTGTTCATGTAACAAAAAAGAGTTTATTTATTTTCATAAATGCCAACAAACATTTCTTGATTGATATTTTCATCCGCCAATAGAGCATGTATGGTTTCATATCGTAGTGATCAAGAGAACTTCATTCATGTTTGATTGGACTTTAAAAGTGTTTCCTTAATCGGATATTACGACAACTTAACGTATTTCATTAATTATTAAGCCTTGCAAATTTCAAAACATAACGGGACTTGTAAACATGTTAGCAAGAAAGATGCTTATGAAATATGACTGTTAAATATATTTTCGCCATTATCATTATGTTCAAATCATTAATTGTTGTATAATACAATGTACATCATTTCTTAAGTTGCTTTACAATAACAAAATATTCTCGCTGAATTCATTCAATGTTGATTTCATCTATAATAAACTAATAATCTGGTAACAATTAATAAAACAAACAAACAACAAGCAAACAAATAAACAAACATCCCTGAGAAACACACAGAAATGTCGCATGCTGGGTTTGACCTCAATGTCTGTTGTCAGAAACCAATTTATCTAACGGGCTAAATGATGAAAAAAATTTATGCCGGAAATTAATTTCAATTTTATATCTGTTTTCACTTATTATAACATATTTTGTCTAAAACGAGTGAGAACAATAAATGAATTTGTTAAATAAGTTTGTTTGTTAGATTGGGCCTTGTTTATCATATTTTACGTCACACCGGCACAGTATAGGTCATTTTGGCGACGTTCCAGCCTTACTGATGGAGGAAGACCTCAGGTGCCCTTCCGTGCATTATTTCAGGCACCAATTGCAACGGGCACCTGAGTAGAACCACCGACGTTTCGTAAGCTAGCTTGATATCTTCTTCACATGAAAGAAGTCTCCCTGTCGGGATTCGAACCCACAGCGTTGAGGGGCAAGTGTTTTGAAGTCAACGACCTCAACCACTCTGCCACGGACGCCCCCTGTTAAATAAGTACTAAGATTTTATTAGATATCATTATTAAGTAATTATTATTTAGTGCATTACATAATTTATTACATAAAAATAGTAAATATGGAATAAAGGGAAAATCGTGAGAGTCAACTATATTTTTTATATAAATTTACTAACACTAAGCATTGTCATCAAATTAATGCTTCTCGGTATATAAAAAAAAGATTAGACCACTCTTCATGAATTGTTCACAATTGTTCACCATTGCTTCTCATTCAATCCATCTGGAAGCAAAAACATTTTGCCATGCCCCCTTAAACATATCAATCGTGAGGTTGTAGATTAACAAATATTTGTTTGGAGGCAATACTGTTAAAAATTATTATACATATAGCTAAAGTTTTGGTTTTAAAACCAGTGAGGCATCACGCTAACTTTTACAACCATACATTCAATACTCTGTTCGGTATGTGTGTAAGAAAATCTGCACGATTGTTTCTTTCCTAATCATGAAATCTTGATTTATTTTACATTGACATGATTTCCACATCTGCTTCCGATTGAATCGTGTTTAAAAACAATCAGTTTCGTGATTATGTTATTTCAACATCTGTGCCTAGATATGGCGCTACGAGGAATTACATTAACATACGTATTTCTTTTAAGCTTTAGGCGAATGTTTCTATCATTCGATACAAAATGATGACACGTGGGTCATGTTTTCTCATGTGACTGGTTAGAACCAGTAAGCAAATATAATGTTATCAATATAATGTTCAAGAACTTGTTTGCAATCGAAATGAAGTAAATATGTTACAAGTAAACTATATTTAGCAGGCAAGAAAGCTGCTTCATGAAAGCATGAGTCTTGTTGCCATCAAATATTTCAAGACAAAACAATCAGACTATTTAAGATTTATTAAGGCATCAAATATATTTTTATGAAAAAGTCAAAGTATATTATTGGTTTAAATTGGCTTCTAAAATTCTACTACAACAGTTCATCTTCATCGTGAAATCGTTTCTCCATAGGGCACGTTTTGATGCAATTTACTTTGACCGAAATTATAGGAAAAGGGAGGCATTGACTAGAAAAAACATAACAATCTGGAAACTAAGTGATCCCTTGGAAGCATTTATCACAACAAAAGTACAAGAGAATTGCACTGAAATGAAGTTCAAGGCAACTCATCACAGCTGCCTCAACATTTGACCTCTGTTTTTTTTAGTATAAAAATCTAAAAAAGGGACGGGGTGATCCCTCGGAAGCACTGTCGGATCATGTTGAAGTTCAAAAAAAAAATTTCCTTTAATTCAGCAGTCATTAGCAACAAGAATGTAGTCATGGGAATGAGTCATGAATACTTGTGGTGATGAGCTTTTTTAATTTAGTTAATATCACTCAAATATACGTCTTGAGTAACATATAATGAAGACCGAGTTTTTTTTTCACCTTCACCTTTTACAATTTTTTCAATAAAAAAAGGAAAATTAATAACATAAAATAGACATAACACCAAAATATATGATAAGCAAGATCAACAAGGAAAGGTGGCGTCCAAAGAACGCAACCCCAACACGACCCAGCAACAAAATCCAGTGGCAAGGAGCCCAGGAGGATCCGAAACAGTACAGGACACAAGGCAGAGCACGGACAGGCTAATCACTAAAATGAAGATGAAATAATTTGTAACTGATACTGAATTCAAAGAAAACAAATAAATGATTGAATAACAGGCCCGCAAAGTCAAAGGGCACAGGGAGAGGTGGCAGGAGACCCAGGGAAGGGGGGGTTAATTAAAGAAATAAAACTAGTGGCAAAGAGGGAGATACCGTAGACGAGAACTTAACAAGGGACACAAACAAAAGTGTCAACAAAACAGTATGAAACAACAAAGTGATACATCTGAAGAACACAGAGGGGCGCTGCCTTGGAACGGTCAGCAGCAAAAGTACTGCTGGGGAGTTTTAACCGGTTAGTGGTGCACCAAACCTCACTCTTAGCCCCACCACGCTCCTATAAACGAGACATTGTAAATAAAAGAATCCCCGAATACAACACCACACTCGTCTGTTTCGAAGACATAGTCGGACGGTTTTGATCGCTGTGGTGTCGTTTGCGTCGTGCAAAAGCTTTACTGAAGCTAATAATTTAAACATATTACATAAAAATTGAAACACTTGATAAGGCACAGTTGTAAGAAATGGAGCATAATTTTAAAGCTAAATTGTTTAAGAGTTTTTGACTTAAATTTTATGTCAACTTGCCTATTAAGTAGAATGATTTTTAAACTATAAAGGCATCAAAACAAAGCATGCAATACTTGTTCACCATGAGAAGGCATGCCTTTAAGACAACATTTATTGTTCGGGACCAATTCTTTTTAATTTACGCCTTTTTAAACTTGATTTGTAAAAAAATGTCACTAACGTGGAATAGTTTTAAAACGATGAAATGTATCGACACTTAACTGGGCAACTTATTTATCATAACAAGGCAAACTTTTTAGACAAGATTCATGAAACTTAATGCTTTATCTTTGAGTTAGTTCCCTTTTGTAAAGTTTCCAAATTGTTGAGGGGAATAATTTCATTACAGTTTAAGATATCAACATTAAACTTGGACTTTTTGATTATTATCACAATGTACAATTGTAAGACCAGAGGCATTATCATTTAAATAATATTTTTAGGAGTTTTATACTTGTGTAACTTAATATTGTGTAACAGATCAATTTTTCGTTAACTTACAAAAAAATATGAATTGTTTACTTTACACAACGCTGGTTTCCATTTTGATTGTCTTGCCAAGAACGTTATATAAGAAGTGATTTGATTGTCTCTTATCAATTATAATAAACGAATCGATTTTTAGATTATCGTCATGAATAGCCAATCAATTGTTTGTTTATTGTCTGGAAACAAATAAATAGCCGAAACTTGTCATTATTAGTTAGTTCGGCGCTGTACCGTCTAGGTCAGTACAACAAGGCTCAAGCCTTGACTTTAAATAAAGACTTCGGTCTTAAAGTAAACACTTTCAAGTGTTATTTTATTAAATTGACTGTTTCTATCAACTTATTCATAAAGCTGTAGTAATCATAAATAGGAATCTTAAATTTACTTTAAAATTATTTAATAAACTTTTCATTATATTTTATAAACAATTGGGACTTGATTAAAAGATTATTGTTTATTTAAATTTACTTAGTTGTTATTTGTATCCCAACAACAAATTAATCCACATAATACATGTTCCTTATTACGGCCAAATTGTGATCGCTATATGTCCGAACGAGTATGTATTTAAAACTGCCACTATTACAATTGCTTCAAAATTGATTATTGGTAGTCGTCGTCAGACGAGCGTTAACACATCATGCTGTTCTCTTGTTGATATCAGTAATCAAGGCATCATCTAAATGTAATATGTCTCTAGTGACATGACGAAATCTTTGATAAGTTTTTAATGAGATTGCTTTTTGAGATTATATCTTGCAGATCAAGAGATTATATTCCGATCTTTAATAAAAGAACGTTCAGCATGACATTTTTGTTGAGTGTGAGGTAATGTTAGTTCAGTGTGTTGTTGTTGTTGTTGTGTTTGGGACAGTTAACAGGCGGTAAAAAGTGACTTAACGGCTTATATATTCTACTGAATATATTTGTTTATTCATGAAATGTTTGATTCAAACAAGAGAATAATCCTTGACACTAAAATAAAAAAAAGGAAAACCATTAAAGTATACAAAACAGTTTATGTCTTATCTGCAAAATTTGCTTACTATTAACTTAAACATATACATTCGTCATCATTTACATCCAATGCATGTTACAAGTGCTCTTTCCAAAGGAGGTTTGTTGAGTATCAATCACACCAAGCCTACACCATTTTCAGTTTTGCCCTTTTTGACGTTACTAAGGGATTTCATTTCTTCTCTTGTTTGTTTTTTTTTATTTCATGTCTTTAAATATCAGTTTTGTGGGGGATACTTAATGAAAACTGCTTAAAGTGCAAGGGAAACACTTGTGAGTTAGATGCTATCGATGCAATTTTTGAGCAATCATTTCTTACAAATCTTTCTTGATTAAAAGTTTTTTGAATACTTTTTTA